>NW_006297021.1:3246274-3274722 GCF_000327345.1 Myotis davidii | reverse complement strand
ATTAAGCTAGTAACTCAATTTGGCATCGTTATGTATATACAAATTACTGCATAAGTTAAGGGCCTGAAAGGGAGTGGCTTGTTTCCTCTCATTTCGAACACTTTTTTTCATGAAAATACATTTTCTTTAGCCCATCAGTTAAATGAGTATGTTAAATGAACTCCCATTTGACCAGTTCTCTTTGTTTTAACAAGAAGGAAATCATACCAAATCTCTGGACGTCAGTGAGGATGTATTTTATATAAACATAAACATGTATTTTAAGAGAAACGGACTTAAGCATTTGTAAACAGTTCTTAATGGGAAAATAGGGTGACAGGTGGAATATGGCACGGTTATTAGGGCTTCACCCTTCCAGAAAGTATCAAAAAACACCTAGTCTATATTAAGAATAATTGTATCAGATGCTCCATGAGAAAAAAACTGTGACTGAGAGAGCAGTAAGTATCCATCACCCTAGGCCAGTGATGGCGAACCTGTGACACGCGTGTCAGAGGTGACACGCAAACTCATTTCTTGGGTTGATTTTTCTTTGTTAAATGGCATTTAAATATATAAAATAAATATCAAAAATACAAGTCTTTGTTTTACTATGGTTGCAAATATCAAAACATTTCTATATTATCTTGGATGGCTCCTTTGATTGAGAACATTTCAATTCTGAAAGGATCAAATTTTGTGCACTTGTCACATCAAACTTCCTGATGTTTGACCAGGGCCTATTTTTTACTCTTTTCTTTTGTTATTAATGCATTGTTTTGCACAATAGCTATACTACAATGTAGCATATTTCTTATCATGTATAGTGTAGTTTTACTATTACCCTACATGATTAAACATAGATTTCTCGTGTTCTTAATTTTAACTTTAGAAATTATTGTTTATCAGTTATTAGGAAGCCTAAAATTACAGCATTCTTCCTAGAAAAGAAAGCGTAAGAGGTAATACCTTAGTTTTCAAGAAAAGCTGTACATCTCTCCATCTCAGTTTTATCAGGGGAAAATTATTGTTATATCAGCATGAATTTCCTTTTAAAAATTCCCTTTAGTACTAGGCAAGAAAGTTAAAACTTGTCATTGCAATAAAATAGTGTGAATACTCATTTTAAAGATAGATTGTAAATGTTAATCGCCTAACTGTTAAAGTTTTATTAATGGTTTAATCTGTCTATAATTTTGGACATGAATAGAAAAATTTAAGGTTTTATTATCAAAAGTTATTGAAACACTTTTTGAAACCTTAAAAATATGAAAATAATTTAGAAGAGGAATAAAAAACTAGTACCTTTTTAAAAGACTATATAGGACTAGGTCACATTAAATTAGCACCTATTTAATTTGTTTAGTAGTTTAGATGTGTTTGTGGGTGTGTGTGTGTTTGTGTTTATTTCTGTTGATTTCAGAGAGGGAGGGAGAGGGAGAGAGAGAGAGAAACATCTATAATAATAAAAGAATAATATGCTAATGAGACCTGGCATCCTTCCAGATGCCCTTCCGGACAACCTTCCAGACAAAGTGAGGGCTGAGCCCCTTGCACAAATTTCATGCATCGGGCCTCGAGTAGTTTATAAATAATATCTGTTTTTAGTACTTGGCTGTCAAGCACTGGTTTTAATGCATGCATCTTTACCAGACCTGTTTCATCAAATAAAGACATTTTTTTTTTGGTTTGTTTCAAAAGCTCACATAGGTGGTACCAGGACACATGTATCATTGTAATATCTTACATAACTTGTCCTTTTCTTTCTAAGAATGTACAACATTTTGTAATTCTATACTTACTTAAGGGCTTATTTTATTGATGGGACTAGATCAGTAATGGTGAAACTTTTGAGCTCTGCGTGTCAGCATTTTGAAAAACCGTAACTTAATTCTGGTGCCGTATCACATAATAGAATTTTTTTGATATTTGCAACCATAGTAAAACAAAGACTTATATTTTTGATATTTATTTTATATATTTAAATGCCATTTCACAAAGAAAAATAAACCAAAAAAAATGAGTTCGCGTGTCACCTCTGACACGTGTGTCATAGGTTCGCCATCACTGGACTAGATTATAATGTGTGTAAGCCTGTGGCCATATTTATTTTGTTTGTCAATTTTACATGTTGAAAGCTATTTGACTACAAGAACTGTTGCTGGGCTAAAAGGGGTCCTCAGATTGAGGAAACATAAGAATTCACATTCACAATGAGCTTAGTAACCCTGTCTGGAAAAAACATGTTTGTTTTTTATCTGTAGAATTTTTTCTTTCAATAAGCATCTACCTTGTGCCCTGACATTTTATTAAGTTACTAGAGGCCTGGTGCATGAAATTCGTGCACGGGGGTATGTGTGTCCCTCAGCCCAGCCTGCACCCTCTCTAATCTGGGACCCGTAGAGGGATGTCCAATTGCCCATTTAGGCCCGATCTCAGAATCAGGGACTGCTGGCTCTCAACCACTCACCTACCTACCTGCCTGCCTGCTTGCCCCTAACCACTTCTGCCTGCTGGCCTGATCACCCCCTAGCCATTCCCCTTCCAGGCTGATAGATGCCTAAATGCTCCACTGCTGGCCCGATTGCCCCTAACTGTCCTTCCCTGCTGTCCCAGTCGCCTCTAACTGCCCTCCCCTGCCAGCCTGGTTCACCCCAACTGCCCTCCCTGGCAGGCCTGATCCCTCCCAACTGCCCTCCCCTGAAGGCCTGATTGCCCACAGCTGCCCTCCCCTGCTGGCCATCTTGTGTATTGAAATGATGGTCAATTTGCATATTACGTCTTTATTAGATAAGAGGATCTGGAGGCCAAAGTAAAGACATATTCTCTGCCCTCAAGTAAATAGCACTTTTCAAGAGCACTTAGATATTCTTTGAAATTAACATATTTGGTGGACTTTATTTTAAAAATGAATATTCTTGTTATGATCTGTTTAATTGGTTATGACCTACGTCTCATCAGAAAGCAGTCCACAGTAGGTGTTTAAAATGGTTTATAGTGATAAATTACAACTTTTAATGAGTAATTTCAAAAGAATTCCTACATAGTCATTCACTTCATTACCTGCTTTTATTATAAGAAATTTGGTCACTAAACATCAATGCTACTTTTATGATTATTTGCCTCTGAGCGACAGTAAGCCTTCCAAATATAATGATGATCCATACGCCCTAGAGCAAAACTTCCATTGAAGAGAATGGCCTGCACAGAGGTAAATTTGGACATGTATGCAAAATGGCAAGAAATCAAAGCTGAATTAATTAGAATGTTTATAATTACATTTATGTGTTTTCCCTATATTAAACTTTTGAAATGAAAATGCACATCTGATTTGTCCATATGTTTAATGAAGGAGAAATTCAATCTAATTACATTCCAGTTGAATATTTACTCCTAATGCAGCATTCTTTTGGTTTTTCAATATTGTAGGATAGTTCCAGTAAACATAATATATCAAACCAGAAAAAGCAGTTTTTTTCCAAAACTAAGAAAATGATTTTTTATTCCATTATGCATTAAAATTTACTAAACACAAATACATTTTAAATCAAAGCTTCAATTATGTAACTCTATAAAAATATAGTCATGAACTTCTTACAGATTCTTTTACAGAGATCACTCAGAAAAATTACTATTTAGAAATAATAATATTTTATGTTAAATTTAAATGATATAGACTTTTAGTATTTTAAAAATAGCATGCTGTGGGTGGAAGTTTATTCACCTATTTGAATTTGATCTTCTATTCTATGATTATATCACTTAAATCTGTTAAGAAGGGTAATAAATATTTTGTTTTCCTGTGAATCTACTTAATTATAATTTATATTTCCTTAGATTGCCATCCATGTGAGGAATCTAATTATCAAGTGTTTATTTCAAATCTAAATTAAACTCTTTTCCCTAACCTACTTATTATTCTTCAAATCCTAGAACTGACAAGAAAAAAATATGTATGTGTTCAGATTTAAAATATATATACGATATGCATTTGGGACACAGATAATCATATTACTATATAAAGTTTAAATTTGATCAGGAATTTATTTTAACCCCATAAAAAGAAAAATCCCCCACATACAGTTGGGTTGCATATCACTTGTCATTTTCCTCTCTGCCATATGCTGTCTTTTTTTAAAAATATATATTTTATTGATTTTTTTATAGTGAGGAAGGGAGAGGGATAGAGAGTTAAAACATCGATGAGAGAGAAACATCAATAAGCTGCCTCCTGCACACTTCCTACTGGGGATGTGCCCACAACCAAGGTACATGCCCTTGACCGGAATCAAACCTGGGACCCTTCAGTCCACAGACCGACGCTCTATCCACTGAGCCAAACGGGTTAGGGCCCATATGCTGTCTTTTGGAGGCAATATTGATGTAATAATAGGAAGGGATGCAACAGTAAACCAAATCCAGTTATAACACACAAGTGCTGCACCCAAAATAATGAAGAGGGGGCAGGTAGGAATAAATGAAAAAAAATTTAAAAAGCTCTTGAAGCTGATTATGAATAAACAAAGCACCGACTTTAAGGGAGACAAAGAGTTCTCAGACACCCTGTACTACTTCGGCCGATGCCATTCCCTGTCACGTGCTGTGTGTGCAAGGTGTCTAGCATGAATACCTTCAGTCAGAGGGGCATTGCCTTATGACACTGACAGGATGTTTACATCTCAACAAAATCCAGATGTTGAAACCCTAACCCCGAAGAGGACAGTGTAGCGGGGAGGCCTCTGTGAGGTAAGCAGGTTTAGATGAAGGCATGAAGGCGCAGCCCCATGAGGCACCTCTGCACTTAAAGGAAAAGGAAGAGACACAGAGTCTGCACTCTCCCCCAGGTGCGGATGCGGCAGGAAGATGGTCATCTGTAAGCTGAGAAGAGAGACTTCATCAAGGTCCTCATCTGCAGGCATCTTTTAAAAAAACAATAAAAATCTGAAACCCACAGATAGACAACAGTCTGGTGCTGACCAGAAGGAACGGGGTCGGGGCAGTGAAGGGTAAAGGGGGCCCAATATAGGGTGACAGAAGATGATTTTACTTGGGGTGATGGACACACAATGCAATATACAGATCGTGTATCATAGAAATGTACACTTGAAACCTATTGTGATCTTATTAACCAATGTTACCCCAATAAGTTTAATAAATAAATTTAAACTTTAAAAAGATTGAAAGAAAATATATATATATATTTTAACTGATTTCAGAGAGGAAGGGAGAAGGAGAGAAAGATAGAAACATCAATGATGAGAATCATTGATCAGCTACCTCCTACAAGCCCCACACTGGGGATCAGCCCGCAACCCAGGCATGTGCCCTGACCAAGGGAATTGAACCGCGACCTCCTGGTTCATAGGTTGACGCTCAACCACTGAGCCACACCGGCCAGGCTCTGCTGGCATCTTGATTTTGGACTTCTCAGTCTCCAGGGTTGTGAGAAACAAACATGCGTTGTTTGAGTCACCCAGTCAGCAGGTATTGGTTATAGCACCCAGCTAAAACAGTTTGCTATCTGTGTTTCAAGTCTACCAGAAATAGGAAGCTGCTACTGGCAGTGAGGCTAACAGTCTTTTAAAGGAGCCTTTTGACTTCATGGTTGTTATTCTTCTGGCTCTTTCTAGGGCTTTCCCATCACCACAACAATCAAGCAGCAACTTTGGTATCTTAATCTGCCAATGGCTAGGTCAACGGATGCTAAATAAACACAAAAGCAAAGCAAACCAACACACAAAGGAACCCTGCCTTATACACATGAATAAGAATAAGAATAACATTTATACCACTGACCACTACTCAGGCATTTTATACTAATTCATTTTATCCTAACTCATTCAATGATCAAAACAAACCTTCACTTAGATAATATCACTATCCCCACTTTCCAGGGAAAGAAACTGAAGCCTTAATAGGTGATTAATTTGCCCAATGAGAAAATGGTAATTCCAGGACTAGCACTTAAACAATCTACGTTCAAATCCCTGGGTTTTTAACTGACTCTCAATTAGTTTTTTAAGGATAAAAAATGGTGCGCTTAATTGTTTATTGCTATTAGAACAAAGTGTATACATTTATAAGTACTTCTTAGCATGACCTTCTTTTAAATCTCATCTTTTTCAGTACATTTTTTTATTTTAAATTATTTTTAGAAGAAATTAGAAAATAAAGAATGAAAAAACATAAATGAGTATACTTTCCTCATCTAATTATCATTCTAGCTTATTTTCTAAGAGCTGTTTTTCTCATAATGGGATTACATCATTCAAAATTTGGGCCCAATATTATTTACTTAGAGCATGCAGAGGATAGGGTCTTCCTAGTGGAATATGGAAAGCTTCCTGTGAAAAGCCCTGGCTTCCTTGCCATCACTGAAGGCAATTGAAGGCAGTTCATCTCCATTGTAACCATTCAGTACATACAACAGTTTTGATGTATTACAACTCTTAGTTGGAAATAAAATTCATTACCCAAGAATAAACTCAGACTAATAAATTAGTGACTTTCCTTTTGGTAGTTTTGTGTATAGTCAGGAGATTAATGCATGCTCTACATATCCTAATTTTGTATTTTATCCATGTCTATCTGTAAGGTTTTTAGATAAAATGCAATGTGCTGAGTTAAATCTGAATTACATTAAAACAACAAATAATGTTTAGTATAAATATATCCTATGCAGAGAATATTCATTAGTAAAATCTGGCAACCCTACATATACTCTGCTTTTGCACCTTCATGGGAAATGCCCTCTTTGTGCCTTTCTGATTTGGATGTCAGGGCTTTTATTCTTTTAAGTTCTATAATTTAATAATTTTAGCACATTGAAAAAAATGTCAAAGGATTTGAGCTTCAAACTAAGATCTGATCAAAAATCTGTGCAATACTTTTGGGGCTAAAGTTGGAACTGAAAAGGCAGAGCAAAATCTATGTATATAAAAGCCTAAGCAACCAGACAACTGAATGGCCGAACAACCAGTTGACCAGTTGCTATGATGTACACAGACCACCAGGGGGCAGATGCTCACAGCAGGAGCTGGTGAGTGCAGCTGTGACTGCAGGAGCCTCTCCTGCCTCTGTGGCAGCACTGTGGTAGGGGCAGACGCAGCAGTGCCAAGATGACCAGGAGCAGCTTAGCGCCTGGCTCGGGCCTCCCTAGCCACCTGCTGCTTCTCGCACTACTGCATCCCCCGAGGGGTCCCAGATTGCGAGAGGGTGCAGGTCAGGGTGAGGGACCCCACTGGTTCATGCCTCTAGTAAAATTATAAATATCCTAGAGTTTGGAACTTATTCTATGGGTCCAATAGTTGGCGTTAAAAATAAATAGAAAGTTATGTGCATGGAACATGAAAGCAGGCAAGCAAAGTGCAAGGAGGGAAATCATAACAAGCCTATGGGCAGCCCCTCCACCTCCTGCCCTTCTGCACGGACACCCACCTTCTGAGTGGAGGCAGATTCATTCCCTTGGTCCTTCCCCTGCCCCTGCCCCTCACCTGAGTAAAGTGTTGCTAATAGTTTCTTAATATGTATTAAAATATCATCAAAACATCAACATTTAATTGAAGCGTTCTCCCAGAAATTAGCAGAAAGAAAAGAACTGAAAAATATTTATCTATTTTAAATATGCTGCATGTGTAGTAGCAAGTGTAACACTATTTGCAAATGTTTCCAGAAACTTGTGAATAGAGAAAGGGTAGGCAGTGATTGAGGGCAGAACCATATTATTCAGTTCAACTATATTCAATAGTGTTGTTTTTTTCACACTTATCATTTGAGTTATAAATTCTAGGCAACTTGCATAGAGATACTACATACAATCTATTTTCTCCCTCAAATAGCTTCCAGGGATGTAAAATTTAGGAATTACAGAATTTGCAAGTCAATTTTGTTTTTAACTTAAATATTTTTTTTTTTGCTTTAGAATTTAGCACCTTATCCAAAATGAAACAGGTACCAATAAATGACTATTAAACAAATGCTAACTCACTATTTTCCCACATGCCTTCGCCTCTATTATCTCCTTGCACCTGACATATATGCTGCTCTATAGTGTATAAAGTTTGAACTAGTTTTAAAAATGTTTGCTGGATTTAAAGTATTTTATTTATAGCTTAAAGGAAGTTGATTCCCTTTGAAAGTGATTTGTGTCTTACTCATTTTTTTAAATAATCAGCAAATGGTGTAGTGTGGAACACATAGTAAATTGCCAATGCATGTATCTAAGATGATGAATGAGTACATGAAGAGATGAATGAATGGATGAATGAATGAATGAACTAAAAGAATTCCATGATGCTAATATAGGCTTTACTGTTCTGTGTATATTTTGGAAATTTCTGTTGGTAAAGTCACAAAAGTTATAGGCTGTTTTCAAGGGGAAATAGAAGAGTGTTACAGGAAAAAAATAATGGAATGCTCAGTGAGGGGAAATGCCTTGAGGCTCTTTTCTGTCCTGGCTGAGGAGTCTTAGGTAGCTGTCTTACCTCAAAAAGGGATAACAATGCCTCCTCATAGCAGGTGTAAAATACCAACAGAAAACAAAGTTCAATTGGAAACCTACAGCAATGTATACCTATAACTGAAAAACACAAATTCTACCTTGTACTTTCAGAGAGATATGTCATGTTCACCTGGTGCACAAAACCACTAATGAAAAAGGACTAGCCCATGATGAAGGTGTAGGTAATCTGGTGCACAAAACCACTAATGAAAAAGGACTAATAGCCCATGATGAAGGTGTAGGTAGCCATACGTAAAGTAACATGGAACCAGAAAATTCAGCCCCCAAATTCTGAATCTGCCTTACACACAGATATCTGGGCCAATCCAATGTTGTTCAAAATGGGTTTTTAATAGTTGATCACCCAGAATTTATCTGTATGAATCCATACTCTTTTACCTGACTTTTCATGAAACTTACTCTTAGCAAGAGGAGGTTTGGGTTCTGGACCACACAAGTCTAGATGTGCCAGACCACTCAGGAATTAACCCTCAGAATGCTGCATCATCATTCCATGTGTTTTACCATCATTACCATCATCATTACCACAGAGTCAGACACTCAGTCAAAACTCAAGATGCAATTTCTATTTCCACACTAAGATCTGATTATCTAACTAGGCAAGAGGATAATGACAGTTATTTGACAATTTATTTGTAGTATTTGAAAAGGCTAACTTATCAAGCTGAGTGATTTTAATGAATATAAATTACAGTGATCCAAAATAGAGCTCCTTCTTATTTCTCCTTTTTTATTGTATTGCCAATCTCATATTTGCTCTCCCTTAGCCTTTCCTTTGTCCATTAAAGAATACTGACAAGTAATCTATCTATTTCATGCTTATGCTACAAATTGAAAATAAAATTTCCCAGAGATGAATTTAAGGCCTAGTCTAGATATGATATATTTGAATGTCTAAGTTCTAGCTCTTTCTCCCAAAGATCTTTTAAAAGCTTTTCAATTCCAATAAAAGAATACATGACTTAGGGGTGATTTGATAACACAAGTCGGATTCTTAGATTTGGTGGATTTGTTTTTAATAAAATTTCCCAGCAACTATAACATCCACTTGAGACTTGTTTCACCCCTCTTTTCTATCATATACAAAGATGTGTTTACTATTTTCAATAACTGCTGCAAGAAGAGAAAGCAAAGATAGGCGGAAGTGGGTCCAGATACTGGGAATTGAACAATGTACATCTTTTTTCCTTTACTGTTTAATTGCTTGTCTACTTCGTAATACTTGAGAGATCCATTAGCATAACGATGGCAAAAGCTGCCCTTTGTCTTAATTTCTGCCGCCTTGCTTTGGCATCTGAGACTGTGATGTTGAGAAATCATGAAAGGATATATAAAGGTCTAAATAAAAATAAAAAGGTCAAGGAAATAGTCTCTAAAGGTAAAGAGAGCTGATTTCCTGTGTGAACCCTGATAAGGAATTTACCTGTCAAGATAGTATTCCTTTGGTTAAATGAATCTAATTTGAATCAGAGTCTAGTGCAGTTTGCTGATAGGGACTCTCATGAAGAATCTTGCACCTCGAGAATAACCACAAACTTCACTTCTAACCTCCTGCAACATCCTTCCTCCTTACCCCATATCAGCCCATCTCTGCAGGGACATTTCTTGCTCTGTCACCATGCCATCATCTGGAAAATGAACTGTGATCTGAACTGCACAACCAATCAGAACTGTACAATTTGGAAACCTCATTTGCATCTCCAATGACCAATCAGAACTGTGCCATTAAAAAAAAACTCATTTGCATGAAACCAAAATGGGAACTATGGGCTTAGAGTTTCTCTATAAACAGAGGCATCTCCTATGTCTCCATGTGTACACTGGGTTTCTACCTGAGGCTGCATCTCCCAGGTTTACAAATTGCTTCCTTGGATAAAGTCTCTCTGTTTTCTAGTATCATTTTGGGGAATATCTTTCAGCAACTTTATATTCTCTCTCTCTTCATGGATCATGTCAATCTTCAGGTATGAACACTGATTGTCCCTTTATTAACAACACTAGAGGCCTAGTGAACGAATTCGTGCACCAGTGGGGTCCCTCAGCCTGACCTGCAGGATTAGGTCGAAACCGGCTCTCCAACATCCCGAGGGGTCCCAGATTGCTAGAGGGTGCAGGGCAGGCTGAGGGACCCCACCAGTGCATGATCAGGGCTGGGGAGGGACGCAGGAAGTTGGCCAGCAAAGGAGAGACCGTGGAGGGCTCCAGGGTGTGTCCGGCCTGTCTTCCTCAGTCCCAATTGGCTGGACCCCAGCAGCAAGCTAACCTACTGGTAGGAGCGTCTGTCCCCTGGCGGTCAGTACATGTCATAGTGACTGGTCAACAGGTCAACTGTTTGGCCCCTGATGGTCAGTGCATGTCATAGAGAGAGGTTGAGAGGACTTAGCATATCATTAGCATACTAGAGGCTTGGTGCATGAAATTCGTGCAAGTGGCTCAGCCCTTGCAGCTGCACCGGCTGCCTTGGCCCTCGCAGCCCTGGCTTCACCTGGAAGGACGTCCAGAAAATTGTTTGACTGGTCTAACTAGCATATTACACTTATTATTATAGGTTACGCTTTGATTGGTTGAACGGATGACCAGACAACTGGGCACTTAGCATATTAGTCTTTTATTATATAGGATTATGTTAGATTCCCACCTCTGCTTGGTGTTTTTGGGTGCCTGTCCCTACCTGGGCACTGTAAGAAATGTCTCCAATGGAACACGTATGAGCTACAACTGAAATAACTTGCTCAATCATGGTGACTTCTCTTACATTTTTATAATTAATCATTTTGTCTTAACTTAAAATCCACCCCCCCCCAAACTCAGATCTACAGAATACACATGCTTCCTTGCTCTTTTAGTACTAGTTTGTAAGTTAAACAACCTTGGGCCAACACTTTCAACATACATAATTAGAAAAAATATTTTTCCTACTTATGTATCAATCCTCCATAGTTATATCTTGAAAATTTTTATTTTATCCAATTCTACACACAAAATTGCAAGTGGTAGGTATTTAATTTAAAACCGTAAGATTTTAAACTCTTAAAAATATTTAACAAGCAAAATAAAGTTATGCTTTACTTCCATCTTAGTTGCACTGAAAATGGAATATAAGAAAGAAGGGGCATAAGTCTACAAGCCTATGCTGTAATAAAATATTTTCATTTGGGATCAAACAGGAATGCAAATGAGCACATTTCTATATACTATCACATAAATCCCTCAGTTGCAACACTATAAATATATTAATTAAATGTAGGCATGATTATTTATTTATATTCTGCCTACTTAAAAAAGTATTTGAAACAAGTATATGAAAATATAATGGAAATGCTTAAATAGAAAAGTGTCTTTTATACTGAAATGTGATAATATTTACAATGTATTTATAGTCCTATGCATATTCTGAAACATTATTTGCATATTTAATGTATTACCCTTGTGGCGCTTTCTCTGTATCTGTGAGACTTACATCACTATAATTTTGGAATGCATTTTTTTATCAATTACCTTAGTAACCATTATTTTACAATGAGCAACATCAGGATTTTGTGTCTTTCCTGTTCTTCTTCTTCTTCCTATTATTGCTGGGGGATCATTGAAATGCATAATAAAACAACACATTTCCCTTACCGGGATTGGTTTTGACTTTCTGGATTATGAATCTTTTGTTGACATAGGCAAAGGTACTTTAGTCATCACTCTCTCATATCCAATATTATTTAAGCATTTCAATACTGACTTTGGGAAAGTCTGCCAGTTTTGTTTTTCTTTTTTCCACTTACTTCCTATTCAGTTCTCGAAATGGAGAATTTACAGCTCATAATTTTGCTTTGCTAATTTGCTTTCCAATTTTTTTCTTTTGTCTACATGACTAGTGAGACAGGCACTGTGCCAAATATTCATAAACTCAAATGGTGTAGCCCTAGTCAAAATCAGAGGCCTGTTAGCATTCAGCCTTTAGATACTTCAATTCAAACAATTAACTGATTTCTCCTAAATGAAATACAATTAAGAGAAACCCTGCTACTTTGCAAACCCTCATTCTAGAATGCACATAGAAATGTAATGCTCAGTATATTTTCAGGATGATGTGATGTGAAAGCCATTGCTGGAAATCGCATTTCCCGTTGCAGACTGGCCCCTGTGTTGCAGATAATGTTACAACGAACAAAGACCATCAGGCTCTTGATCTGATTCTCTGATGCTCCACTGCCTCCTGGGACTCATTCTGACCACTGGATTTCCACTGCTGAACTTGCTCATCCTAAACGGCTTCTCGCGTTATACTCCGACAAGATATTTAAAAATAGTCGCTCAATTTGATGTTTGCCCCTGAGTATAACATTTGTACATGATGTGATGGATCTGCTACACTCTTTAAGTCTGTATACAGGTGTCCCTGGATACCCCGATTTTTATGTAGCACTCTTCCTCTCCTCTAAATACTCGGGAAATCAAGGAGGTTCGTGTCGTCTTCCTACCAGGACACATCACCAGATCTCTTCACCCCCAATCAATTCAATTCCTCTCAGCTAGATGAGTGAGCCTCCAGCTATGGTACCCTTAGGTATGACTTACTTATCTAATACATCAACACATTAAGATGGGCTGGCATAGTTGAGCTTGAATCGATGATTTGATTAGTTATGATTCTACCTATAAACCCATCATATGATTGAAAGGGATGTTGCTTTCAGCAAAAGTGTTTCCCGAGCTCTGCTTCGTCACCAGAAGTGCCCCCTCTATTCGTTCTCTACAGTTGCTGTTATCACCAACTTTAGTGGCTTGAAATAAAATCCATTCTCTTATAATTCTGGAGTCCAGAAAAGTGAAATGCATTTTCACTGGGCTAAGATCAAGATGGAGGCAGGCTGTGTTCCCTCCCGAGGCTGCAGGAGGGCTCATCTCTTACCTGTTCCAGAGTCTGGTGGCTCCTGCCATTCCTTGGCTGGTGGCCACTTTGATCTCTGTGCCCAAAGTCACATGGCCTTTTTGTCTGTGTGTTTGGTCTTGAAATCTCTTCTCACCTTCCTTTTAAAAGGATACATGTGATTGCATTTAGGATCCACTTGGATTACCAAGGATATTCTTTCTATCTCAAAATTCTTAATCATACTTATAAAGGCTTTTAAAAAAGTTTTCTGCCCCATACAAGGTACCAATGAGATTCCAAATACTGGGATGTGGATATCTTTTAGAGAGCTGTTATTCAGACTCCGATCCTCCCCAATCTTTCACACAAATGCAACAACTCTCTGTAAATGTTGTAAGTGAAAAGAAAAAGTAACTTAAGTCATCTGCAATTTTGACAGTTTAACTTATTTCAAAGTTTTGGGTTTCTAAGTTTCTATGATTTATCTCACCGATGCTTTAGTTTGCCTGTATATAATTCAGATGATAAACTCACTAATGATGAATGAAGGGGAAGTGTGTAAAAATATGCAACTTTCCAATATATTTAATTGTTTTCCTATTTTGTATGTATGGCTTGTCTTTTTCATAAGCATCAGAGTATAATTATTAAAGTTTAATGAAACTGGACAAATACTAGTATTCTATTTCAACTCTATAGTCTTGTATGGAAAATAATTTGCACAGTGTTTTCAATTCCGTTATTACAATTTTTGCCACAAGAATGGGTTGTCAGATATGTATTGTCTGATGTATATTGGGAATTAGAATTGCATGCCCTACCACCCTGACCTTTATCCATACTCTGAATTTTTATTGGCTAACCTTTCACTTCTTTCTATTTATAGCTTTACTACTCTAACAGGAACAGGTAAAATGTCCTACCAGTAAATACACAGACTAGCCCAAGGTCAAGCTGATAGAGGAGATGGCTAAATTTCACATACGGCAGGTGACATTGCACCGCAGGACCTTATTCCCATGTAAACATTTAAATAAAAATGGAAAAGGGCAAACTAAACCCATTCTCTAGAAATTAATAAAAGAAAGGTGGCAAATTTAACCCACTGAACATACTATTGCATTTCCTAGACAGCCTTCCATGGAAATGTCCTTGGAAGATGGCTTGAGGTCACCAAGTCAGTTTTCATTATCACTAAGGTGATGTGTACATATATTTGTAACTTAGGCCCTGGATACGAAAAGCTATTTCAGATCTGTCATCTTTCTTGGTTGACACAAAATCATAGATTGATTATGACTTTCTCCAGCTCTTAGCTGACAGAGCTTGTACCGATGGACTTGGCAAAACTGCAGTTCAGGAGCAGTAAAGGCTTCCCAATTTTACTCCAAATGCCTAGTGTAGGGAGCGGCTACAGGGGTAAGCCTCAGACTGACCTGTTGGCAAAGCCACAACAAGTCCCAGCTTAGAGGGCACAGCCCCCTTAGCATAATTAGGCTTGACCTTTTGATGCTCCCTAGATCTTATCTGGGAAGCTAATGGGCTGTGAGACATGCAGCAAGTGCTGCCAAAACAAGTGAAACTCACGAGAACACTGTAACTATGGTGACCACTACCTTGTTTACCTCTGGCTATAAAATAAAGGCTCAGCTTGCTGATTGGGTCTCTCTCTGTGGCCTTAGCCAGGCACAGGAGATCCACCCAGGGGTGGGCAAACTTTTTGACTTGAGGGCCACAATGGGTTCTTAAACTGGACTCAGAAGAAGGAGCTGCGGCCGTGTTTGCCGATGTTTCCATGTTAGCACTGCTGCTGGTGAGGGAGCGGAGGGGAGAGCGAGAGAACCCTCTGCTCTTTCGGCTCCTCGGGCCGGATAGAACAGCCGAATGGGCTGGGCCGTAGTTTGCCCACGGCTGAAGACACAGCTTATTCTCTTTTCTACATCCTTCATTACCCCCCTCCCCCCACTCAGGCTCACCAAACCCTTGGCTGAGCTGGACCAGCAGAGCCTAGGTCACCATCAACTTTTATTCAGTTTCATTTGAGCTAAATATTTCACTTACAAGCATATACCCATCTAGAGTAATCCTGAACTGTTACGTTTTGTTTCATTAGAATTCTTAGTATATTTATCTTAGAACAAGGGTGCCAGAATTTGCCCCCTAAGTTTAGAATGAACTATCATGTCCAAATGGGACACTAATGAACTATTTAGTTTAGAAATACATCAGATTTTCCCTGGATTTTGAAATACAGCAATTAAGATTATTATCTTACATGTATGTTTTCAACAAATAAGAAGTAACTCATACCCAACAAATTTTTGTATTCATACTGCTTCAAATGAATTTTTTACAAGAAGATTACACAAAAGAATAACCAAATAATAAAGATTCTTTGATATGTGTTCTATGCCTTGATTCAGCATGCCTGATCTTTTTTCATGAGAAAGTAGTTAAGTGCGAACTAATAAGTTTTTTAATGTCTTCCAGAAACATACATCTTAGAAGAGAGTTCCCACTGTCTTTAGAAAATGCACATATAGTAAAAACATTAAAACATGAACATTTTGCCTGGGGAAGGGATATTAGTAAGGTTTAAATTTCACCTTTTTGGCATAATATAGCTTGAGTGTATCGATGGCAACCTCTCATTTTTGCAGGTGCATACACCAGTCTTAGAGACTACTCATACACTGAGTTGAAATTCTTCAATCAATTCAAAAGACAACCAAGACATATCAGCAAAATAAAATTAAATGTAAAAAAGAAAAAATACTTGTTCATTGTATGGCATTGCAATGCTTATTTCTGTTTGTTTATATTTGAGTTAAAGTAATTTTATATTGGTATTAAACCATGCTCAGTTTTATCAAAATTTGTGCTCAAAACACACGCTATCATCTATAGTAGTATGCCATATATGTATATATACGGAGATTATATCATATATCTACATTATACTAGTATGGTACTGTATATACCTAATACAACATGAGAGAGAGAGAGCAGTTCATATATCTTCTTAAGTCTAGAATAATGTATTGATCTTTTTGTTTTGATTTGCCCATTTGTAATAAAAAGGGATGGATAAAGGCAGTTTTTTTGTTCCTTGGTGGCAGGTTCCCTTTTTCTCTCCATAAACAGGTAATATTAAGAGATAAAATTTCCTGAAAAGTGTGTGGAATGCAAATGGTTTGTACTGTCATTTAAAATCGGAGCCTTGTGCCTGGAGAATCAGTCAGCTGACACCATCCTAACAGTTGAGATAATCATTAAGGATGCAGTCTGAAGACAGGATGGCCTTCTCAAGGCAAGATGGCCAAGAAGGTCCAAGAAGGGCCTAAGCCAGATCCTGCCTGCCCTCGTTTCCATCCATCCATCAGCCCAGCCCTGCCTTCCTCCCATTGGCCTATTTAGAATTCCTTGTTTCTGACTCAATGACCAAACTCCTGTCTTGTTCCTGATTTCTCATGTTATCATATTCTTACCAAACACTTTTTTAGTCCAGCCCTAATGAGAGAAAGTTCTGCTCAATTCTAGCCAATAAATCTGTCTGTTTCCATACCTATATTACTGCAATCCACTAAGTGACTAATAGTAGAAAATACCCTAATTCAAATAGCTGAAGCATTTATGTTAAGTTTCTTTACAAAAATAAATGAATGATTGAATTATTGAGCATAAAATGGATTTGTACAATTCTCCAAAAACACTGAATCAGGTTAATTTCCACTCCTAAAGCTGTCATTTTAAAGAGTGAATGCAGGTTAATATAAGTAGGATTGACAAACTTAGGCTATACATGTTGCATGTACACATTACATTATAGTTTATTTTTCTAGATAATTGCATCTTCTCAAAATCTATCTTTGCAACTGTTCCTCTTCATATTTTGAAAATCCCTCCTGCTTTTTTTCAACAGGTAATAGTAGGCACCCCTCATCCTCATTTTATTCCCTATATAAAGTCTCCTATTGATCCAAACTTTTTTTTGTCATTCTTCCATAACAACTTGGTTATCCTCAGTTTCATTACCTGAGGATTGCTTAATACATACGTGACAATGGAAGATAAAAATCGCATAAAATGAATTACTTGTGTGAAATAGCTGGATAACTTACTGCATCCTCTAGATGTACTTTCCCAAGGCGCTAAAGCTGGCATTAGGAATTTCAAACACCTGCATTTCTTCTAATGGAGGTGGAGATAAGGGAGAGATTTTTTTTGGTTAGAAAGGCCTCTTGGTTAGAATTTAAGTAACTGTCATGTTACTTAAGTTCTTTTCATGAAAGTTGATCTCCTCATGTTACCTCCAATAGCTGTGAAGTCTCTCCAGTCAACTTTCAACAAAACCAACTTTAAAATAATATTAATGAAACATCTTGTTTTTCATTTCCACTGATTGAATTTTTTTATAAACTTAGAAATAACCATATTCATTTCTGCAGATAATTTAGTATTTATAGTGAAGTAAATAAAAATCCAATTCTCTTCAAAGGGAACTGCAGGAGCATATTAACATTATTGCAGAAACTGATCTGTAGACAATGAGTATCAATATTTATGGATCATAGAGCTCTTTAGAGATTCAAAGAAGAAAATCCACTGTCCCCGCATTCTTCAGCATAACAAAAGAACAATAATATTTTTCTAAATCTATCTATTTTGCATTTAAAGTCCCTAGGAGTCAACAAGCTGATCAAGGCATGTAATTTAAGGCTCCTGCTCTTTAAATTCTCAGTCAACAAATACTTAGAGTGCACCCATGACAATGTCATATCACATGTTTATTATCTGACAATGGCACTCAAACAATCTAAGAGCATATGAGTATTAGACTTAAGTGTTTCCTATTAATTTAACTTAATTTCAGGAGTGGTCACAAGGAAGCATATCGATATAAAAAATTAAATTTCACAAAAAAATAAGGAATATTGAATGTAAAAGAGACCACTGGAGAGTGAGCCTCTATGGAAAAGGTGACATGAAGGCTGAGGGCTTTGAGCTAAAGACAATGAAGAGGTTGAGGCCAGGCAGTTGGACATCACATGCCCTTGCCTGGTGGGAGAGAAATGGAATAGAAATAAAGAGCTTAGTTACACCCAGTCTCTTAAATGAAGTGATGTAATTATAGGTGACAGGGTATAACGTATTGTAGACTGGGGCAGATTGGAAGAGCTTGGGATGCTAAAGACAAAACTTTATTTTGCAGGTTCAACGTACACCCTAAAGTATAATTGGCATAAAAAGTGATATGATAAAAACAAAGCCTTAGATTAATTTGCATAGGAAGAAAAGTGTGTAGTCAAGGAGACCAACCATGAAGCTATTTTTGACAAAGGGGCACTGATATTCATTAAAGTATAAAAATTGAATTAGACAAAAACACTGATGAAATTTTCTTCAATTAGGAGAAAGAATGAAGTATGGATTTATTTTTTCTAGAAGATGATGTAATTGTTTAACACTATATATATAGTGTTAGACAATTAATCAAATGCATATAGCTTGTAGCCAGTAAATAATATCATGGGGAGAGTTCTGTGAAAAATAGGCCAGGGTTAGAGTTATAAATTCATTCAGCTATTCTCTGCTCCGTTTCCTACATTGTTTCCAACTAATTTTCCTCCTGAAAATCTTATCTGCAAATAACGGTAAAGGAAAATCAAATACTCTGTTTATAATGAACATGCCACCAGGTGAGAAACATCCCTTAACCTACAGACCAAATGGAATGAACTCAGTTTGTGTGCAATTAAAATAGAGAGCAACCTCACAGATCAAAGTATATTTCCCTCAGAAACAAGGTATTCCACCATTTGGCAACATTATTATTAAAGGCTGATATTTTAGAATTTCTACCTCATACATTTCAAGAGGTCAGGAATATATTTTATATATTGAGCACTAGTAATTGCACCCTAATAAGATTCTGTTATTCCAAATGCCATCATCTTTTAGTGAAAACTGACATCAATGCCTTTTTTTAAATGAACTTAAAGATGGAAATTGAGATGCCAAAAAACATTAAGAAAACAAGCTATTTTGAGAAAATTGTCTTGTTCTACAGTGGCTCCTTTCATCTGTTTTCATTGGATTTTTGTCAGGTCTATAACAGCCAGCATAGCTTTTAGCCATGCCCATCACTGATAGAAAAGAAAAAGATTATTGAATTATAAACATGAGGATTTAAATTTTTCTCATTATATTAAAACCCAGATGTTATTCATCAGCCTCCCTGATTGTGAAATAAAAATGTAATTAAGTCTGTATACTTGTAAACATTTTAGAAAGGTATAACTGTTAAATCCATTTAGTTATGTACTTTATGGTTCAAAATTGCATTCTTTTATGAGTGCTCTGAAAATCCTGAACTGTGTTGTCCAATATAACTTTTGGCAATATAGGTGCTGTCCAATAGGGTAACTGCTCACCACATTTGGCTGATGAACACTTAAAATGAGATGAGTGCAACTGATAAATTAAATTTTTAATTTTATTTCATTAGAATTAATTTCAATAGTCACACCAGGCAAGTGACTGCTGCATTGGACAGTATATGAAGGATAGCACAAGTCGCTGTAACCATTACAGCCAACTTCTTCCTCCTGGATTCTGAACTGGGCTCCCCAGTCACTCTTGGAACCTCGTAGGGAATAAGAGGAAGAGTCCAGTGCCCCAAACTAAACTCACATTATCTTCTACCTTTTTTGTTTTAAAACTAGAGGCTCAGCGCACAAAATCGTGCATGGGTACGGTTCCTCAGGCCTAGCCTGCGATCAGGGCCAACTTCCCTGGCTGCCAGCACAGGCCCCGCCCCCTGCCACCACTGGTCAGTCGCCCTCTGTATGTGGGGCGACCAGCGGGGCAGATGCCTTGGCCTGTTGCTGCCTGCATCCCCCACCACCCACCCCAGTTCCCCATTTGCCATTGGTGGTGATTGGAGCCTGCGGTCCTGGGGGAGGGACCAAGAGGTTGGCCCATTCCACCCACTTGCCAGTGCTGCCCCCTACCGGTTCCCTGTTCCCCATCTGGTGATGGGAGCCTGATGTCCTGGGGAGGTACCAAGAGGTCGGCCCTTCCTGCGTGCTCACTGGCCTCACCCCCATTGTCATGAGCCTTTTAGCCAATAATCATCCTGTCGGTTCTCTTCTTCAAATAGGACCGATCAAGCAAATAATCTTGTCCCTGCTGTTCAGAGCTGGAGTTTTGTACGCCTTTTGCTCTGCCCACAAAGCCACTTCCTTTCCACGCCCACCATCAGTTACATCTAATAACTACTAACACAGTGTCCTCACTGGATGTTCTATACCATTTCTGCTGCTCCTCCATCTACCTGAATCCTTCTTCAAAACTGGTGTTCTGGTATTTTACAAACACAACTCCAATATTCCTTACTTTTCTCATATCCAGTAGGGCCCTCTTTTGTTTTCTGGGGGAAAATGAGAAATAAGGCACACTCTCCACCCAGCTGCTGAAGTTATTTTATGCCCTAGTTCTCTCATTTCTTTTTTTTTTTTAATGTATTTTATTGAGTTTTTACAGAGAGGAAAGGAGAGAGATAGAGAGTTAGAAACATCGATGAGAGAGAAACATCGACCAGCTGCCTCCTGCACACTCCCCACTGGGGATGAGCCCGCAACCAAGGTACATGCCCTTGACCGGAATCGAACCTGGGACCTTTCAGTCCGCAGGCCGACGCTCTATCCACTGAGCCAAACCGGTTTCGGCCCTAGTTCTCTCATTTCATGCCACCTCACCACTTTATCCTATCTTCCCTGAGCAGGTAAGGTCCCGTCACCTTGATCTTGCTGCACACTGCATACGTAGCCTTCCTTTCCTACAATGCCTGGATGACTCCTACAGTCTCTTCTCCCTAACCCTTGCCCTTCACCCCCTGCCCCCACTTTGGAACATGCACAGGTGCATGCACGCACACGCACACACACACACACCAATACCATTTCAGACACACGCACACCTATCGTGGTTCAATAAATACCTCCTCTAGAAAATGTTGCTTTAAGTCTCCAGGATGACTTAAGTATTCACCTTTCGACTTCCCATTCCTTATACCCTGAGTTCTATCACAACTCGCACCACAGTGAATTGACGCGGTTGTGAAATGATTGTATTTTCTCCAGGAGCCTGTGGGCAACCAGAAGACAAGAACTGAATCTCTGCTCCCCAGATCCCGGGGTCTGAGAACACACACCTGGCTATATAAGGGAGTTGTTCAGCGTATGGGTAAAAGGCAGAATACCATCTGAGATTGAAGATTATAGACAAACCAAAAACTAGGATAATCTGAAAATAAATAAGAATATGAATGTGTTCTCAAAGCTTTTCCATTTGGGGGCCCTTGGATATTATGATTTTGTTGATATGCGTGTAGGTCTCTCTGTGTGTGCGTGTGTGTGTATACATATATATTTTTGTATAATTATATATATTTTATATACACATATTTATGTTTAATTGTTCCTAATAAGTACATAAACGTGACTGGAAGATAACAACTGCATTTTTGAAACATCTATGAAAAAGAGTTCGAACTCCACAGGTTATAACATTATTGATAAAATATATGTTGCTGCTACAGATGGTCCTTCCTTGGTTATAAGGACATGAACGTCCTTACACTTTTCATTTATGAAGCATTTCCCTCAGCCTTTCCTGTCTCCCTACCCACAGTAAGATAGAGAAATACTTTGAGTTATTTCACCAATAATGTCATATGTTTAGGCTATATTGCAGGTCTAGTTCCACTTTCTAAGTGTAAATAGAATTTATTCACTGAAGCTCTTATCTACAACTATATTAATAAACAAATAAAGTGGAAATTCCCCAAATAGAAAATAGATTCTTTAATAACACAGCACACCTACAAATGAGGCTTACAGGCATTTTATAAGTGTATTCATTTTCTAGTCTGTAAAATAACACTATTTAATTTAATGTCCTCAAGGAATACACTGTAGTTGGCTAAGGAGGTTATGTCACATTGAAGTTGCTGGTCATGAGTATTGGCAAACAGCTCATTATTGAGTTGAGAAGACACCGAAGAGGTGGTGTCTGCAGGAACAAAAGCAGGACACAGCCCCAGCTGCACAACACACTAGAAGTATGAGTAGCTCAGATGCCAGGATCAGAACTATTTAAAAATCAAGAACTTGGAGAGCAGTTTTGTTTCTCTGAAGCATCAAGGAGACAGAAACCTCTTGCAGTGAATTACGTCTTCTCCTTACAAATAGAGTTTCATTTAAAACTTTATTCTTAAATTGCATTAATTGCCAAATGAACACAGAGCCTGCAGCATGCTGATAGTTCGGTATCCAATTTAGAATAGAGATTCCCAGGTAATTACTAGTACATGAACGTAAAGGAAGGCGCAAGATAACCCAGAATGGCAAGGAAAACAAAAGTTGCTATGTTCACATTTGAAATAAACATAAACACGTAACCGCATTACAAAAGTGACAAGTTGCTCCATCCCACTTCACTGTCTAACTCCAAGTTGGAAAAAATGCCCCTTTCCAATTGTGAGATTAATACAAGAGTTAGCAACACGTGTCTGCAGGAAAATTATTTCAAATGCATTACAAAAGATGAATTTGAGTTGTCCTAAAATAAGTTATTCAAAATAAATATCCCACATTTCAAAATTTTAAAAGCAATCATCAAATAATTGCCCATAGAAAACAGACTCTCTGCAAACAGTCAATATAAGAGATCATCAATGTCATAAGTGCATAAGTGAAATTCACATTGCCAGACATATAAATACACTGGACAAAACTGAAAGACTTGGCCATGGGTCAATTTTTCATTATCATAATGCCCTGGCAGTACTCTATTAAATTCTATGGGAAATATCATTAGAATGAGTACATTTTATCAAAATTATAAATTGGTAAGCTAAATTTAAATATCATCTTAACTTTTCATGCATTAAGTATAATGAAGTTGAAAATATTGAGATGTTGTAGTTTTTAAAACGTTATTGCATACATAAGCACTTACTGTTTCTTCCTTGCAGCAAAATTCTATATCCACCACAAAAGCTGGAAGTTATTGCCTGTTAAAAAGTCACAAAAACATGAATATGTTAATTTAAAATGCAATAAAGTCCAAATTGCAATGGCTAATAAGATTCTTTTATGTTCATAAGTAAGAAATATTATAACTATAATCTCCTGGTTTTAGTTTATTTTCATGAATTAAAAACTACAAAAGGCAAATGAAAATTATTTTGCAATGCACAAGATATATTAATACTACTGAAAAATGAAAATAAAACTTCAATTACAGAAGAACAAAAATATCCTAATTGGAGTAAAAAAAGTGAATTCATTCCCACCCATCCTGGTAATGTTTACAGGTAATCTGATCACTGTTTATTCTGAGTAAATAAATAGTTTGAGTTACATACTGGAGACTTAATGCTTTAATGTTTACCTGGAATTTTCTTTGATTGAACAAATATTTCTTTTTTTTTATCTTGTTTATCAATCTTTTTTTTAATTTTATTTTTTATTACAAAGGGTATTACATATGTGTCCATTTTTTTCCCCGCCCTAGACAGTCCCTTAGCCTCCCTATTGAACAAATATTTCTTAATCCACCAAACAAATTTGAAAAGAACAACAGAAAAATATCAAATCAAATTAGAGAGATACTACTTCTGAACAATAAAAATTTCTATGATGTAATACATACATCAAGTAAACTTTTCACTAAATATTTACTTGATCAATTTACTGAAGTAATGAAAAAAATACACATTATTTATCATAGGCTTGATTTTTAGTAATATCTGAATATTTAACCTGACATTGAGAACATAAGTAATTATCTAAATCACTCAGGCCAGAAGACCAATTTACAAGAATTATCCAGATCATTAGGGCAAATATAATTGCAGGAGTCTTTTCTTTAAAATATTTCTTAAATTCTAAATTTACTTTTCATGGTTGGATGTTACCAAATATGCAAAGAAAGATAACATGGTTTGAATAAGACAGTATCACTAATAAAACTGTCTGAAAATTATTTATTTAAAACTTTTAAAACTTAAATTAGACATTTTTTACAACTATTTAAAACTATACTCTAACTAGAGGCCCAGTGCACAAAATTCATGACTGGGGGTGTGTGTCCCTCAGCCCAGCCTGCACCCTCTCCAATCTGGAACCCCTCAAGGGATGTCCGACTGCCCGTTTGGGCCCGATCTCACAATCCAGGACTGCTGGCTCCCAACCGCTCGCCTGCCTGCCTGCCTGCCTGCCAGCCTGATCACCCCCTAACCACTTCACTGCCAGCTTGATCGATGCCTAACTGCTCCCCTGCCAGCCCGATTGCCCCTAACTGCCCTCCCCTGCTGGCCTGGTCGCCACTCACTGCCCTCCCCTGCAGGCCTGGTCACCCCCAACTGCCCTTCTCTGCTAGCCCAGTCACCCCTAACTGCCCTCCTCTGCCAGCCCCATCACCCCTAACTGACCTCCCCTGCTGGCCTGACCGCTCTCAACTGCCCTCCCCTGTTGACCATCTTTGACCACATGGGGGTGGCCATCTTGTGTGTTGGAGTGGTGGTCAATTTGCATATTACCTCTTTATTATATAGGATTACACTGAAACTTGAATTGGACTTAAGTACCATTTCATTGTAATTATACATTTATATTTTATTTGTTTATCCATATTGTTTTCCTTTCCAGCCACTGTTAAGAGCACAGGGTAACTTTCAAAGGGTTATTCAAGTGATATGCGCAAGGATAGTTTTAAAAGCTACACCTTGCCAACAAACGTCCTGCTTTATACAGTAGGAGAGGTGTCCTTTAATATGAAATTTAACAAGCTATTTGTTTAACAAGCATTTACTTGTCGGGTGATCAGAATCAGCTGCCACAGTGTAACCTCAGATGTCTCTTTACATAATTCTCTATTATGCTAAGAGTTTTACAAAACGTAAGTAGCTGGATTTGGAGAAAATTATATTTTTTACAAGCAAAGCAAAAGTATTACATTTTCTACAATAAATCTAAGAGATAGTCTTCTGTTATATAGGCAAAAAAAAGGATTTTAGGATAATAAGAGTTATTTCCTCAAGAAAGATACAAGATAAATAATAATTTACTCACTATCAAAACTCGAGGTTAAACTTGAAAAACTTGAATAGCATAGTAATAATCCATGAACCCCTGCTCTTTAATGTTTTTGCTAAGGGGTACTAACATTTTGACATCATGTTCTACATATAGCATACTCTATTTTTATTAATACAGGACACATTTTTAAGATGTCTTGGCATAAATTTATTTTTTAATTTTATATTAATTTTTCACCTTGTTATAATATATAAAATAAAGTATAATTTTATTTTCTTTAAGAATAAGGCTATATCTTTATGATTAAATAATTAGCAATCCTTTCTATTTTTAACCATAGAAATTATTGAGGTTTATAATCTTTTTTAGGGTGATAGAGACATCATTTGGAATAATTCTGAGTTTCTTTGCTTCACTATGTAGTTGCATCTTTATTTACCCTTTCAGACTATTTTTAATTGTCCTTTTCAGTGGAAATACGCTAGTACCACTACCTGTCTTGCTCCAAGTGAGATTGCATAAGGTGTTAAATCTGTTGGAGTTATATTTGGAGAGTAGAAGCTACTATGAAATGGGAGGGAATTAATAGCTCTGATTTTTAGATTTACATTGCACTTAAGGTGGTTGAAGAAAGATTAGTCACGATGTCAAACACTCACAATGAATTCCTTCAGCATCTCCACGCATCTATTTTTCAGTAGAAGTGCTCTCCTTTCGCCCTTCCTGGGTGCACTCTGCCTGACAGTACTGGGGGTTCTGTCATTGTTGAGGTATTTGTGTTGTGGGGATCTTTCTTTAAATGATCTTTGGGAAGTGGCTGTCCTGATGGTGGACTGGGATCCTCTGAGCCCTTACAGTCCCTGTGTTCCCTCCCCACCTGCAGCGCAGAAGCCCCTCTGTGAGACCTCTAGGTGTTCAGGGAAGCGAGTCTGAAATCCACTTCCCCATTTCCAAGGTCTTTCCTTTCATTCCCAAAGACAGTGGAAGAACAGACATGGGAAGATATATGGTTGGGGGGGAAGAAAAGAGAAATGAAAGATAGAAAAATGTACAGGATTTGAGTCAGAATAAAGGGAATAGAGAAAAAGATAGCGTTTGGAGTAAGTTTGCAATGCATATGCCAAAGTTTTGGGAAACTGGTTGGGAAATATAGCCCTGAAACAAAGCTACTTTAAGAAGAAAGAAATATTACAAATACAGGAAACTTTGCAGACAACTTCAACATCTTTCTTCCAGATGCTTTCTATGCATATTCAATTTAAATCTCTGAATTTCTGATATTTAAGTGGATTTACAACATGGTCCCCATGATTCAGTCAGAGAAAGATTTTAATGAGGTTATCTTCCAAAGACAAAAAATATAAAATACAGGCTCATTTCTAAGCAATCAAGGACATCTGGTCACCCTTCTGTTATGATAATAGCCTTAAAATTCTGCCACCTCTTGCATTACAGAGGTTCATACAGTGTGGAATGTGGCTCATAACACAGAACTCTGTTCCCTAAAATGTTTCTGTGGTGCCACCTACAGTCATTATCCATTTGATTTGCTTTTTATTGTAAAACCAACTAAGATGTATTTACATTTTCAAGAAAACAAAAGAGAGAGAAACAAGAAAAAAAAACCCCACAAGTTCAAGTTGCTCTTCTAGGTTTTGCCCCAAAAGGCTAGAGAGCTTGCAGAAGGGCTCTGGCTAAGGCTGATGCTAATTCCCTCCTCCAGAACACTGGGAGGTCTCAGCACCAGGCCCTGGCTCCAGCTTGCCAAAGACATGCTGGTTTCTTGGTATGGCTTTCTAGCTCTTTTGCTATTAGTGCCTAATTTGACAGTATGCTGCCACGGTAACAGAATTCATTAAGGGCTTTGAGCTTTGTTCTGCCAATGAGGGATTTTGGCTGCATGTAGTGCTGGCTTCTGAAGGTTGATCCATAATATTTGTCTTATAAAGCCTTGTCATTTCAGAGCATTCCTGATGTTACAAAATCACCCATAATGAGCCAGTTCCTCCCAGCCTGAGCTACCCCCCAGCGGAAGTCAGACACTCCTGGGAGCCACATTCGCTTCTTTATCATCAAACTTGGGAGCTTAAAATAGACTGCATGAGAGTGATACATTGCACAGTTCCATCGCACACCATTGGGGTTGTGGAGTGGATTAGGAATGCAATCCTTAATGTTTGTTCTCTACAGTATCCCATTATGGAAGGAAAAGTCTTCGGATTCTGACAATTTTCTTTGTATCGCCATTTTCAGAGACCAGGCTTTCTGGAAATAACTATGTGGTTGCTACAGTAAAGGAAATAGGGCTTCATGTCTTAACCAACAGTTTCCTGTATGATTTCAGTAAAAATAAAATAAATAAATAATAACATGTCTTCTGTTATTTTCAGTCATATTTTTAATTCCATATAACTCCTTTTTGATCATTGGTTCTGCTGTTAACTATTGAATTGTTTCTTAGTCTTTGTGTGTGTGTGTGTGTGTGTGTGTGTGTGTGCTGTGCCATAGTTAGTGACAGCTTAAAAATCCTCTGAAATCCCTCTTGCTACCAAGACCAAAGTTATTTGCCAATCCCCTTTGAGACTGGTTGTTCCAGGATGAGGCACTAAAGGATCCTTGAGTTTTTCTTGTATCTGTATGAGTGGTACCAGTGAGATACTGAGATCAGAGCAAGCCCAATAAGTATGCTACAAGTGAGTAAAAACACAGTATTGGATGCAGACAGGAGATAGGAATAACCTTTAGTTAAGATAGTGATTCCTAATCAGGGGCAAGTTTGCCCCTAAGGGACACATGTCAATGTCTGGTCACATTTTTATTGTCACAGCTGGGGGAGCCACTGTGGTCAAGTAGGGAGAGGTCAGAGACGCTGCCAAATATCCTACAATGCACAGGGCGACCCCTTCCCTCTCCTACATTTACACACAAAAAATTATCTGCTCCCAACTGTCACAGTGTTGTGTTGAGACCCTGGTGT
>NW_006297021.1:3236398-3246250 GCF_000327345.1 Myotis davidii | reverse complement strand
ATGAACAGACAGGGACAATATAAACCTTATTGTCTACAGTTGAATTAGTCTGCTTTATAGGGCAATGAGGGTGAAATAAATCTGCAAGGAGAACTGGCATTGCACTGTGAGGAGGGCATGGTCTCGGGATCGCAGTGGGGATAAACCCCCTGTTTCTCTCCAGTAGATGAGGAAAAGGGGGAGCCCCAGTGCTGCCAGGGTGTTTTGCTTGGGTTTGTTTGAAAGAGGAAACCACAAATACCTGTCCCACCAGCTGGCAGCTGAGAAGGGTAGAAATCATGATGCCACGTTCTCTATTGCCCAGAATCATTTCTTAACATTTTCCCCCTTCAGTTTAGTATGTTTTTCTTCTACTCTAATTTATAATCTTAATAATTTGATACACTACCACAGTAGTATATCATTCCTCTATGGACTTGCATTTTGAATGTTTACAATCATAACTGTAAGCTCCTGGAAGGTTGGCGGTTCTGTAAGTCTCTGATTCTATAATAAACTCTAGAGACAGAGCTGTCTACTCAAAAGAAATGTAATTTTAAAAATAATAGAAAGAGCTATTGGCATCCACTATGTGTGAAACAAAGTACTGGGTACATAATTAAGACTTAAAATATTAAGCATCTTACCCTAGCGAATCAACCGGCAACTTGCTGGAACTGGAGTCGATATAGATTTTCTCCCTTCCTTCCTTCCTTCCTTCCTTCCTTCCTTCCTTCCTTTGTTTCTTTTCTTTTTTTTGTCACATTTGCCTAATGAAATTGAGTACATTCATTTTATAAATGGTTTAAGGAAAGTTAAAGAAGGCCATTTTAATGTTGCTGTTTCTTTTTGTGGCGTATAGACTTACTTAAAAGAAAAACAATAACAAGAATGACAGCAGCATCACATTTTAAAATAATAATGCTTTCAAAGGAAGCTACATGCACTCTCATTTGAAATATAACCAAATGGGTTAGGGAGATTATATCAAAATCGAGCAAATAATTATCCCAATCCAACCATGTTGGATTTAAACTGGATAATTCAATCCAGTACAAAATTCAGAAAATCTAAGCTGGAATTATTTGTGAGCCTGCTAAGATCCTATAAAATGATTTAAAAAACCCAAACAATTAAAAAGGAACCAGAGCCCGGCCTGCTTGGCTCAGTGTTGGAGCATTGCCCTATGAATTAGGAAGTCATGTGACTTGCATACAGACACCAAGGGGGTGAGAGCAGGAGTGCCAGGGATAAGGACACATGTAATACCTTAATCAATAAAGAAAAATAAAAAAGAAAAAATATAAAAAATGTTTTTTTTTATTTTGAAGTGCTTTAATGTTGCTTTAGTAAATAAAGTACTATAACAAATGGAAATGGTTTTATTGCTGTAGGATGATTTTTTATCTACTACTGCACAAATATGCTGCCAAGTAGCAATGACACCAGTGCAGAAGCAAAATTAAATGCCTACAATTGCCATTAGCAATTGCGAAAAATTATTAATCTGTCTGGAGGAAATGAATGGACATGATTAGAGAAACCAAAAGTCTTCATCTTATGAAAATCAATAGCCGAGATGTGTTTCCATCAGATAATGAATCACAGATTCATGAGCTAAAGATTAAATATGCATTAGTATATATTCTAACACACCTATCAAATTTATATCTCCATTTCTCAATCTGGTTTAGACAATGCTCTGTAATAACTAACTCTCTATTTCCAAAAATGATGGTTGTTCATACACTACGTGAAAGAAATAGAGAAGTAAAATCTATGTGTTGTTTCCTCAGGGCTCAAAAAGCATATTGGCAACAAAGGAATTATACTTAATGTATATCAAATAAGATTGGCCAATGAAAACTTTATTTTCTTTTTTAAAACATACAGGCTGTGTTGACACGTGTAGAGTTATATTAGCTCAAAGTAAAAGATTCATCATTTTGAAGCACACTAGATCATCTACATATGCGCATAAATAAAGGAAACCAGTGCATATTTTGAGATCCTTATAATAAAGTGCTTCATGGAATGACAGTGTAGATTGTTTGTGTCTAGCACTATTTGTAAATGTGGATCTAAGGAAAATGCAAATAGAACCATGAATACATTAAATTTTTATGCAATTGCCCTTTATTAGGTATCAACTGGAGTCTGGTTAATTGAAATTAGAACTTATTTTAAAATCTTTTAGAGAATGCATACTGTACATCAGAAAAGATATGCTAGAAAACCTCACTGTAAAAACAGTTCGCATTAAGGCTAGAATTCTGGAAGAGAGTTGGGGGAGGGGAGCGTGTACTTTGGACTCCATTCAAGGATATTCAATTACAGGAGAAAGAGAAAGACTATTGTTATAGGGAATTACTTTATGGTTTTTCTCTATAAGACGGTTTTAAAGTAGGATTTCTGTGTGCTTCTCTAAGAACAGTATACTCATCCTACTAGTTCTGCATTCCCAGGGGAAGATGGATACCTGAGAGACACTGATTTCAACGGAAGTTTCTCATATAGATCCCAGTAGAGAAGGTTGTCTTCATATATTGTGAAGTGTTGGCTTCATACTGTAAGAATTTCTATGTCTACAGATCTTGGTTAAGAGCTTTCTGTGCTTAAATTCAAGAGCTGAGTGTAGTGGTAGCCAAGTAGGAGAGAGGTGGGAAGTGGCTTATAGCATTGGAATCCATTATCCTAGCAAAGTAAATAAAGTAAATTCTCGTGGGCGTGACACTCTGAGGTTTAGTCATGAGATGGCTCTCCACCTTATCTCAAAGATAACTGAAATAACGGCCTTTAAAGAGGCAGTGGAAAGGAAGTCAGGGGAATGGCAGGTGAGGGGTTCCCCTAGTCTCTCCCCTTGAAGTTACAACGATTTGAACAGATATAATTCAATAAACGGTCCCCTGCTAAACACAAATGCATCTGAGAGATCTGAGCATTGACAGAGCTGAGGTTGGGCAGGTTGGAGGGAGCAGTGGGGGAGGAAAGGAGAGGAGTAAAGACAGGCACCAGGTACACACACAGCCCTGAACTCACTGTGGGTCTCCAGAGAAGGGAGAGATCAGGTTGCATCCTGTTTTCCCTGCATCCCAGAGAACCAAAGAGAAACAGTGAGCATCCCTGCCTAAGTGGTCCCTACACACTCAGGCTCAACCCAATAACTTGGCACAAGGGGAATACAGAGGTCCCCCAAGGCTACCTGGCAGCCATCATTTCCAGGCAGCAAAACAAAGCCCCGGAGTCTGGCTGCCTCCCGGCACCCTCCCAGAGCTGGCAGCTGGCCCCCAAAGAAGCTGCAGCAGAGGTTGTCATCTACAGAGCACATGTCTGCAGCCAGCACACTGGAGGAGCAGAGCAGGTTTTCTGAGTGGCAGGAGTACCCTGTGGCTAATCCAGTGACAGGGAGAGAGATCCAGTGCTGAGACAGCTGAAATCTGCCCCTCACATTACTGGGTGGAGAACGAAGCCACAGATGCACTAGTGGCCTCACCCAGATCACCCCGTCCCTTCCAACATGGCTGGGCCGAGCAGGAGGCACTGCCTGGGAAACCTCCAGCAGTACCAGCAGCAAACTGGTTGCAGGGGAGAGCGCTGGGATTTCAAGGGCTTGTAACTCCATGCCCACTACATTCTCCCATGGGGGCTGTGGTCGGAGACCAAGGGGACCTGGACACAGAGAAGATGCTTACTTCCCAGGGGAGTACAGGGCATTTTCTGCCAGGCCACCATGCAGAGACCAGACAAGCCAGAGCAGAGAAAGAAAAACAAACAAATAAACAAACAAACAAACAGAAAACTTGTGCTTCATCCACTGGAAAACAAAAGAAAGATTTCTTATCAACCTACTAAATAACCACTTTGAAAAAATAAAATAAAATAAAGCAGGCTTCATTGCCATAGAGGCCTGGGCAGATAAGGAATCCATCAACTGTCACGCATAAGCAAGGAAATGAGGCAGCTCAAGAAGAAAAGGGAAAATCTCCAGAAAATAAACCTAAAGACATGGTGATATGTGAGTTAAATGACAGAGAATTCACGACAGCAGTTCTGAAGAAATCCAACAGGAACAAAATCAACAATCAAAAGGCATACTTTACCAAAGAGATGGAAACTTTTGGAAAGAACCAAATAGAAATTCTGCGGATAAAGAACATACTAAGAGAAATAATGAACTAGTGAATTTAGAAAATGCAGCTGACCAGATGAAGAAGAGTTATTGATACTGAAGATATACAGAAATCTAGAAATGACACAGATGGAAGAACAGACTTGAAAGGAAATTAAATAATAACTCTAGGGGAATTATCTGACTATTAGAAAGAACAATATGATATTAATGGCTATATCGGAAGAAGTGGATCAAAGACCTAAATGTAAGACCTGAAACAATAAATTACATAAAAGAAAACATATGTACTAAATATATGGGTCTTGGTCTTAGAGAAGATTTTTATGAATTTGACCTCAAAGACAAGAGAAGTAAGAGTAAAAACGAATGAATGGGACTATAGCAAACTAAAAAGCTTCTGCACAGCAAAAGAAACCATAAAAAAAAGCAATCAACAAAAATGGGAGAAGAAATTTGCAAATGATACCTCTGATAACTGGTTACTATCCAAAATATATAAAGGGCAGTGCACCTTGGCAACAAAAAACAAACAAACAATACAATAAAAAGTGGCCAGGGAAGTTGAACAGACACTTCACCAAGAAGACATAAAAATGCCATCAGACATATGGTCAGCTTCAGTAGCTATTAGGAAAATGCAAATCAGAACTAAAAGATACCACCTCACAGTGGTTAGAATAAATATTATCAACAAGACAATTAATGCCAAGTGTTGGAGAGGTTGTGGAGAAAAAGGAATCCTCATTCAATGCTGGTGGGAATGTAAACTGATACAGCCACTATGAAAAACAGTAGGGAGGTTCTTAAAAAAATTAAGAACAGAATTACCATAAGACCAGCAACCCCTCTTCTGGGTATTTACCTGAAAATTTTGAAAACATTTGCAAAGATATGTGCACCCCCATGTTCACTGCAGTATTATTCAAGGTGGCCTAGACATGGACACAACTGAAGTGTCCTGTGAAAGAGGGCTGGATAAAGAAGATGCTGTACACATACACCATGGACTACTACTCAGCCGTAAGAAAGGATTACTGCCATTTGTGACAATATGATGGACCTTGAGAATATTATGCTAAGAGAAGAAGTCAGATGGAAATAGTTAAGAGCCATATCATTTCACTCCTATGTGGGGTACAAAACTGAAAGAAAAAAATGAATAAACAGGACAAACAGGCAAAAACTCACAGTTTGGTGTTACCAGAGATTGTAAAGGGGGAAGGTGTCAATGGTGATGAAAGGAGATTTGCTTTTGGTTGGTAAACACACAATGTAGTATGCAGATGATGTATTATAGAATTGTATGTTGAAAGCTCATATGATTTTATTAACCAATGTCAGTCACCGCAATGAATTTAATAAAATCCATTTTTTTTTTAAAAAAATGAGTTAGCTCAAATGGACGTGGGCAAAGAGGGGGAAATGGGGGATACCCGCAATAATGTCAACATTCAAAATGTTTAATAAAAAATGAGTTAGATCAAATAAGTATGTCATTAAAAGGCTGGAAAGAACAGCAAATATTAAATTTGTTCAAAATGAAAACATTTCTAAAAAGTAAAAAAATATATAATTAACATGCCATGGGTCATAGCACAGTTGAGGAGTCCAGAGATGGGGCAAAAATGCATGTTCCGCTCCAGTGTGCTTCCTGAGCTCCCAGGATTTCCCCTCACTGGCCTCACCTGTCTCTTGCCCTTCCAGGTCCTGCTGCTCTCAGAGGAAAGGCGGGCCCTTCTGAGAGATTTAACAGTAGAAAGCAGTGAGCCAATAAATAGTGATCCTGATAGAAGCCTACACATAGAGGAAGGGCAAATCCTGTCCATTAATGCACACAAATAAGGATGCATTTTAATATATTGGAAACCAGGACCTGCTGCCTTCAGCCGGCATCCGCAGCCCCCTGTCACATGGTTCTGTTTGCTGACACGCTAAAGAGAGGGTCTTACAGACACTTTAGAGCGGTGATGTCTGCCTCTGCCACGGGAACCGTCTGTGCTTCATGCACAGCAGCAGCAACGGCCAGCCCTGGTGCCCAAAGAACTAAGTCAGCAGAAAGCTCCGGAACACCGCGGAGAAAAACTAACTGTGCGTGTGCAGAGACACGGTACCTCCTGAGGTCCCCGATGTCATTTTCACTGCCATCAGCCTCCTGCGCTGATGAGATGATAGCTGTCAATCAACCCCAATCATTAACAATTTTGATTCAAAACACAGTAGCAGGAAAACATCGCCCACATTTGTCCTCTGGCAAACTTCCTGCAAAATTCATGCCGTGGAGCAAAGCGGGGAGGAGTGGCCCACAGTGCCGGGCTCTGAGCACTCTTTGTCCTTGGGAACACCTGTCAGAAAGTGGGGTGGAATGGCTAAGCAGACTGTCAGGCTACTAGATTCAGCGTATAGTATCATATTGTTTTCTGTGCTATATAATGTGAATAACATGCACACAATATATTCATGTTGCTAAATCATTTATGGCCTCTCACCCTCAGCCTCACATGCTTAAAGCCATGATTCCCCCTGCCTGTACGGGTGTGCAATCATAGAGTCCCCCCACTGAGGTCCTGCGATCTCCTTTCGTGAATGCTGATCTGACTTATTTAGTACCAAGCCTCTGAGGCATGGGCTAGATACCCGAGGTCCCTTCCTTAGGGTCTGCTCACTGCCCCCTTAGACACTCACCTCTAAGCCTTGATGTCAGTGAAAAGCAATTATCCATGAAAACCCATACTTTTATTTGCCAGAGAATTATCACGCTCTTTATACATTCTTTTTCTTTAATATGTTTTTATTGGATATTTTTTTGAGAGAGAGAGGGGCAGGGAGAGGGAGAAAGAGATAGAAACATCAATGATGAGAGAGAATCTCATCATTGGGGATCCAGCCTGCAACCCGAGCATGTGCCTTCACCAGGAAATGACTCCTACCTCTTGGTGCTTAACCATTCTCCAGGACCTGTGATGTCACGAGCACCCCTTAGATGTGCGCAGTGCACAGCCTGCATGCACAGAACCTGAGACGCTCCATGTAGGAAGGAACAGAGAGGGGTGAACAGACCTCTGAGCTTGAAACCTCATGACATAGAGAAGCGTTGCTGTTGGCAGGGACCGAGGCCTCGGGAAGAGCTGGTTAGAGGCTGGGAGGTAATGGCTTCATTTCAGATAACTTAGGTTTGAAAAGGAATGCCCTAACCAGTTTGGCTCAGTGGATAGACCATTGGCCTGCAGACTGAAGGGTCCCAGGTTCGATTCCATTCAAGGGCATACATCTTGGTTGCGGGCACATACCCAGTAGGGAGTATGCAGGAGGCAGCTGATCGAATGTGTCTCTCTCATCGATGTTTCTAACTCTCTATTCCTCTCCCTTCCGCTCTGTAAAAAATCAATAAAATATATTTTTTTAAAAAAGAAAAGGAATAGAGTATCAGTGAGGCATGTCCAGTATGGTGAATAGTGGTCAAGCCACATGGCAGGATGAGAGTAGAGATTTGGGGCATGTCTGCATTAGGTTATATTTAAAGCAAAGGAAGAATTAGCTCAAAATAGAAATTACAGACCAAGAAAATCCTTGCTAAGCCTGTTTTATTAAACGACGGAGGGAATAACAAACCTGTAAGGAGCCTTAAGCCTGCATAAAGTTGTGCCCTTATGCATTGGACAAATCTGGGGAGGGCCAGTGTTAGCTTCATCACCACAGACTCCCCAAAGCTGGCAGTGAAGTGCCCGGAGAGAAGAGGCCCTCTTTCTAAGTCACCGGAAGAACCCACAGACTAGCAATGACGCAACTGTAAAGCCTTCCCCAGCCACACTGGCTTCTGCTTTCAAAACTGTCCTTGACTCCATCCTCAGATGTTCTTAAAGTAAAACTCTGAGTAGGCCCACTCCACGATAGACTTTAAGAACTCTTGAGGAGATTTCCGTGAGCTAACAATAAAAGCCAGACTCTTTACACTGGCATTCAGAACACTCCACAGTAATGTCCTTTAAGAAGAATACCTCCCAGCCTAAACAAACATTTTATTCTTCATAGATATGAGATACTTTCCCAATTCTCTAACTTGTCCATGCTCCAACAGAGTGAATTATTGTAATAATTTTAACCATGAGTACACTGAAGTTTAAGTAATATGTTCAAGATATAAATTTTAAGTTCATGCTCTTTGTCGCTATGAAAGAATATTTATTAAATCAAATAAATTAGAGACTTTATATATTTAGTAGAGGCCCGGTGCATGAAATTTGTGCACTCGGTGGGAGGAAGGTAGTCCCTCAGCCTGGCCAGCACCCTCATACAGCCCAGGAGCCCTCAGGGGATGTCCGACTGATGGCTTAGGCCTGCTTAGGGAGTGGGCTGAGCTGGCAGTGGGACATCCTTAGCACTGCCACAAAGGCAGGAGAGGCTCCCGCCACCACTGCTATGCTTGCCAGCCATGAGCCCAGTTTCTGGCTGAGGGGTGCTCCCCCTGGGGGAGCACACTGACCAGCAGCGGGCAGCTCCTTCATTGAGTGTCTGCCCTTTGGTGGTCAGTGCGCACCATAGCAATCAGTTTTTCCGCTATTCAGTCGATCTGCATATTAGCCTTTCATTATATAGAATTTGTATTCATTAACTACAATATGATGTTTATTTGTTGAATCGGTAGTTTGATATACCCTAACATGTTTAAAATTTGACAAATGTGTGTAACCACTAAATATCTAAATATGATGATTATGATGATTTAGTTGTCAGCTTATTCTGAAATAAGTCTCTGGACTATGAAAATGAAACAACCCATGTTATTATAATTGCATAGAATATCACATGATGTAACAAGATATAAAATGATGAGTATATATGGAAATATTTTTCTTCCCTGCTCATGCTGACGGGCCAATGAAAGTTCCTAGCAAGCAGAGTTGAGCTCTCTTCTGTTAAAATGAACCAAAATGGAGCAACAGGAACTCTCATTCATTGCTGATGGGAAGGTAAGACAGTACAGCCAGGTTCTCAGCAAGTTTACCATCATTGTTCCATACAATCCATACATTTGCTCCTAGGTACACAAATGAGTTAAAAATTAATGTCCACATAAAAACCTTCACACAAGTGTTCATAGCAGCTTTCTTCATAATCACCAAAACTTAGAAGCGAGCGAGATAGGTGAGTGGATAAATAGACTGGTACATCAGACAATGGAATATTCTTCAGTGATCAACAGAAATGAGCTATCAAATCATGAAAAGACATGAAGAAAGCTCACCTGCATATTGTTAAGTAAAATAAGTTAGTCTGAAATTCTACATTCTGTATGGTTCCAACTATAGTACATTTGGGAAAATGCAAAACTGTAGAGTGAAAAGGTCAGGAGTTGCCAGGAATTAGAAGGGAAATGGTGGAGCACATGGGAATTTTAGGGCAGTAAAATGATTCTGCATGATGCTAAAATGATACATGACATTTTGCATTTGGCAAAACCCACAGGACTTCATAACACAGTTAGTGAACCCTGATATAAACTATAGACTTTTGCCAACAACCATCTATCAAATTGGGTCATCAGTTGGTAGTAAATGTACCAGCATGTAAATGGAAGATATTAATAGAAGAAACTGCGACAGAGGGAGAAAGAGGAAGTATATGGGAATTTTGTATTTCTGTTCATTTTTTTCTGTAAATCTAAAACTGCTCTAAGAAGTAAAGTCTATTAACTTTAAAAAATTCAATATTCAAATCAATGCATATATAACATAAAAATGTAT
>NW_006297021.1:3234806-3235604 GCF_000327345.1 Myotis davidii | reverse complement strand
ATCCTTTTGAGCTCAGCGTGTCAGCATTTTGAAAATCCTAACTTAACTCTGGTGCCGTGTCACATAGAAATTTTTTGATATTTGCAACCATAGTGAAACAAAGACTTATATTTTTGATATTTATTTTATATATTTAAATGCCATTTAACAAAGAAAAATCAACCAAAAAAATGAGTTCGCGTGTCACCTCTGACACGCATGTCATAGGTTCGCCATCACTGGTCTAGACCATACATTTATGAGACTATAGAATTAGTTCCTCTGCAGTAATTTAGAGTTACTTGTCTTATATTGTTTCTAACCAGTAGATACGTTTATTTTATTGAGCAGTGATATCTCTGTGTTGGGTTGCCGGTTTGCAAGATCTGCTGTGTCCCTAATAAGACCCCGGCCCTTTCTCCTCACCTTACACGTTTCCAAACGAGTGTTCTTTCAAAGCACAGATGTGGATTTGGAATCCTGAAGGAAAAGGAGATAATTTCACCACACTTTTTCTACTAATAATTTCAAGTGAGGCAAATACTTTTCAACCACTTCAGTGTGTTTAATCATATAGGATGAGCCTTGTGTCCATATGACAAATATCATTCATTTGATCACTTAGTCTCACAAAATCAGTAATTATTTTGCATTGCAAGTAATAACCCCATTCACTGAAGTCACCAGTGCATGGATGCTCAAGACACCTGGTCGGGTTCAGTGAACATGAACAACAGTAGAGGAAAAAGACAAGGGTGAGTCATACATGAAGCACAGAGCACTTAATAGGATGTCAGACCTTTCTAGACATATATACAC
>NW_006297021.1:3230561-3234602 GCF_000327345.1 Myotis davidii | reverse complement strand
CCGCATGTGGCTCGCGAGCCGCAGTTTGCCAACCACTGGACCAGCCCAATATTTTTATTTTCCTAGAAACTAAATTGCCTACTAGATTTCCCCAACCTCCATCACTTTTCAGATCTTTTCACCATTGGCAGTTTTAAGAACCACACACTGAGAGGTAAGATCCATTGGCATCAGTCTAAACATGTATCTGGGCATTCATGGTTCTAGAATGCATGCATTTGATAAGACAGTTTTATCCATCAGTTAAGAGGAGTTGCTCCAAACGTTTATGAGCCAATTGTTTAAGATACTTTCTTTTGCCAATGTGCTCCAAATCCTATACCCCGATTTTAAATAGTGCCCTTTAGACTGGTGTTTGAGGATCAAGTGAACAGTATAAGACCTCCATACCCACAAGCCAAAGCTTTAGGTCCTCCCAAGTTTCTCCACTCCTGATGGCCTTCCTCAATAATTATTATATAACTGCTTTTGTCATCTCTGAATTCATCTTAGATACGCACACACACATATAATTTTCTTATATATTGTGATAAAAATGGACACAGTATCATGGGTATGTATATATAAAATATTTCATGCTACCTTTAATGAATCATTTATCATATTGATGTTGCATAAGAAATTGTATTTAATCTTTCTGCTTGAAGCATAACTTTCCTCTCAAGGGTGAGACTCTCAGACCCCTTTCCCCCCGGCCATATTGCAGAAACCACAGTCACTATAGTCATTCATTTCCTGTCTTGGTGTCCAGCTGCCTTATTTACTGGTTGTCTGATATTAGCAAGTTATTAAAAGTCTATGAAACTCAGCTTCCTACTTGGGGAGCTGTGCAAGGATCCCAGGAGAAAATGTACTCAAGGTTCCAGGAACATTTAATGCACCTGGCTGATACTGGTTATTATTATATTTTGGGTTGGTTGTTTAATCTCTAAACTTATTATACATGATAATACTCATCTTCACATTAGGAACAGTTAAGCCCACTCACAAAGAATTGTAAGATAGAGCAAAACTGTACTTTGATGGTAGGCAAAATTCTAAAGATGCCTCCCTAAGATTTCTGTCTCCTGGTTAGTCGTCAAACTCTAATCTTGGTACTGCAGGGACTTTGCAACCGTAATGGAAGTCCCGAGTCAAATGACCTTAAAATGCGGAGATTAGCAAGTGTGACTGATTAACCCCTGGGCCTTTGAAGGGCCTAAGATGAAGGCAAGATGGGGCATCCGGGAGATTCACAGGAAGAGACGGATTTGATACATGGTTGCTGGCTTTGAAGATGGAGGAAGAATGAATGACAGAGTGAGCCATGAGGCAAGGATGTGAGCAGCCTCCAGAAGCTGGGAACAGGCCCTGGCAAACAGCCAACTAAACATGGGACCCTCAATCTTACAACCGTAAGAAACTGGATTCTGCCCTCCCGGATGGAGTGGGTCCTCCCCATTCCTCCAGAGAAGGGCCCCGGCTTGTCACATCCTCACGGTGGCTTCTGAGAGCGTCCGCAGAGGACCCGGGTCTCCTGGATTCCTGACCTATGAACTGGGAGCTGATAAACAGTTACTCTTTAAGCCATTCCTTTGATAACCTTGCAGTGGTCGGCAAACTGTGGCTCGCGAGCCCCATGCAGCTCTTTGGCCCCTTGAGTGTCTTCCTAAGCGATGGAGTGGGTCCCCCCGATTCCTCCAGAGAAGGGCCCCGTCTGGTCACATCCTCACGGTGGCTTCTGAGAGCTTCCGCAGAGGACCCGGGTCTCCTGGATTCCTGACTATGAACCGGGAGCTGATAAACAGCTACTGCTTAAGCCATTCCTTTGGTAACCTGCTACGTAGCAACAGAGCCGCAGTTTGCCGACCACTGGACTAGCCCAATATTTCTATTTTCCTAGAACCTAAATTGCCTACTGGATTTCCCCATGTTCCATCACTTTTAAGATCTTTTCACCATCAGCAGTTTCAAGAACCACACACTGAGAGGTAAGATCCATTGGCATCAGTCTAAACATGTCTCTGGGCATTCATGGTTCTAGAATGCATGCATTTGATAAGACAGTTTTATCCATCAGTTAAGAGGAGTTGCTCCAAACGTTTATGAGCCAATTGTTTAAGATACTTTCTTTTGCCCATGTGCTCCAAATCCGATACCCCGATTTTAAATAGTGCCCTTTAGACTGGTGTTTGAGGATCAAGTGAACAGTATAAGACCTCCATACCCACAAGCCAAAGCTTTAGGTCCTCCCCAAGTTTCTCCACTCCTGATGGCCTCCCTCAATAATTATTATATAACTGCTTTTGTCAGGGTTTGAAGATGGAGGAAGAATGAATGACAGAGTGAACCATGGGGCAAGGATGTGGGCAGCCTCCAGAAGCTGGGAACAGTCCCTGGCAAGCAGCTAGCTAAACATGGGGCCCTCAATCTTACAACTGTAAGAAACGGATTCTGCCCGCCCCGATGGAGTGGGTCCCCCCGATTCCTCCAGAGAAGGGCCCCGTCTGGTCACATCCTCACGGTGGCTTCTGAGAGCTTCCGCAGAGGACCCGGGTCTCCTGGATTCCTGACTATGAACCGGGAGCTGATAAACAGCTACTGCTTAAGCCATTCCTTTGGTAACCTGCTACGTAGCAACAGAAGACCAATGCAACTACATTCTTCTCAGTTCTGACCTTTTCCCACTGTTCTGGTCTATGGAATGTTAAAATACTTCTTCAATGTCTATATGTATCTTTTTGAAAATAATGTTTAAGATACAAAAGAGTACTTGTCAAGGATCCTACTAATGAAAAGGAAAAGTGAAACTTCAAAGACATATTTCTACATCATTATCTGGGAACACTATTGCTGGTGTCTGGGTATTTAGATTCCAAATAAGCCAGTTCAAGGGTAACTTGATGTAATTTTTGATGTGTCTTACACTCTCTAATATATTTAAATTATATGCAATGAAAGTTTAAATTCTATAGCACTTCAAAGATGTAAAGTTATTAATCCTATTAGCTATCATGCCCATATCACATAAAGGCCCAATTCCCTTTTCCATTTATTTTAATTTTGGTATCTGTATCATATTCAAATAATTTATAGCAGGGTTTAGGATGGCTCTTGTAAAGGCAACTCAGCATAGTGATTGTGATAGAAGATTCTCCTTGTGTTTGAAGCTCTGTTTATCGCTGTGGCTGCAGGGTGTGGGAAAGCTACTGCTCCTCCCTGTGTCCCAGAATCCTCATCCACAAAAAGGGGTGGCTCCTGTGCCCGCTTTAGAAGTTGTTGTAGGGAATTGGTGAGTTAACATATGCAAAGTACTTACATCAGTGCCTGACACTATAAGACTTATATATTGACTTAGTGTTTTATTTAATTTTGCAGGTTGATAGTCAAAACTTAAATACTGCCCTTACTAGGTATATAGGACATAAGCAATTCAATGTGTCCTTTTGGTTGCATGCTATGAAATTTCACTTTTACTCCTTGGGTCATAACAAAATTGCTTTTGATTAACTCTTTTTAATATTCTAGTGTCTGTTTTTATTCTTATTTCCAAGTAAACTTTTTTAAAATAAAAAAAACCTTCTATTAAAAATATTGGTTTTTTTTCTGTAAATTAAAAATAAAATAAAATAGGGGATTCAAAGACCGTATCTATGACCTGGGAAGCTAGAGAGTAGCTAGGGCTCTCCGAAGACAACAGCACTTGCAGCATTCACTGCGGAGTGTTTCCTAAATCACCGCCGAAGCGTGAAGCCCAGTGCCGCTGCGTGCTGGACCCCTGCGCTGAGTACACAGTATGGGTTTTGAATTTGCTTTTCTAGGTTTGAAAGGATAATGCACCAGTGCCACCTAGCTGTCCAAACACACTGTGCTACTTACTTTTCCTTAGAGGCAATTATGCTGCTAGGACAAGAGGAAATACAAATTTTAATTTCTATGGCATCACCCCTGAATTATTTTAACAAATATTCATCTTCAGCAATGATACAAGTGATGCATTTAAGGTTCAGTTTAGGTAAATATTTGTCATGTTTGTCATCTTTTTTATCCAAATGACACATA
>NW_006297021.1:3191010-3225866 GCF_000327345.1 Myotis davidii | reverse complement strand
GTCTGAACTTCAGTTTTCTTACTCCTTTATAGTAAAGTGCACTGGATTAAAGAAATGTACAGAATCCTCACACATGACCCATCTGTGTCCCTCCTCACTCCTGCTTGCTACCACAAGCAGGAGGCCTGAATGTCAAATGTTGAATGTGAAGGAGCTGCAAGAAGGTTGAACAGATACAGAGCATGATATAGAGTGGCAAACATCTGATAAATCTGTGGCCTGTGGTGACTTGGAAGGCAGAGTAAAGGTAGCTCTAGGTGAAATTGAAGGGGAAAAAGCCAAAATAGCAGTGTATGTTGGCATTACTTTGCATTTTCAGCAAGATATTTTAAGAAAAGGGTGAGTTAAGGGTGGATTCTAAACAAAAAGAGAAAGGACATGAGAAAATAAAATATGGTAATTTTAAGAATCTGAAAGTTGACTGCTGAAACCTCAAATAGTAAGAGGTAAGGATGAGAGAGCCTTTGAAAGCCCATTAAAACCCTGACAGGGACACAAACCACATTAAGGATGGAGACTTCCATGGAGTTTATTATCTGCAATGGACTCAGACTGGCTACCAAATGTGTGTGTGTGTGGTGGGGGAGAATGGAAGTAGAGAGAGAATGAGACAGAAATGTATGGAGAGATTGGAAGAGGCAAAAAAAATAAATACATAAATCAGGCATGAGGATTATGTCTGAGAAAGAATTTTTGTTTGTTACTGACACAGAAAACTTACTGGAAGTCAACAGAAAATCTACTAGATTTCTAAGGTAACTGCATTACCAAAACAACCCCAAGCCTGGGCTAAATAACATTTGACCCTGAATTTTAATTCCACCTTATGCCACCAAAACCTGCAATTAGTGCACAGTGTCTAACTAGAATGCCAGTAGAGGATAAAAACAAGGAAGAAGCCCTAGTGGTTACACAGATAAATCCTCTCCAAGTGCTGAACAGGAGTCCAATCAGAAGCTTCCGACCACCAGGTTAGAAAAGCTCTCCCTGACCACTCAGATTTCATCGTTGCCTCGGACCAGGGACTGCTGTGGATCTCCCCTTCTCTCCTTTTCTGAAGAGGAATGTTTTCACAGTTAACGTCTTATCTTTGCCACACAAAGTGTAGTATATGTTGAAGGCAGGCTGATAGTCTGTTTTTTTCATCCATCGGTCTCTGAAAACTGTGATGGATTAGAAGGATGATACCCTTAATGCTCAGAGAGGCCAGATGGACAGTACAGGTGAGCTAAGCACTGCATATATGTTAGGAATTGTAGAGACTGTGTTGGACTTTACAGTAAGAGGTGGGTGCTACTACTCAGCTTCTACAGGTTCTTGCCCTGTAGACATGATGTTGCAGTTTTATTTTTTTATTATTTTTAAAGAAGACAGAGAGATCTAGATTTTTATATAATGTCAGTTCAAAATTTTAAAAGAAATTTTATGGCTTATAGAACCACTTACCGATTTGGACTTGACCTGTGGGCTACCCATTTGCCAACTTTGACAACTTTTTTGTTGTGACTTTATTTTACTAATTTTACTTGATTACATAGCATGAGATCTTCCCTCTGAACAAATTTTTAGGAATACATGTTTTTAAGACTAATGAAACTGACAATGCCAAACATACAATGCTCATGAGTAACTGATCATTCCAGAGTAAAGGCCTGGAATAATGACACTGAGTTTGTTAGCTAATATAAATTCTAACAGCAAGTCCTCATAAAAATATTTCAAAAATCCAGACATCTCATGAAGAGCCTCCTTTGTTTGCAGGGGTCATATGAGCTATGGGATCAAGTAGGAAGGTATGTTACCTTTTATAAAAACAAGAATAATGCTTAAAACCAAAATATGAAAAATCAACAGAACACTGACATTTGAGATTAGAGCTATCTGAGTGTATAAGAAGGAGAAATCCTTGTTTCCTCCCTGCTTACTCTGGATTAGCACCATCATCAGACTGGGAACAAGTTTGCTGAGATGATTTTTGGGGGCTCATTTTGAAAGTGAACTTTGTTAATAAAGCATTAATTCAAATTTGAAATACACTTGAAATCTAGAATCATCTGAGTTCATAATTTTGGCATCTGATGACATGGCCTTACTGGTGAGTGCGGGTGTATTGAGCAGTTTTTAAAAAAGAATGATGGGCCTGGAGTGGCTCAGTGGTTGAGCATAGACCAATGAATCAGGAGGTCACAGTTCAATTTCTGGTCAGGGCACATGTCCCTGTTGCAGGTTTGATCCCCAGTAGAGGGTGTGCAGGAGGCAGCCTATCAATGATTCTCTCATCCTTGATGTTTTTCTCTCTCTCTCCCTCTCCCTTCCTCTCTGAAATATATATATATATATACTTTGACAAAACAGAAATGTTAATATGGCAAAATAAAACCACAGAGCAAGATCAACAATATAATGTACATTCACATCAAGAATAGAACTAATGGAATACATTCAGATTGACTGTTTATAAAATCCCTGTTGTATATCCTGTCATTCTCTTTTAAACACATATGAAAATTTCCACAAAATGACAATCTATTGATAAGAAAATAGGACACAGAGCAAGAAAACAGTAGTAAATCAATTCTCTCTATTTTCTATTCTTCATATTTATATTTTTTGCTTTACCTTCAGAATCAAAGCAAAATGCTAAATTCATTTAAATTGCATCTTTATCAACGAGAGTGTAGAAATATCGGCAAATGAAATGAGCTGCCACTGTGATGTTTTATTTACTATTTTACTCAATTTATGGCTTTTTCTAAATTAGTTATTTTTGTCAGAATGTTTGTAGACAACAGATACAATGAAGTTCTCATTTCCCATCAACACAAGATCTGTCTGAAGCTATTTCAAAATTCCTACTGCACATGATTTGTGAAAATGAAACCTACATATTTGGAGATATGGTCTGTAAACCAGAAAAGCATAACATCTAGAATGAAATATATATTATTCTAAGTTCCAAGATATATTGTTAGTTCATAAATCTATGAAATATGAAAAGGAAACTTGAAATCCCTTATAACACAATTGATTCCCCGTCTTTCCCTTCATGGCCCATCATGATCTCAAGTGTCCAACAGATCCGTTTGTACAGCATTAGGGGAAGTCCACACTAGCTACCGGGTTCTTCTCTCTCCAATATAAAAACTCAACTAAAAATTGCCAGGTATGTGGACAACCAGCAGCAACAAAGAGACAGCCGATATCAATAAGTAAATATTAAAAAGAAAGACACTGGAATGGATACTTCATAGACTGAACAGAAATTTTAAAATCCTCAGTGATTGCTCCTTAATCTCATTGGTGTTGCCATTTTCCTCTGCCTCTAAAATACTGGAGTTCCTAAGTCTTAGTCCCAGACCTTTCTCTTCTATTCTTTCTCTATAGTCTAGTTTATTGTATCTAGCCCCACAGCATCAAACAACATCAAACTTCCAACTGTAATATCCACACTTTGCCCCCTCCCCAGAAACAAAGACTCATAGATCTCACTGTCTACATTGCATTTCCACTTGATATACAAGTTTATTTCAACTTCCACAGTTCCCCACTACACCCACACCCCAATCTGCTTGTACTGTCTTTCTCATACCTGTAAATGCCATAGACTGATGACTCAAGCCAGAATAGATGCCATCATTATTTTTCTCTACCTTTTTACCCTCACATCTGACCTTTCTCACTGCTTCCTCAGCCTAGAAAGTGCATCCCAAGATCTTGCGATGGTTGGCTTCTTCTGAGCATTCATGTCTCAAGCCGTGTGCCACCTGCTTAGGGAGACCTCCACCGATGGCCCAATCTAGAGGAGCCCCCTCCCCCCTCATCAGTCACTAGTTTTAATTTAAGAATATTTTCTTTTCTTTATAGAAATCACATCTAAATCAGTGTGTGCTTTTATATTGTGGTTGCTCACAATTAGACAGTTTAAAAGAGAAGATGGTACAGAGAAAGATGAGGCATGAGTAGAAGCCTTGATGAAGTATAAAAGATATGATGTTAGACCAGAAAGGAAATGGAACCCTCACCTACCACTTGGCCTCATAGTGAGTACTATTAATATACTCAATACTAGAATATGGTATTGACTTAGAGGTTATGTACACATATAAGTATATGTAATCATGAACACACATAAATATATGTGTGTAGAGAATGTATATTTAATTTCTATGATATATTCCAAGACATAACAGTGTACATGTCCATGTACACTGAATAACCTTTAACTTGTAAAATTACAGAAAGAGACCCACTAGGAAGAAAGAACACTAATATATGATTATCAAAAGAAACAGTTAAAAGTGTGTGGTGAACAAAGTTTTTAATATGTTATTATTTAACATTATCACAGTAACTAATAAGGGTAATGATATAAATCCAATTTGGGGATGGAGGTAATGAAGGTAAACAGAGTCCTCATCTGTTATGACTGAGGGTAGATAAATTGTCTGAAATTGAAGTCAGGAGACTTATGAATAATTTCTAGGCTGATGTAGGTGAGCCTAGAAATAAAACCTGAAAAACTTCAGCAAACTGCCCTGTGGGAAGTGGGGTGGGGGTCAGGAGTGGAGGAGCATGGCTCCTGGGCTTTCCCTAACGTTTTCTGTGCTATTGTATTTACTATGTGAACTTACTACTTTGATATTTCAAATTAAGCTCACAACCAGAAATCACCAATGCTCTTCACTGTATTTATGTTCTCCAATAGTTTCCATGAAACATCCTTTTCCTGCATGTGCTATGCCAAGAGCGCTGCTTATTTCATGTGCAGAATCTTTTATAATTGTTAGAGTTTGTGTTTTCACTTAAGCCCTCTTCTAATAAAGTGCTAGCTAAGCATGTTGCTTATCCATAACCTAGAGGCCTGGTGCACAAAATCTGTGCATGCATAGGGTCCTTAGGCCTGGACTGCGTTCAGGGCTTATCAGGGCCTTCCTTCCCCTGGCTGTCAGCTGCCAGCTGCCAGCTGGGGCCTTCCTTCCCTTGCTTCCAGCTGTCAGCCAGAGCCTTCCTTTGTTCAGTGCTGGCCCCTGGTGGTCAGCACACATCATAGCAAGCAGTTGAACTCCCAGTTGGTTGAGCTCCTGAGGGAACAATTTGCATATTAGCCTTTTATTACATAGGATGGTTTGGGTGGGTATCATTTTTCCAGCCCTTCTATGACTGCTGGAATCCTCCTCTCAAACATTAACCTGGAGGACGTCAGTGGATATGCATGGCCAAGTGCTCAGCCTCCATCCATCACCTCCCTGGCTTGGCTCTGCTGGACTAAGGAGAGACCTCTTGCACCTGCTCTCTGGTCAGATGAACAGGCTGAGTGGAATTTATTGCTGAGTGAAAACCAGCCACCCTTCCCCGTCAGAAAGAGCACAAGAAACGTGACATTCCTCAGACAGTGGGCTCTCTTGTTCTTTCAATTGTTGCTCCCCCCTACTACTAACTTCACATTTCAGGGCAAGACGAGCCCCTCCCACTTCTATGCCTGTTTATTCTGCACTAGAGGCCCGGTGCACAAAACTCATGCACTTAGGAGGGGGTCCCTCGGCCTGGCCTGCATCCTCTCGCAGTCCGGAAGCCTTTGGGAGATGTCCGACTGACATCTAAATGTCCTAGTGAGCGGGCCTAAGCCATCAGTCAGATATCCTTAGTGCTGCTGCGAAGGCGGGAGAAGCTCCTGCCACAGCCACTGCACTAGCCAGCCATGAGCCTGGCTTCTGGCTGACCAGCAGAGGGCAGCTCCTGCATTGAGCATCTGCCCCCTAGTGGTCAGTGCACATCATAGCGACTGGTTGTTCTCCTGTTAGGCCAATTTGCATATTAGCCTTTTATGCCAAAACCGGCTCTTTGACATCCACCGAGGGGTCCAGGATTGCAAGAAGACACAGGCCAGGCCAAGGGATCCCACTGGTGCACAGTCGGGGCTGGGGAGGTATGTGGGAGGTTGGCCAGCCAGGAAGGGAACACAGGAGGGCTCCAGGGCATTTCTGGCCCATCTTGCTCAGTCCCGATTGGCTGGACCCCAGCAGCAAGGTAAACTACTGGTCGGAGCATCAGCCCCCTGGTGAACAGTACACGTCATAGCGAGCACTTGAATGGTCTTAGCATATCATTAGCAAATTGCAATTTGATTGGTTGAACGGATGACCAGGCACTTAGCATATTAGGTTTTTATTATATAGGATTATTATAAGTTGTAGCTTCCAAATGTTTGTCTAAAAATCATAATGGAGAGATAGTTGGTGGAAAGACATTGACCATAAAGCAGTTTCAATCCAGTAGAAGGTTTTCTACTTTCTGCTCAATGAAATTGTCTAAGGAAGCCAAAACCGGTTTGGCTCAGTGGATAGAGCGTCGGCCTGCGGACTGAAAGGTCCCAGGTTCGATTCCGGTCAAGGGCATGTACCTGGGTTGCGGGCACATCCCCAGTAGGAGATGTGCAGGAGGCGGCTGGTCGATGTTTCTCTCTCATCGATGTTTCTAACTCTCTGTCTCTCTCCCTTCCTCTCTGTAAAAAATCAATAAAATATATATTTTTAAAAAAATTGTCTAAGGAAGGATTGTAGGCAGAGCAGGTGGGAAGTGCTTTATCACTTTCCTGTTATGCGACAGTCTGGCCACACCTTGAGAATGGAATTGGGACAGCAGTAACTCTAACTGACTAGGTCACACTTACAATGAGGGTGGACACACTTGCTTCCATTTTAGCTACATGTCCATATATTTCTTTGTGTTTATTTATTGTATAAGTATCTTCTCATATCAATCCATTTTATTCTACTATTCACTTTCTCTGTTTGAAAAGAAAAGCCAGTCAGATAGTGGGAGGCCCCCTGAGATGGGTGAAGCTGAAGCTTGCAATGTGTCCTGACCAAGGTGGGAACTGGAAGGTGCTGGCAGCCACAAACTCGCTCAGTGGATGTAAAACTGGCCAGTGTGGCTTAGTGGTTGAGCATCAACCTATGAACCAGGAGGTCACCGATTCCCAGTCAGGGCACATCCTGGGTTTCAGCCTCAATCCCCAGTAGCGGGGCATGCAGAAGGCAGCCATTGAATGATCTTCTCTCATCATTGATGTTTCTATCTCTCTCCCTCTCCCTTCCTCTCTGAAATTATATATATATAATTCTGGCTCTCAACTCTCGTCTCTACTATTGTGGGATCCTTTTAATTCCAAAATTTTACAGGCTTAGAAAAATTATGTTGGCAGATCATAAGGAAAATTTCAGTGAATAATGAAATGCTTTGTGTCTGTAGGTAAATATTGTTTTTGTTTTCAAGATGCAGAAATAGAATAGAAAGTGGTTTAAGGATAACTGGCTCCCTGTCTTTTTCTTCTTGGTTGGTTTTTTAGTTGTCCTGATGACACAGCCTCACACCCCTAACATTTTAATGTATAACATTTAATACAGAACGTGGGTCAGCAATCATGCCCCTCCCAAAGGGCCCAGTCAGATAGTAATTGGTCATTTTGCTGAGGCACAAATTGGCTGGATCAGGACATAAATCAATAGGAGGGAGCAAATTTCCAGGCTAGGCCTGTGCTTTCGCTGCTTTCCCTCTGAAATAACTGAATCAATACCCCTGCCCCCGGGGACTGACCTTGAGGCCACTTCACAATGGACATTCCACTCGCTTAGACCACATTCCACTTGCTAAAACCATCTCTCTCCCCTCCGGAGTTCTCCAGAATCTGGACCCGCAGAGAGAATTCTCCGCCCAGAAAAAGCCCACCTAGAGCCCTTTCAAAACCTCTGACTCCCTGTTGTTGGGGGCTGGTGCCATTTTGGGGCTCAGCCCATCCAGTATCCAGATGACCTAACAAATTCATAATCCTTTACCCCTATTGGCTTCGTGCGTTTCTCCTTCGGCGACCCTAACACCCTTAAGTGTGAATATCTGGTAAAAGAAATATCCCCTAAGCATAATTGAAAATAAAAAGTTGGGAGAAAAGTGGAAGACATTTTAAAACCACATCATACTGAATAAAATACATTCAATAACCTCTGCAATATAAACATCTTTAAACAGGCAGTAGTTCTGATGAAATCACTGTCAATTACTATAAAATTAAGACAGTTATTAACTGTCATTTCCTATATTTTTCATTTGCTGGCTTTCCCTGACTCAATTTCTAAGGCTGCATGGATGACTTATTTCTAACCTGTTTCTGTTTTTAATTATACCAGAAAAGTATCTAATCTCTTTATATTTGATCTCAAAAAAGTTAATCAGATACCCATTTTATTTTTTGAAAATAATACTATTATTTGTGCATTTCATGCCACAGGAAGAAACTTTGATGTTCATTTTCTCTTATTAAAATTTCCCCAAATAGACATTGGAAAGATATTGGGAATATTATAAATAAAGATTCTTTATTTTAAAATAGAGACTCCAAGGTTAATTGTATTATTGACTTTGTGCTTATTTGGTTTGGGAAATCTGAAATACCTCACCTTGGGCATTATATATCTGTAATTATTGAAAACCTCAAATGTAAAATCATTGCCCACAAGCTAATATTCTAAGTAAATCCTATGCAAAATAGTATGAATCTATTAAATATTCATATGAATATATATAATTCTAATAACATTTTTCCATAAATAAGTTGTTTCTCAATTAATTTTAAATAATTAAATTGGTTATCTCTACTCACTGGAGATTTGAAATACTTTATGAGTAAATATTTATATGTATGTTTTCACAGGGAAACATTTAACCTGGAATTTCTAGCATGGTATAATAAGTCTGTTTGTTTCTCTATTCTATTCATATGATGAAAATCAAGTCATATTCCCATACACCATGCTATGCTTAGTACTAGATTTCATTCTTCTATCAATTTTTCATTCACACTGCAGACTGCATATAATAAGTATGATAAATTAGCAGTCCCCAAAATGTCTGCAATACAATAGGTCCATTGAATGTGCATTTTCATTTATATATGAAGTAAATCTGAATCACAGATATTGATAACTCGAAGTCTCTCTTAGATCCATCCTGGGGGCTTCCCTGTCTCCACAGAAGCACATCTTTTGAGCAAAGAACCCACTGACTTTGAATGCAACAAAGATAGATTAATGGTTTGATGATCATGCCTAAGTTTGCAATTGCCCAAAAGGTTTAGCTAAACCAACTGCATCTTATCCTAATAATTATACAGCATATTTTAATGAAGTATTGGAAGGCACACGATGTAAAACTTCTCTAAATGTTACCTTAACCAATAACTAAAGTCATTCACAATGAGCCCAGGGTCTGCTGTCATTTACAAAATAGTTCAGAAAGAGAAAACTGCTAACTTGTTGGTATATCATAGCTCACAAGAGAGACACATTTATGAAAGTAAATAAGGCTGATTGTATAGTTTAGGCAAAGGCACTTAAATTTCTGTACATTATTTGATAAAACTAGAGTATTTTTTCCAGATTCCTTAACACAATTAAAATAGCATTTTTTTAAACATAATAAGTGGCTAAAGATGGGGGCTGAGGTCACCTTGTACCCTGAAAAGTATCTGCACATGACAGCACTTTGGACCTTGGTCCTTTGAAGGCAAATGTCCACTCAAGGGCACATGGGGCCCAGAGACTCATTCCCCCTAGAGCAGCGGTTCTCAACCTGTGGTTCGCGACCCCTTTGGGGGTCAAACGACCCTTTCACAGGGGTCGCCTAAGACCATCGGAAAACACATATATAATTGCATATTGTTTTTGTGATTAATCACTATGCTTTAATTATGTTCAGTTTGTAACAATGAAATTGGGGGTCACCACAACATGAAGAACTGTATTAAAGGGCCGCAGCACTAGGAAGGTTGAGAAGCAATGCCCTAGAGCCTCTGTGTTTGACCTTCCCATAATGATGCATGTTTCAGCTCTGGGAACAGGCTCCATCTCTGGCGGTCCTCCCCTTCCCTTTCTGAAATGCAGCTGTAGCCTCTCAGCGATGACTTTACTGGCACCAGTCTGGGTAGTTGCAGCTTCCGCCTCACATCTGTGAACCGCCTGACATAGGCACCTTTTCTGTCCTCCATGTCCACCATCTGCAGGCCATCGAGTCCACCACGGACATGATCATGGGAGGGAGTTAGAAGTGCTTGAGGATGGAGGACCAGTTGGTGTGAGCAGAAGCCCTGTCACTGTCTACAACTGGAGAAGGGATTCCCCACCTCCCTGGCGCACCTGCCACGGGTCCAGGGCCTGCTCTTCAGAACCCTTGGCTGTCCCAGACTCTGGGACATGCCCTAGAATCCACATCCAGAACTTTCTAATCAAAGTCATGTTGACGATTTTAGTGGGGTGGGGAGTGGTGTTTGAAGGCGAACAGTGTTCTTGATGTGACTGGCATGTGAATTTCAAGTACACTGCACTCCAGGGGTGATGGGAAGCATTATTTAAACAATATAAGAGGCACCTTGGTTATCTATAACATGCTGAAATATACATCACCATGGATTTTACACGTTAACACCTACTCTTATCCATCTAAGTAGGCTTTACTATGTGGATAAGTACTAGCCTATAGTTAATGCCAGACTGAAATATGCTGACACCATGTGTCCTTTTAACTGTTTCTTTAATACAGTGCAATAAAAAAACATATTGTAATATTAACATAAACACCTATAATCAGTATGATAAATTAGCAGTGCCAAAAATGTCTGCGATACATTTCAAAGAGAGATATACTTGATGATTGTATTGTCTTCTATTTTGTATGTACGTTAAGATGGACAAATAAAATTAACCTTGTATAACAGACAAGATTATCTGCCTATCTGTCCAATCCCTTCTCCATCCTTTTCAACAGAACCTCAGATGTTATCTAAAGCTCCACTCTCTCCATATCTGCGAAAACTAACTTCAAGTCCTACTCCAATGCAGTTTCTAATTTGTCTAAGTTTGTTAACATTAAGCTTCTTCAAGTTACTCTTTCAGGAATGGACCTGGGATGAAAATCTGGCAATGAGATATGACAAGTTACCCCTTGGGGTTCTAAGAAGTTTCCTCACTTGCAAGATAAATATATAAGACTACATTTCCTCTTCCTTAATCTTGGGATGTCTGAAAATGCCATCTTGCTACTAGATTGAGTGATAGCAATTCGTAGCAAAAGATGCAGAGAGAAAGAAGGAAATGATACGCATGATTTCATTGGGTGGCTGACTGAAAAAACACATACATCCTGTAACACCTTCGGGTTTCCGGAAAAGCATGAAATAAGTCCCCTTATTGCTTGAGTCAGTTGGCATCACAGAGCCTGTGACTTGCAGCAAAGAAGCATGTGAACCAATAAACCAGGTGTCAAAACACAGAAATCCTTAGACTGCTAATCCAAACATGAGATAGGACTACCGTGATATTTTATATCTATTGGAAGATAAATAACAGTAGGCTTAACAGAGCTTAAAATGTACATGATAAAACCTGAAAGAAAATAGTAGGTATTTTTTTCTGGGATGATAATCTTAGCTGCCACTGATAACCATACAATAAGAAATGGATTGTGTGGCTGGGAGGACTCAGTGGTTGAGCATTTGCCTATGAACCAAGAGGTCATGGTTCGATTCCTAGTCAGGGCACATGCCCGGGTTGCGGGCTCTATCCCCCATGCGGGGCATGCAGGAGGCAGCCAATCAGTGATTCTTTCTCATCATTGATGTTTCTATCTCTCTCACTTTTCTGTTCTGAAATCAATAAACATACATTTTAAAAAGGAATGGGTTGATCTCTATGGAAACATAGATTTAGTGGTTTTCATCTTATAATGAAATAATTGAGTTTTAGTTTTCATTTAAGTACTTTAGCAATATACAACAGGAGTTAGATCTATACAGAAGGCTGTGCAAATGTACACTAATAGGCCCCACTGAAAGCTTCCCACAGAGTCTGTCTGATTTAGATATCCCTTAAGGATATTATTTTTTAATTATCTCATAAAGGACAGACTGGAACTGGCCATAGTGATTGCCTGGTAGGGGAACTAGGTGATGGGAGACAGAGAAGGGAACAAACTTGTGTTTCATTGGCAACTTTTTAAAAATATATTTTTATTGATTTTTAGAGAGGGAGAAAGGGAGAGGGATAGACAGATAGAAATATTGATGAGAGAGAAAGTCATCAATTGTCTGCCTCCTGCACGGCCCCCACTGGGGATCAAGCCCACAAACTGGGCATGCACCATGACTGGGAATCGAACCTGTGACCTCTTGGTTCCTGGGTCTACGCTCAACTGCTGAGCCACACCAGGTGGGCTAGGAATATTATTCTTTCAAAGAACCCATTCTTCAATTCTACTAACTTAACATTTAAATTTTACATTATGATATACACGCATGGTGGAATCCCTGCTGCCTTGACAACACTGGGAACACGTGTCCAAATGGCAATTGTGTGCTCTGGGCTTGAACCAAGGCTATTTGGGAGCATTTCCGAAATTCCAGGATGATTAAAACAAATAATGGTTAATTAGATTGGCCTTCTTTCTCTGGAATTCTCTTCTCATTTATGAAGGGTGCTTTCCTCCCCCAGCTAAGCACTACAGTGGGGCAAATTGCACAGAAAGTGCCATCTCAATATATGCCTTCCCACAAAAGATCAGGAACACTGCCTTCTCTGGTCCTCCTGTTGGAAAAATCCCTAAATAAAGGCTGTGGTTTATGAGTGACCTTTGTAGACACAATATGAAGTTCACTCTATTGCCTTGTGTCCTCAATCTCCTCTCCACTTACCGCCTGCCAGGCGGTAATGACGGAGGGAGTTCAGCCCTACAGTAGCTCTGCACATGGTGATCTTTAACATTTTCAAGAATGACAGATGTGCTTCCCATTCGCTGTACCTGTGGAGACTATTTTAAGAGAACCCGGAGATGTATGCAGCTCTGCAAACAACACGGCATAACTTTGAAAAACAAATGACACCTGTCTCCTGGTTCACGATGCCGGGTGATTAATGCCACACTGCTCTGCAAACAAGGGACTGATTCATCCTTTTCCATCTTCCTCGGGCCTCCTGGGCAGAGGCAGGGTGCAACTTTCATCGGCTCTGTGCCTCATAGCAAGCACACTGATAATGATGGTATTGGATGGACATTTGGACCTGTCCATGGGGCATTAACCTTAAGCTCTGCAGTGCGACAAAATGCAAATGCCAAGCAAGGAGCGGCGCGATGAGCAATAAGCAGAAAGCACTTCGGAGAAGCTGTGGCACAGGCTGCTGAGACTTCTTGGCAAGGTTTTCATTTGCATCTCTGCCAGTCACTAAATTATAACTCCAAGTCACATATAAATCGATAACATAGCCGTACATAATTTTTACCACTATACTTGACCTTGCCTAATTTATATCATAAAACAAATCCTAAGTGGGAAAATATGACAAAGCACATCCTAAACACATGGGTGATCTTAATATGTGAGATGCTGACTGCTTCGTTCGTAAGTTATCCTATATAATAAAAGGGTAATATGCAAATAGATCGGACAGCAGAGCAACCTGTCGCTATGATGCTCACTCACCACCAGGGGGCAGACGCTTAACACAGGAACTGCCCCCTGGTGGTAAGGCCACTCCCACAGAGGGAGTGCCACTCAGCCACAAGCCAGGATGATGGTTGGTGAGCGCAGCGGCGGTGGCGGCAGCCTCTCCTGCCTCTGTGGCAGAGCTAAAGATGTCAGACTACAGCTTAGGCCCGCTCCCAGTGGAGTGGGCCTAAGCCACAGTCAGACATCCCCCAAGGGCTTCTGATGTTAAAGGGCACAGGCCAGGCTGAGGGAACATCCCACCAGTGCACGAATGTCGTGCACCAGGCCTCTAGTTTCTAAATACATTGCAATAAAATGCTGAATTTTATTGAAAGAAGGAATGTAATGAATTAAAATATGTGATTAATCAAATTCATCAAGCAATGTATTTGAAAATCACATAGTCTTTAGGTTTTTTTAAATATATATATATAATGTCTATCAGGGCCATATTGCTTTAGGAAGTATAATTATATATAGATGCTGGCTCTAGAGCCCTGTCTGGGCTTGAGTACCAAGCCTGCCAATTTCTGGCAGGATACACCTAATAAAGTTATTTAACAGTTAAAAAAATAACTTAGAACAGTGCTTGGCACATAATTAGATCCATTAACTATAAACTATTAACTAGTTCTACTAATCTTCAAAAATATAGCATCTCAGATGATTTAAAATTTGAGTACATGATTTAAAGGAATTTATCAATAGATAAAATTTTAGACACTTGCCTTTAAGAAAACATAAAAGGTCATTAAGATTATTTTTGTAGGGAGAAAAGTAAACTTTATATAGAAAAAAATTGAATTTCCTCTTGGAAATCCACTCCATGTCATACCAGTTGAAATGCCTACACATTAAACAAAAAAATAACAATATATGAAAGATCCTGCTGTACACGAGTTCTGCACATTTCATAGAGTTTGTTATCCGCCTACTGGTTGTCAGACCAGGATGATCAAACAGATATAGGATCCAGCCCCTGCCTTCGAGGACTGCCAGGCTACTGGGGAAAGCAGCTAGCCAGCCATTGCAAGCACCTCCTGTAATGATCAAAGGGGACACTCTATTGTGAGAGAAGGCCTCCTGTGATGGAGGGGAGGCTATTCCTGTGATTGTCACAGGAAGCCTATTCAAAAACTCAAATTTTAGGACTGAAATTAAATGAGTCTTATAAACAGACAAGAGGAGTCAAGGATTTCTATGTACCATTTACCAGGCACTACTGTAGGTTCTGCTGTAGATTCCGTGATAACCTTACAAATAAAGACTCTGCCCTCTCGGAACTTAGAACCTAGAGAGGGATGAAAAGAGAGATTACATTCTGAACAATAGATTATTCTGTAGGGAATAGGAAAAGACTGAGGGAGATGTAATTAAAGAGGAAACCTAATAGATACATTTTTAAAAGTTGAGTTGACACCTTTGGTTGTTGGACAGATAATGGGGCGTATTCTGGGAAAACTTGAGTAGAGGAATGAATGAAGAAGCCATTAACAGATGAGGGTGGCTGGGACCCAGACTGGGACACTGTGATGAAAAGAGACCAGATTTGAAGCAAACATTGAACGCAGAATCAAGAAACACAATGATGGACTTCTTATGGGGAAGGGGGATGGAGGGAAGTAATATGACACCGACATTTTTGGTTGGAGAGACTGACCAGTTGGGGATGTCACTTCACTGGAAAAAAGGTGGGGATGAAAACAGGTGAAATCTGAAAAGTCCATAAGACAGATATCTGAGTGGAGCTAGCAAGTGGACAAGTACAAACATCTTACACTCAACCTCAAAGTCATCAATTTCCTTTCAAGAAGTATTTGAAACCATTGGAATGGCTGACATATCCTTAGGAACAAATCGAGATAAAGAATCACAAATGGAGTATCATGGGGATAAATGTAATGATAATAAAGGTCAAAGTGGACTCTTCTGTCATCTGGAGCATGATATCTACTGAATTCTCCAATTGGAAATTTAAAATATGTAAAAGAAAGGGCACCTCTAACATAAAAGTCTCTTTTATTGATGATCTTTATGCAACAATAAGTTTTGTTTTGCTCTTTTCCAGCAATGTAAAAAGAAAACTATTGGGTTATATGCTAATTGTCCATTAATTTATTAGAGCTGTGGTGGAAAAATTCTAAAAGTATGTCAGCACACTTTAAAAAGAACTAAGTTTGTCACTGAAGATTTAAAAAATAGTTAATTTTCCAATTTTAATTGCTATTATAGGGCATATATGGTGCTAATGTCATATTAGTATTTCTTAATAACTAGTTCTTTATTTTTTTTCCAATCTACATTAAATGTCCACATACATTTTGGATTGAAAAAAAGTAATAAAATGAAAAATATAAATCGAATAATAAATTATTTCTGTGATATTCAAAATATATTAAGAAACACCCCTGAGAATTCTGAAATATTGCATGGTAAAAATTGGTTAATATGATTATTTTGGAAACACATAATGAAATACAATCAATAGAATCTAACAATTACAGCAAACCCACATAATTCCCATATGTGAACATGCACTGTACATGCTATACAGATTACTATCCTGCAAAATACCTAATTGCATTCTATGTAAGGCAATCCATCAGAAAATAAGACTATCTCATTTTACTCTTGAGGGCATTTCACAATTTATCTAACAGCAATAGCAATAAAGAATCTAATTTTTAAATTCATGAAAGACTAAAGACAGGCACAAGGAATATATATTAATACATATATACATATATGTTTATATATGTGTGTGTGTGTATATATATATATATATATATATATGTAAATGCATGCTCACTTTCTAATTCACATGTAGTCAAATAGCTTTTAAGAAGCTTTAGCAAGAAAGAGGTTTCTAAACTGTGACTCCAGTATAAAATTCTAATAAGTGACATACAAATTACCATTGGCTTGCAATTTTAATGCTTTTAAAATGTGTTTATGTAAACATGTGAAATAAACTGAAATGATGTTTCTCCATTGCTACAATAAATTTTCAAGTTTTGATTTTATTTGGTGCCAAAAATTCAACACCAATTTACAGGGAGTAACTACTCCAAGATGTAGCTTGTCGGACTCCACCCAATCTTGTCACTATAGACTAAACCTGCGGAAAGTAGGGGCAAAGGAGAACATTACCAAAATAACCCATCCCTTCTTCTTTTTACTTCCCTCTATCCAGAAAGCACTTTTAAATAAAATTATGCTGTCACAACTAGATTGAGTCCAAATTGAAATGATTAAAGTTTTATCTTATAGACAGATTCAACAGGGAATTATATTTTTCTCCTGTCTCCATTAATGTCTATTTTATCAGTACCTTATAAGTTAATAAGATGTTTGGTGAATAGCAATCTCTCCATAGGTTTATTCTTCTAAGTACAGTGAAACTTAATTTAATCACAGCTTCAAAATATCATACAATAAAACTAATTTAATTACACTTAGTAATGGCCACTAGACTCATTAAAATGTTAATGGAGCTTATAATTATTAAATTGCTTAATGATTGCTAATAAGAATAAATGACAAAATAAAATTTAAATACAAAACAAAAATGCCCTCAGGTAATTTTTTTCCAGCTTCAAACCTATTTGACATTGCTACGTTAATATCCTGAGAAACGTGGCAGATTTGAGACTTGTGACAAGAGACATAACACTGAACAAATTTCAAAATAAATGTCTTTATGGCTAGCAAATCTAATCAATTACCTTTTATACCATTCTTCAAATCATTTCAATACTTTAATGGACTGATTAGAAACACAGAAATAGTGTTGACAGAAATGAAATTCTGATATTTTGATAATTGTATTTTGCTAAGCAAATCATTTATACACATATGTATATTGTTTTTTTTAATATATTTTATTGATTTTTTACAGAGAGAAAGGGAGAGAGACAGAGAGTCAGAAACATCGATGAGAGAGAGACATCGATCAGCCGCCTCCTGCACATCCCCCACTGGGGATGTGCCCGCAACCCAGGTACATACCCTTGACCGGAATCGAACCTGGGACCCCTCAGTCCGCAGGCCGACGCTCTATCCACTGAGCCAAACCGGTTTCGGCCACATATGTATATTGTTATAAGCAATTAAATGTCTCAATATATTTAAAATTCTATATCCAATTGTCATTTTTATCTTTTAATTTATGGTTTGCTTCAACAAATACATAAAATAAAAATATTGTATACTTTGCTGAGTGAAATTTAATTTTATTTTGAGATAAATACATATATCTGGGGCAGTTATAAAACTTGGCTCAGAGATTTCTCCTATAGAGGAAAATTACTATTAAATAGTGTGGAATGTATATATAAAACATGTATATAAATAATTATATATAATTATGTACATTTTTTCAGGAATAGATATATAGTCTTTTGTAAAGGTTTTTGACTACTTAGTGTTCACTTGTGTATGAGTTCTGTTGATAAATTAAGAAACATGAACACAACTAGGGCTGCCATTCCCTCTGAAAGACTCAAAAAACAAAGATATGCTCAAGTGTCATATCTGAGAAATAACACTGAAAGGTCTTCTGGCGCCCAAATCTGTCTCCACAAACTTTGTGATAGACATGGAAATTTATAAAGTTGAATCAAGTTTTCTTGTTTGTTTGTTTTTTAACTCAATGAGCCTTAGAAACCACTCATTTAATGTCTTTATGTTACAGTCGCAAACCTGAAATGCTATATGACTGTTCTACAACACCGTGAAGTAGCAGTAAGTTACACTTTTTACTAAAGACTCCCGACTCCCAGACTTGTGCCACTACTTTTACACTGACCCACCACCTTATTACTTCCCCTGTAGATGGAAGTAATAAGAACCCACCTAGCAATCAGACACCCAAACATACTCAACCATTCCTCCCTGACGCCTTTACGAACTGCCCTTGCCTGTTTCTCTGTCTTGTCTCAGTCAGTCTTTCCCTGGCTCCGTATCTTCACACCGCATTTCCTTTCTGTAGAAGCTCAGATTCATACCCATCTCAGGGCTGTTGCACTGATGGCTCTTCCTACTTCTAATACTTCCCCACACACTTTCTGCTGACCAATGCACCATGCCCATTCAGCCTACACAGGGCCTCTCGGAGAAGCCTTCTTGTATTCTCCTAGATGAAGTATCTAACTTTCCCCGTAGCCAAGCCAGTCTATATCGCCAAACGATATTTTTTTTCACAGCACTTGCCACTATCTTAAATTGTCTTACATATTAGCATACAAGTTTCATATCTGTTCCCTTCCTTAGGTATGTTAGATCAGTGAAGGCAGCGACCTTCTCTGACACATTTGCTGCAGCCGTAAACCAAGAGTTCTTAGGCCATGGTAGACTGCAATGACCGGCCGGCCATTGCTGTCTGCTGAAATGTCGAGAGTGGGGACGCTAGCACACACTCCATTCACTTCCCAATCCCCTGCTGTTGGTAGGTAGCGTCTCCCCTTCCATCTACCAGACAACTTATCTCCTTAGTTTCAGTTCATCTCATCTGACCAGACCTGATGAGACATTAATAGATTCTAATTGCCATAGTTTTCTCCTATATAAAATATTTTAATACCAACCCCATAAAATTGTTATGAGATAGTTAAAATTATATTAAATACTTAAAAACCATACTTAATAGTCAGTATTATAATGATTATTAATAGATCCGCTGTATCCTTTTAGCACTTCTCTATGTATAGATATGGTAGCTGAAGTGCAAGCATATTATCACTTAGTGTAAAAAAAAAATGTATTGCAGTCACTATTTTATAAGCATCCATATACTTTCCCAAATTTGAGAGAAAAGCAAAAGATAGCTGTAAATAAATACAATGCTAGGATTCATTATATAAATTCATTTGTTCCCACTATAGGCAACGAGACAATGGGGATGCTCTCCATGATTGGGCCTCATGCTCGCCCTACAAGGAGCACCTTTGGGGATGTCGTAGTTAAATTTCCATGGACCATTAATTGCTGGCCTCCTGGCTGACACAGCCAGCAGGGATAATATTTACAATCATTCACATCATGAATTCGACACACAGCCCTTATGAACGGGAATTATGTGTGCAATAGCTCACTTCACTGGGTCACTGCTCAACCAGCATGTGAGAGTCTTAGACATCACCCCGTTTGAATTTGGAGGCGAAGAATAATGAGATGTGAATGCCAGTACGGTCCACCTGTCATTCTCTTAGGCTATTTGGCGACATATAACATATCGTCATTACTAGCTTCATGAACTATATCAAGTTCAAAAAGTCTTTCAGCATAAAAAGATAAAAATTATATTTTAAAAAGGAATTATTATTCAAAATACAATTAATAAACACTTTCAAATTTAGCTATAAGAAATCCTAGCAGCAATGATACTGTGTCCCATTGTCCCCTTTCTTCGGCACTGAGTTGTAAGTGTGAGATATTTGGGACCTGAATCTATGATCTATTATAAAATATATTTCAACCTCTTAACCTAATACCATGATTTCAAAGAAGTACACCCCTATTGAGTGAAGATGGGATGTAAGAACAGAGGTATCAGCAGAGAACTACAGACATACATTAAAGAATACATACGGAATGTAAAAATTATATTTAATGTCTATGGATGAATGAAAGCACCTACTGTGTGCTTGCCATACCTGCCCCAGTAAGAAACTTCTGAGCCCAGGCTGAGTCTCAGCATCAAAGATTTGACCATTAAGGGGAGGGTGGCAGGAGGTGGTGGGAAGTGGTGCCCAGATCTGTGTCTAAGGCAGTGGTTCCCAAACTTCTGGCCCTTTAAATACAGTTCCTCATGTTGTGAGCCAACCATAAAATTATTTTCGTTGCTACTTCATAACTGTAATGTTGCTACTGTTATGAATCATAATGTAAATATCTGGAATGCAGGATGGTCTTAGGTGACCCCTGTGAAAGGGTCGTTCGACCGCCAAAGGGGTTGCGACCCACAGGTTGAGAATCGCTGGACTAAGGCATTCTTTAGCAGGTTCATTTTCATGGTTGATTGTACTGAGCTTAACTACTTCTCAATAGCTTGCATACTCCAGGCCAAGTTTTCTGGAAGAGCCAAAATTAAAGCCATGAGCAAGAACAAATGGCTTATGAGGTTCCTAGTCATGTTTTGTGTTATCAAATGTCAGCAAAATGCTTAAAGCCATAAGAGAAACCAAAAGCACTATTGGTCTTACCTCAGTGCTGGTTGATGCTAGAGTATCATTCTAATTTAAAAAGGACGCGGGGGGGGGGGGATAGTCAGAAACAAAAGATCTCTTGGGAATAAGGTATATTTGACTTGACTGTATTTGAAAAATACATGGTGAGAAAATCACAGATAACTTCCAAGTGGAAATAGAAATCTGACATGAAGGGAAGGAAAGCTGTATTTCAGAAAAGGCAAATGCACACAGACACGTAAAAAGATACTAGCTTGAACTTAATTCTAAGTACAGAAAGGCTATTTATTAAAGTGACTGGATTATCATTATGATTTTAGAATGTTCCTGTAATTCAAGATGAACACAGAGGGCCCTAAGCACCCATAACTAGGGGAGGAGTGAGTGACCTACCAGTTAGGAGAACTAGTGCAAGGAATCAGCCACGGGAGCCCCACAATGCAAGGATTCTCTCTGTACCAACATTCAAATGCCAACCAGTCTTATTTAGCAATTAAAGGCACACATGCCTAGAAGGGAAAACACTGGGAATAATGTGAATAGGATCTTTACTTGGAAACCACTTTCACTGCATTACCAGCAAAGCGACTTTCGTTTGTTCCCAGCTGTGCGTTGGTGCATGTCCTGGGATGGAACCAAAGGCAAGAAGCGTCCCTTTTCACTGTGTCTCTCCAGGGTCAGAATAGCTCTGGGGAGTCACACACCCTACCCCACGGGCTACAGCAGGGGCGCAGCGGTCTTCTGGGGTAGAGGTATGTTGTTGCAGCCTTGGCACGGCTGCCGCCACTCTGGAAGGGACACCCCTGGGAGACATAGCGCACGTGTGTACCCAGGTGAGGACTGGTACACGGACCAGAGCAGGAGAGCAATGCGAAGGCAGCCACTCTGCCCAGGCACTATTGGGAGAACCGGAGGAGAGGCAGGGGCCTTCTCATGGGACACATGGTGCTCCCACCACGCAAGGCCAGACAGGCAGGCTGCTCTTCTTCCCCGAACCCATCACCATCCACTGTCCCTGCACATGCTCCGTGTGCCTGGCTGACAGGAGGAGATGACAGGTGGGAATCCATGCCCATGACGAGCCACCAGTGATGCCCCACTTTCCTAAACCCCAGCCCAGGGTAGGGAGAGTCAAGCCCTCGGGTTTTCACCTTCTCCAGGGAAAGGAGCAGGGGAGTCGAGCATGTTCTGATGTATCACAGAGACACAGAAAGAGGAGAGTGAGGGCAGGCCCTTCCCTGGGCCCCAGGAATGTCTGCAGGGAGCCTCAACTCACCGTGGACCGCGTCATTATGCTGAGAGTAAAAGGGTGAAGGCGGGCCGACCCCACGGCTTTCATCATTCCTTCTGCAGCTGATTCCGGAACCAGAAGCCAATCATTTAAATTAAGCAAATTCCCAGAAAGGGCTGGTAAAGCAGATGGAGTGGCATCAGCCGTATGACAGAAAGCAGTAATGGCAGGGGGCGGATTCCAAGAAGCAAGCACTCATGTTGCGTCCGGTTAGAACAGTCCCTGGGAAAAGAGGGCCCAGGGCGCTGATGGGAAAGGGGCCGCTTTTAAGATGGTTGGTTAATTAAATTAGCAGCACATGGAGCAAGAGAATTCGGAGACGGTGGAATGAAAGAGACGCCCACAGTATTCTGACCCACGCTCCCTCCCCACCTCTGGCCTGGCAGGTGCTCGGAGACTCTCAAAGGCTCAGGAAGAGAAATTGCAAGTTACCTTCAAACGGGGCAAACATATCACGACCCCAAAGCAAGGGCCAGGTTTTCCTGGACTCCCTCTATTTACATATATGTTCTTGCTCTTGGCACAGATCTTACAGAGGCAATTTAACTCACGTGCTCAGTATGAAGTTAGATAAGACCCCAACAGGACACCTTTAAACAGCTGAAACCTCGATATGCAAATACGAGACTCCTGTTAGCAAACCCGAAGCCAGAAACCAGTCCAGTGCACTCTGCTAAAACGCCTAGCGGGAAACATCAGGGAAGGCTTTGATCATCTCAAACGCTAGATAAATGTTTTCAAAATTGTGTTATTGCAATCAGGGAAGCACACCCCTCACCCCACCTCCCACCACATTTGCTAAAGGCGGCTGTCTCTTACTCAAGTATAAATAGTCTTGTTTATTAGAAGATCCAAAGAGCAAAGGACTGAGACGTGTAACTTACACTGACAAGATGCATTTCCCAGGGAGAAAGCCATGCAATTTGTATAAATGGATATAAGAAACAGGGGACCCTGACCGGTTTGGCTCAGTGGATGGAGCATCGGCCTGTGGACTCAAGGGTCCCAGGTTCGATTCCGGACAGGGGCATGTATCTTGGTTGCGGGCACATTCCCAGTGGGGGGTGTGCAGGAGGCAGCTGATTGATGTTTCTCTCTCATTGATGTTTCTAACTCTCTATCCCTTTCCCTTCCTCTCTGTAAAAAACAGTAAAATATATTTAAAAAAAGAAACAGGGGACCATAACAGCTTGTATGTTGTTGCTTTTAACCCTATCTGCCCCGAATCCATTCAGAACGCAAGTGTTATCTTTGCAAGTGAAACACATTAGCTAACAAAGGTGACATCAGTTTCCCTTCACGTGTTTGTAATGAGTCTCTGGCTAAGAGTCCACGAGGGGTAGGTCTCCACCTTCCGTGGCCCCCCTCTCAAGCAGTGCATCTGCCCAGGATGTCAGGGATGCAGGCTTATCTGCTGCCCAGAGGTTAGCCGCCCTGCAAAGACATGAGGGGTCAGGACCCTGCAGGCAGATGCCAAGGAGGAATTTCTCAGCACATCTCCAGCAGTTTGTTCCACTAAAACGGAATTTAAAAGAGGATTTTTAAAAAGACTCAGTCAGGCTCACACCTGGACAACTGCCCGGCGATGAGGGGCTGTGTCATCCATCGCTTCTGGCTCTGATGTGACAGGCAGGGAAGGAACATGACCCTCCCTCTGCAAAACCGCACGTTTTAATACAAGTAGTAAAGGCATGATGCCCGGTCTTATTTCTAGTTGCTTTTTTTGTTTGTTGTTTGTTTGTTTTTGGTAAGAAGGCAAAGCTTTATGAGCCGGCAGAAAATGATCCAGTTCACGTTCAAATTCAAGGGCTCAGAAGGAAGAACAGGTGTGGCCATTACTTACAAGTGACTTTCAGGGGCAGCTTTCTATTAGAAGGGGCGGTTAGACTGCGGCTGTGCCCTCCAGGGAGGTGAGAAGGCTGTGGCGATGGGCTCTGAAGCTTGTTAACGGGGAGTGGACATCTGCGAGGTTTCCGAGGGCCCGCTTCGGCTCATTCTGCCTTCACACTCCCGCCCCCAGGAGGCCCTGCTCCCCAGGATGAAATACGCAATGCGGCCTCGCTTGCTGAGGGAGGTATTCTTACTCATATTTCAAAATGAACTTGATGAAAGACTCCCCGTCCGTTTTAGGCGGATACATAGATAGATTCTGATACCTAGAAAGAGCCGTGGGATCTACTTGGGTGAGATAAGGTATGTGCCATCAGAAACTGTAGAAGATGGGAGTTGGTTGAACATCACCAGATCATTTTTAAGCTGAGCAGCTGTGTGTAAGGATTCCTGGGCCCTTGACCACTATGGACTGGCATCCCTTTCCTAACAGGTGAGATGAAATCTTTCCCTCTAGTTTGAGTGGTTCATAGAGAGACACAGAGACAGAGAGAGGCAGAGAGGGAGGGAGTTGGGGGACAGAAGAGACAAAAGAGAGAGAGAGAGAGAGAGAGAGAGAGAGAGAGAGAGAGAGGTTACAAGCCAGCAAACAATTAAGAGACAGAGGGAGACTTCTTTATAGATCAGGAAAAAAGACACTCAAGTCATTTCTTGCCCTTCCCCAGCAAAGGGCCTCTTTGGATAAGGTTCAAGGCAGCTCAGTCGCAAAGGTCAGCAGTTCCTCACCCCTGGTTCTATTTGACTGGACTCCAGGGAGTGTTGCTTGAGGTGTAATCCCTTGGCCAAAATGCAATGAATGCCAACGCTTTACTGTCTACGTCTGTGGTTACAGTTCATGAGGCCGGTCTGGGAGCCAAGCTGCAGTCTGCTGTCTGTGGTGAGGGTTGTAAATGGGCTGCTGAGACGGCCTGCTTAGGGAATTCCCTGGGAAAAGGTTAAGTGTACGTTGCCCTTTGGATTAGTCTGCACATCCCATTATAAAAGTAGCTGAAACTATTAGGCAGAGATAAAGTTTCAAAAAAGAAAGAGATCAGAGTGCATCCTTAGAAGGTGATGCAGAAACGTGAAATCAGGCTAATGTTCTCAGTTAATACTGATAGAAGGATATCTGGTAATAGGTTAAGTAGTAACACTTCATTACTTACTATTACAGAAAAGGACGTGAACCAAAAGTTCACTTCAGAAAGGAAATTCTAAATTTTTACTATCTAAAGAGATGTATTAGGCGACTCTGAGCACACAGTTCCCATGTTGTGAACTACATGTGGACTCTTTTAAACACATGAAGGTATTTATTTAAAAACCGGTAAGATGATATTTAAATTAAAATACAAATACAGGTTTAAAAATTTTTCTATGTTTTTATGATACTGATTGTTTTAAGTTATGACCTCATTCCAACACACAAGGGACATACTATACTTAAGATCGCTTGCCTTTTTAAAAAATATATATATACAGAATGAATAATTTCACAAGACTAATCTATTGGTACACAGAGGGATTTTAATAATCTTAGCACAGAGGATAATGAAAAAATAATGTTCCCTGCTGCACCCTTACCCACACTCAGGGCTATTCCCCCCAGGCAACCACTTTTAACTATTTTTTGCTTTTAGTTCCTCTGGCAGTTCCTTCCAAATCTCTGGGTAATTTCTTGACTCATTAATATTAATCAGTGTGTGAGTGTGTGTGTGTGTATGTGCACATGCATGTGTTTCTGCTATGAGAGAGGTTAATTGCTGAATTCCTTTTCTACTGTCCAGCTGCCTACCCATTTCTATGTTTCTGTTTTAATTCCTTTGGCGTTTACTGGTAGGCCTTCAATAATATGCTCACACTTGGTCTTAGGTCATCACGAAAAAACTCTGTAAGATGATGAAGTCCGCGGTCCAGGTTTTCCTTCCCACCTTCCTCCCCAGGTGTGTCAGCTGCGCTTAAGGTTACAAGCTGATGTTGTAATGTTTGATCACATTTGCACAGATTTGTGCCATTAATGTCATGTTATTTGTGCAAACACTGATACAAAATATTGAAAGCCATTTTGCAGCATTTGTGCCACGGTGGCTAGGTGAGCATTATGAGCTACAAAGCAAGTCAAGGATGAAGGTAACGTGTTCTTTGCTCCATAGTAAAAGTGTTGGCCTCCTGTCACCCCAAGGAGGAGGCGCAATACATTCCCCTCACTTTTCCTAAGCATGAAGGTCTAAGCATTATTCATGCTTGGACCATGAATTACTGGCACTGATTTAGTCATGTATGTATTTATTATGTAGATATTATTTTCAGAGGTGTGAAACTGTCTCTTTGATTTTGTTGGGATGAGGCACATCATGGTACTCTTATATTTTGGATCCTTGCTTGTTCTGTTTGATATCCATTTCATTGTTTTTCTTTAAATCCAGGTAATTTCCTTTTCTAATTTGATCTGACTTATTAGAGGTTGGCCCAGGATATCTGAATAGATGTTCTTCTTCCTGAAGTTTCTAAGTGCTGTCTTTTGTCCTTACACTCGGCACTTCTCTTTATGCTCGAGAAAGTTCCACTGCTGCTCATTCCAACAGGAAGGTTTCATGGTTTGGCAGGAGGATCTGAAGACATGCATTTTCTGTAGCTCTGGAAAAGACTCCGTACTATTTCTTTAATAGTTTTTGTGCCTTTGTCATCTCTGCAGTTTCTTTCTGGAAATTATATTCATTGACCATTGGATGTACTCGATTCAGTGTCCTATTTTTTTTATAGTTTCATATTTACTTCACATAAGTTCAACATTTGGGAAAACTCCCCCGATTTTATTGTCTACCACTTCTAGAACTTTCTAAAAAAGAATCATAGTTTTAGTTATGAAACCTGTTCTTTCCTGACTGTCCACTTTTCAGAGCCTGCTCTTCAGCTGTGTGCACACAGCAGCTCTTCAAATTGTTCTTAGGCTGCACAGAGCTTAGGGGCATGTTCTAGGGGGGCTGTGCTTCTCATAGGTACAGCCGTGGGATCCCCTTAGACAAGGTTACCTTTTTCAGGATGTCTGTAGAGGAATGAGCTTCCGGAGCTATGGACTCTTTGGGGGAAAAGGGGCAGGTTTATTTACTGTCTATTTTCATAAAGATAATGTTGACTCACTGGGATGAAAATGCCAGGCAGGTTTCCTGCCCCTCAGAAAGATTTCCGAAATCAGAGTTTCTCTCCTGTTAACCCATTGTATGGGCAGGTGACACTTGGCTCTCTGCATCAATCCCTGGGGACAGGGGCTGAAGGAATTGGCAAGGAAATGCTGACACTCTTCCCACAGCTGTTGTTGTGAGTAAGAAACTGTCCTTTATCTCTGACCGCAAGTCTCCTTTCTCTTCCAACATCACAAAAATGTGGCAGACCACCAAGGCCTGTAGGGTAAAACCTGAGCCCCTTCTCAGTTCTTGACACATATTATTGTTTTATCTGCTGCTCCTTTTATTATCCCCTTTCCTCTGGAATCAGTTTTTTGTGGCTAATCATTGTCGTTACATTTTCTGTTATTCTTCGGACTTCCCTCAAATATCTGGTTTTAATCTGTTTATTTTTAAGAAAAGAAATAGCTCAGCCAGCGTGGCTCAGTGGTTGAGCATAGACCTATGAACCAGGAGGTCAGGGTTCGATTCCTGGTCAGGGCACATGACCAGGTTGTGGGCTCGATCCCCAAGGGGGATCCCCAGGAGGTCAGGGTTCGATTCCTGGTCAGGGCACATGACCAGGTTGTGGGCTCGATCCCCAGGCTGTGCAGGGGGCAGCCGGTCAATGATTCTCTGTCATCATCGATGTTTCTATCTCTCCCTCTCCTTCCTCTCTGAAATCAATAAAAATAAATTAAAAAATGAATAAAAATATTAATGAGAGGTTGGCATCTCACTATGCAGATGAGGGGTTTGACACTGTCAAGCATGAGAAGGGAGGACACAGCTCTTAGATATTTTGCTGTGTCTAGAAGCCCGCTTGACAAATGAGCAGGACTGTGTGCCCTGGGACATTAACATACCTGCAGGCCTGGTTTGTAAAACTCAGTGGATTTTTCTCCTAAATGGCAGAGGTCTGGTTTCTGGGCTTTTTGTAAAGGGAGTTGGAGACCAACACAGCAGGTGCATTGTAAGTTACATACATGTATATACACACAGATACAAATTTATGTTAATGCTCAAAATCTTATTGTCATTAATTACTACTATTAATATTATAATATTTAAGTTACATTATAATTATATTGGCATTAAGTATAAAGAACTGACCCATCACCACATAACAGTGCTTTTAATTTCCTCCAACCAAGTGCTAACTACTTCAGACTAATCTTTTCTTCTCTGACATCTGCTGGTCTAGTCATTCCTGTACCAATCTCTAAGCAAAATAAGAGACTGAACAAACTTAATGAGAAGCATTAGAAAAACCAAATTTAAACGGTCATTTCATTAGTTTTTATCTGTTCAATAACTTGTTTAGTTTTCATTAAATTCTTTTTTTTCAAGGTTTTATTTCTAACAAATCCAATTTTCCTAATGAGAGTCTAAAATCGCAATTTGGCCAAGACAATTTAATTCTTTTGTCAATTTTAGTTCATAACAAATTTTACCATATATAGCTTTAGCTACTGACAGCTTAATTATATGTTGAATATTTTCACACAGACCGATTTTTAGTATTAAGTTTTTGCAATTTTGATACTATTGTTAGAAAACAAAAATTCCACTGAGAAAATGTAAAGTTCTGAATTTAAAGGTCATGAATCAGGCTGTGTCCCATCCAGTAAATAGAAAGGTGCTCCAAGGAGCTGTAGAAAATGGAAGGCTTTTAGAGGCAGAAATATTGCAGGACAAAAAGTTAAAGGAGTGGAGGATTTCAGGCAAGGCCACCTTTGAGAGAGAGGCAGGGCTCTTAGGGCAGGCTATCTCACTAGTGCCCTGATTTATTTCTTTTGGGAAAGATGATTTGAGGCATATTTCGACTCTGGGTTATCAGCAAAACTTGATTTCTTAAGCATTTTAAACTTTCATCCCATTGATTCAACTCATCTCACTGATGAACTACTAAAAGAAAATATTCCTGATTATAATAGCAATTTCTCTGTATTTTATTTTTTGGAGGTAACATGTTGAAAGTTTGCATATGGCCATTATGTTATATTCCAAAGAATTTGCCCCTGGAATATTTGGTAGTATATTTTTGCTAGAGACCCGGTGCATGAAAATTCATGCACTTGGGGGAGAGGGGGGGCATGTCCCTAAGCCAGGCCTGAGCCCTCTCCCACTCCAGGACCCCTCGGGAGATGTCCACCTGCCAGCTTAGGCCCACGCTGGCTGACCAGAGCTCCTCCTGTGGGAGTGCACTGACCACCAGGAGGAAGCTCCTGCATTGAGTGTCTGCCCCCTGGTTGTCAGTGCACATCATAGCGACTGGTCATTCCTGTTTGTTCTGCTATTAGGGTCAATTTGGATATTACCCTTTTATTATATAGGATACTAAAACTCTCCAATACTGATTTTAATACTGCCATTTGTGTGTTTGATGATTCATAAACTCTAGGGTCAGCATAATTTACTTAATTTCATATCATTACCTTTTATTTTACTCTCATTAATCTAAGTAATTTTTCTACCACCTCAAGCCAGTCCTCGAAGTGTTCTCATTTCAATGAAGACTTTCAAGTGTTTTTAAACTGTCATTTACTCATATTACACCTTAATCATTTGTGTTACTCTTCCATGAAATGTTTTCAAATGGTTTTTACTCTGCCTGAGGGGATGAAAAAGGCCTTGTGTAAAGTCATCAGGTTATGCAGAATTATTTGATGAATTACAATGACCTGCAGGGCTTCTTTCCAAGTCTCAATTATCATGATTCAACTAACCAAAACTTATTTCCCCAATTGCCTTGAACAACACTGATCACTAAATGTCATAATTCTTATGTTTCAAGACAATAAGTTTCATAAAATTACTGTCAATGTGAACCAGTATGGGCATACATCTTACTTAGTATACTCTTCCTTAATGTTTTAGAATATTTTCTTCCTCTAATAAGGTGTATATTCTAACAAAACGTACATTTTACTCTTTTCCTACTATGGTCATTTTTATTTGTGAATATATTAGGGTTTCCCCATCTTCATTTTTATATAGTACACATCTCAAACCAATCTTTTCAAGTATGTGAGGCACTGACGAATTCACTCATAATGTGAGTCATGTTTATTGCCACTTAGCACATTACAATGTGGTTTCATCTATCAGAAGATTACACTGCTTAACACTGTTTCATGTCACCTTCTGTTCCAATTCTGATCATTTGCTTCTTTTGCTGCACTGATCTCCCAGCTGGTTAGCTGGTTGCAGTCTTGCTCCTCTCCTTCTGATTCTCCATTCTGCCAACAGGATGCTACCAAAACTCAAAAGTGACCACCCTGGTCCAACTCAAACTCCTTGCATGGCTCTTCCCGTTCTAATGCTAATTAAAAATCTGCCCACTGCTACTTCTTAATCCTTTCCTATTTGTAAAATGAAGCAAAATGATTGTGAATGTCTTGAAAATTTGGAAACATAGCATCCTTGTTCTTGTTTTTGAGTCTCCTTGCATCTTAACCTACTGCTTACCCACCCTTCGCCACCAGTTTTCTCTGACAAGGCTCCCCATAAGCTTTGCCCCAGGCTAAGGCTCTGACTACATTTCCTACACTTTGTTCAATGCACCATGGTTTACTGACCTTGATCTTCCTCCCAAACATCAAGCACGTTTCTCTCTCAAGGCCTTTACCTTAGTAGTTTTCTCAGCCTGGGATGTACATCCGCCCTTTGCATGGTTTCCTTTCCTGTCTGTTGCACTCTGAGGAGAGCCTCCTGTCCACTTGTTCTGTAGCAACATTCTGTCCATAATTTGTATGTGACCAGAGAGCAGTATCCTCTTTATAGATCCTATCAATGACTAGCATCCTATATAATAAAAGTGTAATATGCAAATCGACTGAATGGTGGCACAGCAGAACTACTGGCTGGCGGGGGGCAGAGCCGGCCGCTCCCTGGCACAGTCCCCTGATCAGCCTGCTAGTTTGTCTCCCACAGAGGGAGGCCAGACTGTGGCTGAGGAGCTGGCCTAAGCCATCAGTCAGACATCCCCTGAGGGTGAGGGCTCCAGGACTGTGAGAAAGTGCAGGCCAGGCTGAGGGACCCCTCTGAGTGCACAAAAGTTCGTGCAGCAGGTCTCTAGTTCTGTAGGGAGCCGATATAGGGTTAAGCCTCGGACTGACCTGTGGGCAAAGTCACAAACAATTCCCAGCTTAGAGGGGACAGTCCTCTTAGCATAATTAGGCTTGACCTTATAATACTCCCTAGATCTTATCTGGGAAGCTAATGGGCTGAGGAAGTGCAGGAAGTGTAACCATGGTGTAAACAAGTGAAACTCCCAAGAAAGTGTAACTTTGGTAACCACTGCCTTGTTTACCGCTCACTATAAAATAAAGGCTCACCTTGCCTTGGGATCTTTTTCTGTGGCCTCAGCCAGGCACAGGGAAGATCCATGGAGACTAAAGAGAGCTAGAGAGTTCTGAACGCTGGCTCCGTGTAAAACATTCTTCGCCGACTCCGTCCACACCTTTGGGAACCCCTGGATCGCTGGGGCTGGACCCCAGCATAGTTCTATTATATACAACTTATGTATTGTCTACTTCTTGCTCAAGAATGAAACTTTATGAGGACAGGTTCTGTGCCTGTTTGATTGACAGTGGTTTCCCCAGTAATTCAACCAACACTTGGCATTTGTAGTTCAGTGAATTTTTGATGAATGAATAAAATGAATGTTACATTTTACTTACCCTTCAAAAATCCAGTTTCAATATTACTTTATTTATTAAAACTCACTTAGCTTATCACCACAGAAATCAAATTATATATTTTACTACTAAAACTTCTCTAATGCCTTTCTTAACACTATATTCCATGGTTAATGTGAAGTTCTTATGTTGAATCCTATTATCCTCTTAACTAGAAAAACACTATGACAGCTGGAATCTAAGGACTAGTTCTCTAATATTTGGGTAGAACAAAATAGAGAGCCCAGAAATACACTCACATAAATATAAACAACTGATTTTTTATAAAGGATAGACTTTCAAAAAATAGTGCTGGGACCATTTATTTTTCTTGTGCCTACTGATAAATTTACCAAAATGATTGGTTCAGACCCACTATGCTCATGTCTGAAGGCCACATACTGTCTACTTAGGGAAAATATTTAGGGGCCTTCAAAAAAGATATCAAGTGACAATTAAAATACCATTATTCAGGACTTATGCTCGTGATCCAACATTCTAGTAAAAATGAGACATCTGGTATTTTCTGAGAAACCCATGAATACTTGAATGTGCTACAAGTTTCATTCCATGAAATTCCATCTGTTCTTCAGAGAACCTACTTCTACCTCCACCAGGAAGCTTTTCTTATCATTCTAAATGGTTATTAGTTCTTCTTGCTTGTACTATAATAAAATTTAGTGTACATGGCACATGTTATGATACTAAACATACATGTTCTATATTTTAGATTCTGTGAGAAATTTGGAAATTACAAAATTCTACTTATTATTTATGTACTTGGCTTAGTTTGAACTACTTAATGGAAAATTCATTGAGGATAAGGATTTTCTTTCATAATAATTAAGCCCTTAAAATGCAAATCTTGATACTACTTTCCATAATTGAGGTTCACTTCTTGTATTAAATAATCTGATTTAGATTAATTTTATGCAAATATAAAACAGAGTTTAGTAATTTAGATATTTTAGACTATATTTCTATCTTAGTTTTTTTTTTTTACTCGACATCTCTGCACTACAATTAAAGGAATAAATTTATTTTATTCAATAATATATCCAACGAATATTTACTAATCCAGTATTACAGGAACTAGGAGAGATAATAAAGACATTTTTCAGGAAACATAAACCAGACAGTTGACTAATTAAATTAAATTTCTATTGATTGTTTTACCATCATGCTTAAAAAAGCATCTTGTTAAACATGTAATAAACTATGTCAAATGTCCCTTTTTACATTGCTTTATAGACCACAGTGGCACATAATCATGCTGCTCTAAGGCCCTGGGGGAGAACACAATATTGCTACATGTTTACCTTGTCTTATGGACCACGATTGGCATGTAACCCCCCTGTTCTAGGCCCTTAGGAAACAAATTCTATAATAATGAGCTTCATTATCATACAATTGCAATTTCCTTGTGACTAAGGATGAAGGCTTAGTTGTGTTTTATGCATAGTACTAAGCATAGCTCCTGACCCAAAATAAAAATCAATACGTGATGTTGAATGAACGATGAATTATATAAGAGGACATTTTCTTTCTCTTTCTCACTGAAAATAGGCATGAAGTTAAGAGCCATGTATTCCTTCAGAGGTGAAAAGGAGAAATAGTATATTTATATTTATACACACATACACACACTTTTTTTTCCCATTTCTTATCATTGTAAAGGTTCTATTGCCAAAGCATATGGGACCATAAACACATTTAATTATTACTGGTTGTTATTTATGAATTTAATTCTAAGATGACAGATTCTATCCCTGAATAAAACAGTTTTCAAAATGTAAAGGAGTTATTAACAAAAATGTTGACCCTAAGTTCATGCTATACTACAGAGCTGTTTTCCAGCTTATAAGAAACACAGGAGAGAAACAAGTTAAATAACACTACCAGGAAACCAACACAAATTCAAATGGTGTGAAATTCTACAGAATAACTGACCTGGTTTCTTCACCAGGTCAATGGCATGAGAAACACAGAGAGAGGGGACATTTCTCTAGATTAAAAAAGACCTAAGAAATATAACCACCAAATGCAATGTATGGATATTATTGGGTTATGATGCAAACACAAAGACTGTAAAAACATATGTTTAAGACAACTGAAGTAATTGAATATGAGCTGTATAGAAGAAACTAATATTATTAAAAATTATTTAAGAGTGCTTATTTAAGAAAATGTATTTATTAGAATTCTCACTGAAGTATACAGGAGTAAATTGACAAGATGTCTAGGATTTGCTTTAATGGCTTTGAGGAAAAAAAAAAAGATTTAAGGGAAGGAGCCCATTAGCAGTAGAAGTAGCAACATCTTAATAACTATTGGGTCTAAGAGGTAGGCTTCAACACTCTATTCTCGTTATTTGTGAAGTTGCCCACATTAAAACTATATTTAATGGTGCTCAGTGAAAAAGTCAAGATCTCTGTCCATTGCAATTTGGAGGTTAATTAGGATGTTATTAAATATATTTGTAAAATAATATGCTGAATTAATAATATGGTGAAAGTAGAGGGGCCCTTGGAGGGGGAAGGGGATGTTAAAGCAAGGGCACTGCAGGTGGGATGGTCCCGGGGGGAGGAGCTGAGTTCCCTGGCTGACAGCCTGCTCACAGAGGAGGTTCAGCCAGGGGGCACCTGGGCACTGTACTCTCCGGATGTGGTGAGAGCCAGCCTGCAGCGTGGGGAGCCAGACATGGGCCAGATTGTCCTTCTGCCGGGGCTGCATTCGAAGATGCAGCCGAGGACAGGGAGACACGCTGTGTAGAGTTGACCAGCTGGAAAAGGCAACGCAGGAAGAGACAGCCTTGCCTCCTCCTGTGAATGAGAGAGGGGCGGGGCAGCGAGACATTGCAGAATAAACTGTGAGGACATTTTTAAAAATATATCAAGCTGTTTCTAAAGCTGTGGATTGCCACGAAGGTGTCATAGCTACACTAATAAAAGAGAAAAATGGTAATTGGTGTATGACGTTACCCTTTTCATTGGCTAATCAGGGCTATATGCAAATTAACTGCCAACTCAGATGGCAGTTAACTGACAACAAAGATGGCAGTTAATTTGCATATGTAGGCACAATGCAGGGAGGTGAAAGGGAAAGCAGGAAGAAGCCCCCTGCCACTGACAGTGA
>NW_006297021.1:3180693-3190924 GCF_000327345.1 Myotis davidii | reverse complement strand
GTGGAACCCGCGCGATCGTGGTGCCCCCCGCTGACACTGCGGGTCCCCGCTGCCCGGGCTGGATGCCTCGGCCAGAGGTGTTAGGCCTGGGCAGGGCAGAGCAGGAGATTGCGGGGAGCTGGGAGTCCCCTGCCCAGCCCTAATGCCTTGGCCAGAGGCGTTAGGCCTGGGCAGGGGCAGAGCCTGCAACCGCGGGGAGCTGGAGGTCCCCTGCCCAGGCCTTCCACCTCTGCTGGAGGCCTTAGGCCTGGTCAAGGGGCCGATCCGGTGATTGGTGATCAGAGGGTGATGAGGGTCAACTCCTCTGGCCGAGGCATCAGGCCTGGTCAGGGGGCTCCCCTGCCCAGGCCTGATGCCTGGGCCAGAGGCATCAGGCCTGGGTGGGGTGCAGAGCCAGGTATTGGGGGGATATGATGGTCCCCTTGCCCAGGCCTGAAGCCTGGGTCAGAGGCGTCAGGCTTGGGCGGGGGGTGGAGCAAGTGATCAGAGGGAGATGGGGGTCCCCTACCCAGGCATGATTCCTGGGCCAGAGACCTCAGGCCTAGGCAGGGGTCAGAGCCAGTGATCGGGGGGAGATGGGTGTCCCCTGTCCAAGCCTGACACCTCTGTCAGAGGTGTCAGGCCTGGGCAAGGGGCTGATCCTGCGATTGGAGGGGGCTGGGGGTCAATGCCTGAGGGCTCCCAGTATGTGAGAGGGGGCAGGCTGGGCTGAGGGACACTTCCCCCCGCCACACACCCACACCCAGTGCACGAATTTTGTGCACCGGGCCCCTAGTTATTATATATCTGGTCAGGACTGAAATGAAGAATATTCTGATAACTAGAATATCTATGACATTTTAGACATTAATATTTGACAACTATTGAATTACATTATTTTGTTCATAGTTTTAATTAATCCTTAATAGCAATAGGTAGATATTACCATTTTAGAGATGAGAACACCGAGGATCTCAATGTTTAAGTAATTTGCTTATGTTAGCAATTGGCAGAGGTGGAATTCAGGTCTGTCTATCTGACCTCTAACATTTTTCAATTGACCTCTGAAATAAAATAATTATCATAGCTTAGCTTAAAATTTAAATCTATGTTAACCTGTATTTAAAATGCATTAAGTATTTTAAAAAACATATCAAATATGTATATATTAAGTGTACATGTCTAAGACGTGCCTCAGTATGAGTCATTTCTATGCCCAAGCTTCGTTCCATTGTTGCGACATAGGTATGTCAATATAATTTTATTTTGCTAAATAAAAAAGGACGATGACAACGGGAAACCTTCCCCCCCATCTTAGTGAAGCACAGTCATGTTTTAATCCAAAAAGTCTAAACCACAAACCAAGTGACTGTTCTTTTACTGAGACCGTCTATGTAGTAAGTGTAGATTCAGTAACTTGCAAGATGCTTAGGAATCTTAAAAGTCAAGCTGGAACTAGAAAGGGAGAAAGGGAGCGAGGAGCCATTGTGCCCCTGCCCTCCTGCAGGAGTGAGGAGGAAGTCGGGAAACCACAGAAACAGCACTCAGGCCACAACTTCAGGGAACCAGTGGTGCACACAACAGGCTACTTTTAGAAGAACCAGGGGAGTGCCCCGATAGAAATACAGCCGCCTTTTCCCAGGAGGGACACTTCCTGGGAAAATCACAGAGTCCTAGCAGAAGTGCCAAATGAGCCAGGTGGGAATGAGAGAGTTGACAAGGGCAAAGAATGAACGTGTAAACATAGAAGCAAGTTGTAATGCAGTTGCCCAGGTGAGAGACAGCATGGCTTCTGCGGAGAATTCAAGAAACGCAGGGTTGATAAAGTGCAAAAGTCTGACTAAGGGGACAAGCGATTAGGCTGGGACGTAGGCCGGGGCCGGGTGACCCAGGGTCGGCTCTCCTACGCTAAAGGGAACAGCAGCCTTTTCATTGGGGTAGCAGTGAGCTGCTATTCACGTTTGGCGAGCAGCTGAGTGATAAGGTGAGCCCTATTTTGTAGACGGATTATTTTGACAGCTGTAAAAAGGTGAACAATTTTGGGGGAGGGGGAGTATGTGAGAGGGATACAGGAGGCAGAAGGAAGAGTTAAGAGTTACTGCACTGGTTAGGAGGAAACTTTTTTGTTTTTTGGCTAAACCTGGAGCCTCTAGGCAGGAATGTGAACAGAAATAACATGACTCATGATGATGATCACCGTGGTCAGCAAACTGCGGCTCGCGAGCCACATGCGGCTCTTTGGGAACCTTGAGTGTGGCTCTTCCTAAGCCTTAGGAGTACCCTAATTAAGTTAATAATAATGTACCTACCTATATAGTTTAAGTTTAAAAAATTTGGCTCTCAAAAGAAATTTCAATCATTGTACTGTTGATATTTGGCTCTGTTGACTAATGAGTTTGCCGACCACTGATCTAGGATAAAGACACAAGGTTGTAACTAGCAATCAAATAACAGCAAAGCGCTCCAGTCAGAGAGTAATTTGGGCACAAATGTGTCCTGTTAAGGAAGCATTCACTCGGGAATGCTGGAGCAGCAGAAGGAACACAGTCTCCCTCACAAGGGGATCTGTTCTAAGAACAGCACAGCGGCCAGCTGTGCCCTATGAGTCCACTTTCCTGGGGCAACTCCACAGGCTCAGCTGGGGCTTCCGTGGCTCATTCATCTTTCGCCGCCTCAGCACTATGGACATGCTGAGGTAGACTGCTCTGGGTTAGGGGGGACTTTCGTAGGCATAGCAGGATGTTCAGTGGCAACCCTGGTCTCTGCCCACCTCGGCCAGTGGCATTCTCCTAGTTATGACAATCAACAGTGTCTTGGGGTATTGCCCAATGCCCCCTGAGTCTGGGACAAAAGAGCCTTTAGTTCTGAAGGCTTGGTTTCATTCATCTTGCAAAGTTGCTAGAACAGTCTAGCTACCACAGTCCACCCCGGACCCAGCGCACTCTAAACATTCTACCAGGTGTAGTTCCGTGTCTCTGTGTGTGAGCGTGTGTGTGTGTGTGTGTGTGTGTGTGTGTGTGTGCAGGTACAGGCATAAGGGAGCAGTAAGGATAATTGAAGATCCCCCACTGAGTCTCCTAAAGAACCCATTCCAACAATATAAACGTGTGTTGCTTTTTTAGCACCTCTCCATCAGATAAGCATATTTATAGTTGAACAAATCACATTTAAAAATATTTCCTGACGTATAATTGAGGCCTCTCTTTAAACACCAAAGGTATTGTTTTCTGGAAATAAAACAACACATGGCTTGTTATTATCAGTACATTTAGAGGTCGTGTTTAAAGTTTCACCGGAGGTTGAATTCCTAGGCTGCCTGTGCCCTGCTTAACTTATTAGGTCTGATTTCCTGAAGCCAGGGCTGTACTTGATCAGACTGGTATATAATGGTGTGGTTTGCTGCTATTTCTATTAGTGTTACTACAACTAAGCAGCGCCTGCCCTGGAGAATTCCCAGGAGAGAAAGCGGAGTTGCTCTCAACCGACCCCCTGACCCTCCAGCTCTGCTGGCGGTTCCCATGGTCACAGCCGTGGTGATGAACAGATGCATTCGGCAGGGAGGTTCACCGTTACATTCCCTGGAGATGGTACTAAACTCCTAGAAAATGACCACAAATGCCATATACCCATAGCCAGAGATGGTTACTGAATAGGTTCACAGAGCCTTCAGCAGCCATAATAGCTTTATCATACGCAGAATACAAAACAAACAAAAAAAGACAAACTTTTTCACCAATCTCTGCATTTGTCATTGAATACCTAGACTATTATAGCTTCTTGTTTTAATAAGGAAGTTGACAAGTTAGAGTGTGTCCAGAGAACCACCAGCAAAGTGAGTGCCTGGAAGGCACCCTCGCTGCTCATCCTGAGCTACTGGTTAATAATGACACAATGAACACATGGAAAACCCTCTTCAGCAACATAGATATGGCTCAAAATATAGTTGGTAAAACCCAACCATACAAGAAGATACAATCTGATGCAAATATTACCAAGTTTCTTGCATCCCCTCAATCATGCTGGCTACTGACTGTTGCTCACTTCACCGCAAGCTCACCTCCTGACTAGGGTTGCTACCAATGCCGAACCCCACTTGAGAACAACCATGCCAGGTAACCAGAAAAGCCAGCCCCCCCCCATAGGCTCATGGGCTGCATCCAGACCGCGATAAAATTCCCATCATGCAATGGAAAAATCGGTTCATACAAGGGACTTTTAAAGGCTATAGAAAATGACCATCGCTATGCATACTTCTCGGGTCCCAAACTTAATTTAAATGTAACAGTTCAGGGTACACAGAAGCCCACTAAGAGTCATGGATGTTAGCATTGTTTTGCGTAGAAATGTTTGTTTGTTTGTAGTGATGGAAACAAAAGCCGTCCCTGGTTGAATTGTGAAGTTATCTAAACATGAAACTTTGCATGAGTACTTTATGTGAAGCACAATAAAAATGTGTCACCATATAATGTATGAGTATTGTTCAAAAAATCGATAAGCACAATCACATATAAACATGAGAATAGATTACCTTCCTACAGAAAGTGGTACTGTAATTTGGTACTTTCCAGACAATTCATACTGAACATATTTTTTGTTGTTGTTGTTTTTTTGATAGTATTTTTTTATTGAACATATTGTTTAAATTTTTTCTTGTGAGGAACTTTTGTTATATTTTAAATATATTTTTATTGATTTCAGAGTGGAAGGGAGAAGAGAGAAATAGAAACATCAATGATGGGAAGGAAGCATTGATTGGCTGCCTCCTGCACACCTCCTACTGGATCAAGCCTGCAACTGGGGCATGTGCCCTGACCAGGAATTGAACCATGACCTCCTGGTTCACAGGTCAATGCTCAACCATGGAGCTGGCTGGCCTCACACTGAACATATTCATCTCACAGAAATGTCTCCATTACTGTGGCTTGTGTCACTTTGACAGTCACTGTACATTTATAGTTAATGTTTGCCCTCACTGATAGAGTAAATATCTCCTAGGAAATTTTAAGTATTATTATCCTTTCCCTCCTTTTGAATTTAAAACTATTTAAAATCTGTTTGAGTAGGCTGAAAGAAAAATCATTTTAAATTATAAATCTTATGTGATTATCTCAAAGATTTTTTTAAATATAAATGCAAGCCAGAGGGAAATAAGAAGTACCAAAATATTATATTATCAAATATTCAATTTGCAATAGAGTTCCTTTATTAAAATCACCAATTATGATTTCACATAAAATTTAATTGAGGTCACTACCCTTCTGGCAAGCTATTTCAAAATTCTGTCTTATAATAAGATTTGTTATTGCAGCGTTTTCCACAGCAATACTTCTTTTACATACATGTGCTTTTTATATCTATTTATAAAGATAATAGGCATCATCCATATCTTAATTGAATTAATAATCAAGTTGTATATTTGCATGTCTGTCCATAGGCAGTGTGCGGTCCTTCTGTGTCCTCGCTGTTAACAAGGTTAGCAACATGAGGAAGCCCTCGTCTATCCAAAAAATGGTTAGTGACTCCCAACCAGCCAAAATATACACGCATTCTGCACAAATGACACAGGCATTCTGATCGCATCCCGGAGAAACTCAATCCTTGGAATATGTAACATTTTAAGTATTTTTAAAATATATTTTTATTGATTTCAGATAGAAAGAGGGAGAGAGAGAGAGAAACAATGACGATGAGCGAGAGCCTGCATGTGTCCTTGACCAGAATCAAACCTAGGACCTTTCAGACCATTCAGTCCCCAGGTCAACACTCTATCCACGGAGCCAAACCAGCTGGGGCTGAATAGGTGACATTTTAACACCAGGACGAGTTCTGCACCATCACTCAGTTCAGTACAAACACAAGCTGTGCACTTGTTTGGGGAGAAGTCTCTTCCGTGCTGAGGACCACGTGTCTGTAGGAAACCCTGGTTTCGCTGACCTTGAACATCTGGCAGTGAAGATTATTCCCATTTAACTCCAAATAGTTTATATGGGCTGTGATCAAAATACATAATGTGCTGAGATTGCGCAGCCATTTGAATTGACAGCAATCTAACCATGATGGTGTCTGGAGGTCAATTACCCGCTTACTTCCCTTTTCCTTTCTATAGGCATCGATTGTTTTTACGCCACTGACTGTGCTCTACTTCCAGGATTAAACAATTGCTGCAACGCAGTCCCCGCCCTCTCAGAGCTAAAAGCCTAGTAGAGAAGACTGTCCTCTAAATAAGCTGTATCGACATGTTTAGCATTGCTGTTAAGAGGCACACGAAGACCCAGGGAGACGGATGGCCGTGGTCTGAAAACCAGAAAACAGGAGATTTGAAGAGAAATGTCAGCATCAAATAAATAGCAAGTCTCAGGCAAAAATGTATGCATTTCCCGTTTCACCTGAGAGGTTTGCTTTAGAAAAGTTGACAGTAAAGTGAAGTTCTGTGCAAGGAATTCCAATTTCCATGTAACACCAATTTTAATTTTATTTATTTTTAATGTTTTTTTTTTAATTTATTTCAGAAAGAGGAAGGGAGAGGGAGAGATAGAAACATCAGTGTTGAGAGAGAATCATCAATTGGTTGCCTCCTGCATGCCCCCGACTGGGGATCTAGCCCTCTACCCCAGCATGTGCCCTGACTGAGAATCCTACCTTGACCTCCCGGTTCATGGATTGATGCTCAACCACTGAGCAACATTGGCCATGCTATTCATTTTAGTTTTTATTTAATTTATTGGGGTGACATTTCTTAATCAAATTATATAGGTTTCTGGTGTACAGTTCTATCATATAACATCTGTATGCATCTATTTTTAAAATGACAAATTTACTTCCATAATAGGAAATGTCCCTCTTAAAAAAATAAAATAAATGCATTTAAAGAAATAAAACATCATTAGGCATGAGCTTGCTAAGGTCCATGATTGATGTTGGTTTTGTGGCGCCTTGAAAATATTTTTAGAAATGACTCAGTCCTGCTCTTCTCTGTCCGATTTCCTTTACCTTTCAATTTGATTTAACTGGCTTCATGGTTGTATTCCCATGAGAACTGCTCACATTGTGTCTGAGTCACAGAAAAGCAATACATGTTAGCTTTATTATTGTTGCTATTATTATTGCTGTTACTATTATAATTTTGGTTATGCCTAAAAATTTGTAGCTCAATTTCACATGATACCAGTAGATATAAATTTCTAAAAATGGCCTGTGAAATTATAGCTACTCTTTATCATAGACATCTCTTACATTTTAATAGACTTATAGATAAGACAATGTAGGCATTGAATTAATTAGTAAAATGACTGAATTAAAGTAAAAAAAAAAAACCTGTTTCAGTCAGATTAGTTTCTGAACAGTACAACACTAAATAGTGAGTATAAGCTTTGAAATAAAACCCTAATGTGGTCAAAACTCAGATCAATCATTCCAAAATTTTATGTATTTAACATCCTTTATGTCTCAATCTGCTATCTGTTAAATGGTCATAATTATACGTTGGTGTACGCATTAAGTAAAGTTTTATATACAAAATGTTTACACTATAATCATACATAGTGTGTACTCAGTGAAATCTACTTTGTGTTTTTTTTCTTCCTATCAATCAATTACAGTACCTCTCTATGTTCTTTGCTGGCCAGAATATTTTCAAATTTGGAATATGATTTTGTTCTTTACTTGGTCAAATCTGTGACTTCTAAATGTTATTACAAATAAAACATACCATATTTTATCATTTCTAGTATACTAAGACTTAAGCATTCAAAGTACTGAATACATATGGCCATATGAAGAGAGCATAATACTTGCATAAAGTAAAACACATATATAAAAACTCCTTACAATTTATTTTAATGTATTTTTATTTCTAACTATTAAAATAATAAATTTCTCCACTTTGTATTGTTGAGTAACCTCTATTTTCTATAAGATTTTTTTACTTACATAGGAATTTCACTGATTATTGGTAATTGCACTAGAAAAACTATGTTAAGAAGGATTCCAGAGTGAAGTTGAGGTTAAAGATAAAATTATAACCATTTAATGGGTACAGAAGAGAGAATGGTGACATAGATTTTTTGAGTTGCCATTCTTAGTTAATAAAAATATGAAATGAAATACCTATTACAATTTGTTTTCAGACCATTATCCAAATGTTTTTGTCCTAAATTCACTTTAGCCTTTTATGAAAACACCTTAAGTCATGAATGCATATATCCATTTATTTATTTTGTTAATAGTAAACAATATAATATCATGCTACTCAGTATTTATTTGAAATTATAGGAAAGGAAAATTGCCACTAATATTTATTTAGCATTTACTATATGCATATTTTATTTATAAACAATTTAATTTAATCCTCCATTATACAAAGTGAGAACAGCTCTTATATATTAGTTAATGTCTAACCTCTCAGATAACTAGGTGAAAGGAGCAGAACTCAAACTCAATTGGCAGATTAGAAGCCAATTCTTTTTCTACTCTAGATCTTTCTCTATCCTGTGAATTTATATTAAAATATTTACCATGCTTACAGCAATAACTTAGCTAAAATCAAAGTTATAAATTGGGCTTATTCATTAGTGAAAACATTCTTTAATTCAATGCATCTATATAGTTCTGGCATGGAACTTCCAACTAGCACATGCCAATGCTTAATCAAGATCTCTCCTTAGATGTCTAGGAAGTCCTTAAGTTTGACCAAAACTCCACATCTGCCACCCCTCTCCTTGGAATCCCCAGCTACTCCAACAGTCTCCCACCTCAATCCATGGAAATTCTAACCTCCACTTGTTCAGATCAAAGAACTGGGCTCCCTATCAAGTCTTCTTATTTTCTTATATGCCACAACCAATCATTCAAGGAGTCTTTTTAGTCATTCTACCAGACTGCATTCTTCCTCTACAAGCTTCATCAACATAGTGCTAATCTAAGCCACCAGTGCCTCTAGCTTCTCCCATCCAAGTGGTTTTCCTGAACCTGCTCCCATCTTGTTCTACAGAAAAAGGCTCCTCGCTGTCAAACCAGTTGTCAGAGACAGATTCTCTCATGTGTATGGCCCCCACTTCAGTGACCCCCATTTTACTCAGAATTACAGTTGAAGTCCTTCTCACTGCCCGCAGGTTTACCCCTGACCTCATTCTTCACTAAGTCCGCAACCTTATTTCCTGAGCTCTGCCCTCACCTTCCCCACTGCACCACACTGGCCACAGTTCTTTTTTCTTTATTTTTTTAAAAGATATTTCTATTGATTTCAGAGAGGAAAAGAGGGAGAGAGAGCTAGAAACATCAATGATGAGATAGAACCTTTGATCATTTGCCTCCCACATGCCCCATCTGGGGAATCGAGCCCACAGCACAGACATGTGCCCTGACTGGGAATAGAACCATGACCTCCTGATTCAGAGGTCGACACTCAACCACTGAGCAACACTGGCTGGGTCTGGCTGCAGCTCTTCAAACACTTCAGACATGCTTGGGAGTCCTGGCCACGGTGCCTCCTGCTTGTAATGTGCTCCCTTAGGTATCTGCATGACTTCCCCCTCATGAGCCCTTGATCCTAGGCCACCATTGCGGACAGGCTATCAGGGGCAGCCTTCCTGCTGTCTAATGTCTCCAGAGCACTTTTCAGACAAAATGCATCTCCTTTTTCACAGATGCCTATCTGCAAGTTTCTCTGCTCACTACAATGTACATGTGTCCCCACATCAAGCCTGTGGCTGTCAAGGTCATTCCCAGGCACAGACAGGTGTGGAGCAGTGACAACCCATCACCTGACTGCAAAAGCCCAGCTGATGCTTGCTTCCTTACTGTAAACATGAACACACCTGTGTGACAGAGTGCCAGGTTTCCACTTTGTGCCTTTGTTGGTGACCTGGCTGCTTACGAAGACCTCCCAGCGCAGTGCTGAGTGCTGTCTAGGGCCCTAAGCACAGGAGACTCTCTGCCACATGGAGGAAACCTGTGTTTTAGACAAGCTTCCTTCAGGCAGGAGTTATACGACTGCTGGCCAAGAGCTCAATGTTAGGGAGTCAATAGCATATAAACATGAGGCATCTTTAAGAAGCACAAGTAAAGTGCCGGGAGCCGGTCCATCCTTGTTGTTTCAAGGGACCTGGCATATATGGCATACTGTTCTTAATATGTTTGCTCACCTTCTTGGAGCTGTGTTTTAACCAAGGTCACCTCTCCGAGAAAGGTTGTTTCCCCAGGTAGGGATTTTCCCCTGAAGTTAGGGAGGGAATAAAACCTCTTAACTAAGTGC
>NW_006297021.1:3175220-3180620 GCF_000327345.1 Myotis davidii | reverse complement strand
ACATGGACACAGAACTTGGCTGGAGATTGTGGCTAGAGATCCTGGCAAGGCTGCTGATCAACTGAACGCTGTCTCCGTGTCATTCCTTCTTCGCCGACTCCGTCCACACCTTTGGGGACCCCTGGACCTGCTGGGGTTGGACCCCAGCAAGTAAAGCAAGGGTATTTATTGATCAGTTGATACAAATGATATGACCAGAGATTCAGGATCCTAATCCAGTATTAACCCTCAGAACAAGGGTTTGGCAATCATAATTTAATATTCACAGGGAACATACAGATCATAACTAACCACAGATAATGAATATAAACAATATTTTTATTTGTCTACTAGAGACCCGGTACACAAAATTTATGCACAGGGGTGTAGGGGTCCCCTAAGCCCAGCCTGCATCCTCTCGCAATCTGTGACCCCTCAGGGAATGTTGGGCCTAAACCGGCAGTATGACATCCCTCTTGCAATCCAGGATGCTGCATGCACCAGAGACCATACTTTTCATATGGGTGAAAGGCATCTTGCTGTTGTATGGGAAGCTACATTTTTTTGCCCTGATTATAAAAAGTAGTACATACATGATCCTTCTGAGGCAGTAGTACCATTTTCCCCATTTTAAGGGTAGAAAAACTGAAGCAGAGAGAAGTAATGGGTTTGTCACACAGTTATGTGTCAGAATCAGGGTTGGCCACAAAATGTGCAAGCCAGAGTCTATGCATGTCATTGCTGCATCATCCTGTTTTTTCAGTGTTGCAGAGTAGCCTTGCCAGGTTTTAATTTTTAAATCTAAGAGACTGTTCCAAATATATACAGTATAGTCCCTAGGCCTGGCTAATGACCAAGGCCATCTGTGGGGCAACTGGCGGACAGGGTGATCAGGGAACCCCCACTGGCACACACCTTGGCCTGTGGACTGGTGCTGCCCGCTTGCTGGCCCTGCCCTCCACCACTGCCACAGGTCGCCTCCCTCTGCAGGCCAACTGGTGGGTGGGGCGATTGGAGAGCCCCTGTTGGCACCCACCTTGGCTGGTGGCCTGGCGCTGCCCGCTGGCCGGCCCCACCCCCCGATCACCACCACTGGTAACCTCCCTCTTGGGGGGCAAAAGCTTAATGTAGGAGCTGCCCCCAGTCAGGGGAAGCTCCTGCGTTAAGTGTCTGCCCCTGGTAATCAGGGCACATCATAGCCACCGGACCAGGTCATTGTGCAGTTCAGTCAATTTGCATATTAGGGTATTATTATATAGGATCAGATATCGCCTATCTATTCCCACTAGAATATAAGTTCTAAGAGAATAGGAACTTTTGTTTGTTTGTTCCATTCATTGCTATATCCCCAGTTTTGAGAAATAAAAAAATCAAGAAATACTTGTTTAGCCTGGCTGGTGTGGCTCTGTGGTTGAAGGTTAACCTATGAACCTGGAGCTCTGCCAGGTCACATGCCTGGTTTGTGGCCTGGATTCCCAGAAGGGGGAGCGCAGGAGGCAGCTGATCAATGATTCTCTCTCATCATCTATATTTCTAGTTCTCTCTCTCCTCCCTTTCTCTTTTTGAAAAAAAAAAGGATTAATACGTATATGAATAAATAAACCAATTATTAGCTAGAGGCCTGATGCATGAAATTTGTGCAAGAGTAGACCTTCCCGCCGAAACCGGTTTGGCTCAGTGGATAGAGCGTCGGCCTGCGGAGTGAAGGGTCCCCGGTTCGATTCCAGTCAAGGGCATGTACCTGGGTTGCAGGCACATCCCCAGTGGGGCGTGTTCAGGAGGCGGCTGATCGATGTTTCTCTCTCATCGATGTTTCTAATTCTCTATCTCTCTCCCTTCCTCTCTGTAACAAATCAATAAAATATATTTTTAAAAAAAGAGTAGACCTTCCCCTGGCTGCCAGCACAGGCTTCCCTCTGGCACCTGGGACCTGGGCTTTCCTCGCAGCCCTGGTTTCATCCGGAAGGTCATCCGGAAGGACATCTGATCTAATTAGCATATTAAGCTTTTATTATTATAGATGATTAATAAATAAGCAATGAATTAAAAATGTAAATATGATAAAAATCTAAATAGAAAAATTAATATAAATTCATAACGGATGAATAAAGGAACCAAATATAATGGATGTACTAGTCATTATGGAGGGCTCACAGGATTAAAAGATAAATAAGACATGAGCTTTGCTCTTCAGGTTTTCAGGGGGACAGTGAGTTTAAATGCTGTGATGGTGAGTTTAAATGCTTTGAGTAAATAAGATGCCCTGGCCTTTCTAATCTAGCAGGCATATTTCATTCCAATTTAAAAGACTGATGGCTGTGCATTCCATCTGTGAACCTACCTCAGGGAACAGACAAGGTTATCGTTAGCATCTGCCTTGAGGACCAGCACATAAACTTTCCCAGGAAGCACCGGACTGCCTTCCTCATTACCCATTCCTGTTGTCACAGCAGCGATGTTGGCTTTATGAATCCACAGGCTTACAGCTCCTCCCTGGTCATGGGCAATGTCAACCTGATGCTATTCGTTGTGTGGTCTTAAGCAAGTGACCCAACCTCTTTGGGTTTCAGTGTGCTTGTTTGTTAAATGGAGAAAATAATAGCGTCTGACTCACAGGATTTAATTAGTGTATGCAAACCACTTAGAATAAAGGTTACCCATTATGTGCTAACAATTAGACTCCTTTCTGCATGGAATAAGCCATACAGTTCTGAAGCTTAAAGGAAAACAAAATAAAACAAACCAACCTTTCAATGGTAGTGTGTAATAAGTGGGAGAGACCTGGATATAACTTTAATTTCCTGGAATATTTCGGGAGAGTTCACTGTGGAGATTTTAATTGTTTTGTATTTAGTTGAGAATAAGTTTTCAAACTTCATAATTCTGTATCAACATATGCAAATGTGCTCAGATGTTCCATTTCAGTGGTTACATTATTATAAATTGAAATGATTACTATGAATATCCATTTTCTTTCAAAGTCTACCACTGAATTTTACATTTTCAATCAAAAGCGGATTATGCTAATGGTTAACTCTTGAGGTACTCTTTTTTTTTAATTTCCCATAGTCAAATCACTTACTGTTAACAACATAACATGTTCTGAGTAATTGAAATGCGTACATAATTTGCTTTGTCTGCTCCACAGTTCATTAGAAGAAAGACACCTGATTCCCTAAAGACCTTCTCCATCCTTATTGTAATAAAGGGTTCACTGCTTAATCTTTTGGGGTGCTCTAAGAAAATAGCATAGAATGGGTGGCCTGAACACCAAACATTTCTCATGTTTCAAAGGCTGAAAAGTCCAAGGTCAAGATGCAGGCCTTTGGGTGTCTGATGAGCGCCTCTTCCTGGTGTAGATGGCCTTTCTTGCTCTGTCCTCACATGACAGAGAGCAATTCTCTCCTGTTTGGTCCTCTACGGGCACTAGTTGCATCATCGGAGCTCTACCGCCAAGGCCTATCTCTCTCCCAACACCATCACAGTGGGGAGGAGGGCTCTATCATGATTTTTGGGGGGACACACAGTAAGTCCCTAGCATATACTCTGAAGATATGTCAGACTGCTACGAGCTGATATTTCCTCAAAATCTTTCATTAACCAGCTTCCCCGACAAGATGCAGCATCATAATGGAGGCTCCTATTACAGATTTCTCTTTATTCATTTCCATTTCTCTCCCATCGATGTTTCTGTTAAAAACTATTTACTTGACAAACTCTGTTATGCTTTTGGCTAAAGGATTCGTTCCTATCGATTTAAGTAATGTTTGTGGATCATAAAAAGGGGCAATTAATGCTTTTACAATCTAGAGCAAGAGTCCTAACACTTCCAAAATGATATTACTCATGAAAACTGCACATATTGGAGTAAAAATCATCCAGGAGATTGAATAAAAACTCCCTCTGCTTCATTCTACAAAATTCAAGCTATATCTTTAAACATTTAGTGACAATAGATTTCCTATATTGTAGGCTAACTTTACTGACTATAGTTGTTCTTCATCCTAATGCCCATTGAGGGGGGCAGTAGTGGTGATAGTTATGGTGATTATGCTATTTCAGAGCCTTCTTTCTCTAGCCTCGGTACTAATCCGTTAAAGACATTGTGGAAGACTGAATTTCAGTAGAATTGCTTTTAAAATGGTTGGGAGCCAGTGTTCTTTTTGAAGACATGAGGATAATTATTTCCAACACAGATTCAATTACTTTCACAATTATTGATCTATTGAAATTTTCTATTTACTTATAAATCAATTTGGTAATTTATATATTTTTCTAAAGCAGAAAACACTTAAATGAAGACTCAAATGTATTGGCATGACGTAGTGATTGGTATGTTTAAAATTAATTACCTCATCCATTTTTTTACTGTTTATTGGAGCCTTCTACTTATTTATTTCCTCTTAACCAGATTCACTGGGGGTTTCCATCTTGTTCTTATTTTCAAAGAGCCAGATTTTTAAGAAGTCTATCAACTTATGCTTTTATTATTATTATTTTTTTATTTTATTGAGTCAACTTCAGTTCATTATTCCAATCTTCTTGAGTTCAATGTTCTAGCCATCAACTGTGCTTGGTACTATTTGCCCAGATCACAGCATGTTTACAACCATATCATAATGGTCTTATTTAAAAATATTTTAAAATTTTCATTATCACTATTTTCTTATTGAGAAGGATACGTTTGGGTTCCCTAGTATATGTTTCCATTTATAGTTTTGCAATGGTTTGTAATTCTATTGCATTATGGAGTGAGACCTGGTCTACGTGTATTCAACTTCCTTTTAATGCATATCCACAGTCAGCCCTCTGTATCCATGGATTCCGCATCTGCACACTCAACCAAATGCGGATGAAATGACGCTGACCTGTACTGGGTAGATAGGCCTCCAATGCTGTGTCTGCACTGAGCATGTACGGGCTTTCTATTCTCGTCATTATTGTTTAGGTAACACAGTATAACAGCTATTTATACAGCCTTTACATTGATTGGGTATTATAAGTAACCTAGAAATGATTTACAATATACATAGGATGTGTGCAATACCGTGTTGTTTCATAGCTGGGACTTGGCATCCCCACAGATTTTGGTCTCCTAAGGGGCCATACATTGATTGGGTATTATAAGTAACCTAGAAATTATTTACAATATACATAGGATGTGTGCAGGTTGTGTGCAAATACCGTGTTGTTTCATACCTGGGACTTGGCATCCCCACAGATTTTGGTGTCCTACGGGGCTGTCCTAGGGCTGACTGTGTAATCAAACACTTTGTTTATTCCATTTGGGAAAGATGGCACAGGTTCCATCCATGTCATTTAGAACAAGCTAGGGATCTATGCGATCTAAAACTTCTCTTGGTTATTTCCTTCACCAGTTTTTGAGACATGCCAAGGTTTCTGTGATCATAATGTTATTGA
>NW_006297021.1:3155263-3174548 GCF_000327345.1 Myotis davidii | reverse complement strand
TAGGGGGGTGTCTCGTTACAGTTAAGGGCAGAAGCCTGGTTTAACATATTCGGAAAGAAACCTAAACCAAGGGCATATTTTGCAGTTTCCTGAATCAGTCGTGTCCCTGTGCTGTGTCCTTAGGCTCCCATCCAGCTGCATCTGTCCATTCACCTCCACGTAACACGTCACAGAGTTGGGAATGGACATCCACTCAGAACTGAAAAAAACGCACAGCATGGGAACAGAAATGTGTTTCCAGTTCCATTCGTACAGAATGAGCCTCAGACTTCAGGCTTTTATTTTGTAGAGAAATAAGTCACTTTTAGACGTAGCTATGATAATGTTATGTAATGTTGTGTTTTTACAAGCGAGAATAGGAAAACAAAAAAGGGTCCTGAAAAAAATTTCTGAAGATCCCTCTCTTCTACTTGCTCTTCCTATAGTACAAGGTAAATTAGTTATACATGTCTTTTTGAGAAACTTGGGGGAGGCAAAGAAAACTCATTTATATCCGGGGCTCCTGGTGCCACCCTGATCAAAATGTCTATCAAATACATTGAAGCCAATATCAAAATCCTAGGAAATCGCTGCCTTTCAAAGAGGACTTTGGTGCTGACGCCTTTGAAGCATCTGAGAAGCCACGCTATGCGATATGCAAAGTAAAATCCCTGGCTGTCTTTGAAAATACCAAAGGTAACTTTTAAGTGCACTTACCAGTTTCATCTTCACAGATAAAATGTCTAGTAGGCAGGTTTATAGATGTTCCTGGGCTTTCTCTACCACTTAAATGCATTTGAAATGAACAACACAAACAGTTATCCTTTTGAAAAGTCAAACAGCTCTATGAGACACCACGGTGTCATATACATATTTTAAACACTCCGAGTTGACAGTTATCCACTGAAACACAGCCCTGTGTTGAAGTATGCACGTTTAAGGCCACAGCACCTAGATGTGAGGCATAACATTTACAGTTGAGTATAAAAACTGGCGACTCAGAATGTGCGTGCGGGCCATGCAGATACAAGTACGCTCTCAGACATCACAAATGAGCATGTGTAAATTTATTACATATTTTATTGTTTCCAGGAACTTAAAAATGGTTTGTTGTAAAACTATATTTCAAATAGAAATGGTTACATAGAACACAATATTTTTGGATAAACAATAAATTATATAGCAAAAGAACACATTTAATATTCCTGGAAAATATTATTATTAATAATCTTGATTCTTTAAATTCAAGAAAAGTCACTTTTTAGAAAATATATTTAGTTGTCTATGTGGGCCACAGCAGAAAAGGGACAGGGAGTGTGTGCCATTATATAGGGACCACGTGGCTAATTATTCTCTTTTACAATGGACTTTCCAAGCCGAGTATTGGCAGGAACACAAAAGCATTTATTCCATCAACTGGCTATTGTGGAGTTATAAAAATAGATGTGGTGAACAAACAAGTTCTACTTTTCTGATTTCTATTGATGCTCAGTGTTCAATAACGCAGAGGAATGAACTTCACCCTCAGCTTTCTCAGAAAGACCAAAGAATGCTCCAGCCCATATACTCTTGGCTTTTGAAAAATATGTTTTTATTGATTTTTTTAAGAGAGAGAGGATGGGTAAAGGAGAAATAGAAACATCATTGTGAGAAAAACATCCATTGGCTGTCTCCTCCAGACCCCCTACTGGGGATCTAGCCTGGGCATGTGCCCTGAAGGGGAACTGAACCCATGACCTCATGGTGCAGGGGATGACACTCAATCCACTGAGCCACACAGGCTGGGCGCCCTTCCTCTTTTGAAGTAATTGGCAGACTTTAGAGGTGTTGGAGTCACCTGGATGACTTGTGAAAATACAAATATTTGAGCCCCATATCCAGAGCTTCTGATTCAGTAAATCTGAGATGCCAAGGTTTTGCATATCTAAGTCTGTATCTAAGTGTTGTCACTGCCATGGTCCAGGGCCATACTTAGAGAATTATTGAAATTTCCCCCACACAGGGGAGCTATAGCTTCTGTAACTTTCAGAAAGATTAGTTCTGAAACTTCTTAAAGTCATTAAGATCTGGGCTGTTAGATGAGTCAGAAAGAGGAGTGACCTGAGTTCTAATTATTTGAATCTCCCAAGGTGATTGCAAAGCCAAGTGGGATAATTAAACTGATGGAAGTTGTAATCAATACAGTAACCAAGAACATAAAACGTTGTACACAGATTCCTATGAATACATCTCACCTCATCTTTCTTTCCACATTTATCTTTATCTGTAAATATTTACTCAGAGGATAGGGAGAAAAGCTGGTATAGAACTACATCACTTACTCAAAGGCAGTATTTTAATTGCCCTCTAAACTTGGCTCAACAGTCCCTGAAGATATCTTAAGATAATTTGTTTCCCCCCCAAAAAAGCGAAATATAAATAAATTAAAAATATAATATATTCCCAGCTCTTCACCTAATGGCTACTTTCGGTCCCTAAGCAACTTATTAGAGGATGCTTGTGAAATATGTAGTCTTTGGGAACTTCGCTTCGGTGGTTCTGAAACAGCAGCTGAAATATGAGGCCTAGCAGGGAGAAGGGAAGGGAAGGGCGCTTCTGCTGGAGGCACCAGACCCGTTGTTGACCTTGTCATTGACCTTGACCACTGTCTGGTCTTGGGCAGCTCTTTTAACCCTGAGCTGAACTCGGTTTCCTTATTTCTATAACGACAGGGGTGATTTCTTCCTACCCCGGGGTCATTGAAGAGATTAAATTATGCGGAGTTTTGTTTTCTTATACACAGAATCAACTGCAATCTGACATATTCAGTGCTTGCAAAGGCTCAGATGGGCACCCTTGTTAATAAGAGAAGAATATCTTCAGATCTCACTCTAGTTCAATGTGCTCCTAGCGTTCGCTGCCATGGTTTAAAAGAAAAGTAATAGTGGTTTACACCTTGGAATTGATGAGTAGAACACTTGCTTTAAATCCTGATGGTGTCACCTGTCAATCCCTTTCCAGATCTGTGAAGTTTGGAGTTCTTCCGTGTGAGACCAAGCTAGACTTGACAGCTTTTAATATCACATTTATCACTTCTCCCAAATGCTCAGGAAATATTCAGAGAATTTATTCACTGGAAATGTTACACTGCAGATTAATCAATGTCAATAATTTTCAAATTAACTTTAATATTATTCAAAAGAGAAAGCCACATTTTTAATGAGCGATACTGCCTTTTTCTCTGCCCTTCTTTTGGCGCGTGTGTGTGTGTGTGTGTGTGTGTGTGTGTGTACACTCATGGTTGCAAAACCCATTATAAATATCCACATAGGAAGCGATTTTGAGTTTCCTGTGTTAAATAACATAGACATGGTAGGGGTGAAAGTGAAATACCTCATTAGGAAATAACAGAGTCTTAGAAAGAACGACCCTCTGTCAGGACGGATGTCCTTCGTGTGCTCTCTGCCTCACTGATGACAAAAGAAGTGGCAAGTTGTTGGCTCTGAGTGATGCTGCTGAAAGCAGAGATAGAGCTTTGCAGGTGAACTTCCGGCAACGTGTCTGCATCGCTTCTCTCTGGGATGAGCAGTCTTATTAGAGGCAGCTTATTACTCCTCTCAGATGGTCTTTAGAAATAAATAGGAATAACTCTAAATGTCAGTTTAAAGATCCTTTGACTCTTTCTATATTCAACAATGTTCAAATTAAAGATGAAATCTGACTCCTCATCTCTTGTATTTCCTGTTTTAAATTCTCCCCGAGTGCCTGCCTTTTTCAAGCACTGGTTAAAATTCGGAGACGACATACTTCTTGCTATGCTTTGGTCTTGGGAGAATACAAGCAACGCTGGACAGAGGAACTTCAAAACCAGGCAGAAATGAATTGGATTTGGTTTTAGGGCTCTTTCAAAGAAGCAAACACATTTCCACTGATGATTTCTCTGAATGTCATCATCCTATAATTCTCAAGGACACAGATATGTTTAATATGTATGGTTTGACACATACTACCTATGTTCACGTCAGCCCTTCTGTGAAATATTACTAACAGTATATTGCTGCCTCTATCCAGGCCAGAAATAACTATCAAGGGCTTCCTTTTACAGGCTTCAAAACTATATAAAATAGGTATGTGGGAAACCAGAGGCTGGCCACAGACTGAAAGGTAAGAATTTTCCTTGTACGAGAGATAATAATATGCTAAGATGTATGTAAAAAGCAAGGCCAGAGTATCCCAGTTGTTGAGCATTGACCTATGAACCAGGAAGTCAAGGTTTCATTCCCAGTTGGGGCACATGCCTGGGATTGCGAGCTTGATCCCCAGTAGGGGGCATGCAAGAGGCAGCCAATCAATGACTTACTCTCATCATTGATATTTCTATCTCTCTCTCTCTCCCTCTCCCTTCCTCTCTGAAATCAATAAAAACATATTTTAAAAAATTATGTGAAATGCACAAATATAAAGCAGTTGCTAAAGTTAAATCTAAGGTCTAATGGTTTGAAGTGCTGCTTCCCCATCTTTTCTAAAGTTAAAGAAACTGATATGGGGTATTTTTAAATGAAAGCTGAATTTTAGTGCCAGGCAGGCAAAATCCAGTTTGAGCACCCTGCAGCATCTTTGATGCCCTTTATACCTTCAGTTGCCCAGTGAAGTTGACAATGCCTAATGGAAAATTCAATACCTGATGTTTGAGGGTATAGAGTACCATGTCACTTTACTGTATGAGATTTCTTATTGATTCTGTTCATTAAATGGATATTCTTAATATGTTGGGTCTCTGAACCAGTAAATTATAAGTAACTCTAGATTCCTACAAATCACACCAGGAAATGAAGTAATAGCAATTTCTAGATAAAGTTCTTTAAAAATAAATATTCATACTTTGTCTCCCTTATAAAGATCAAAATTGTTTCAAATATATATTCACAACTTGTACAATTTTCATCAATCAATAGGTCCATTCTTTATGACAATAAGAATTTTATTAGTCTATAGAATTGCTATGACAGTCCTGTGGAACCATTGGTAAAATAAAAATGTGAACTGATTTCCTACAAATCTTTAAGAAACAACAGCAAAATGAATTCAAGGTGAAATTATCTAGATGAGGCCACTACGTCTACATCTGATTCATTTTTTCACACATTCACTCCTTCCTCCTCTCTTTATCTTTCCCGAATGCTGATGGGTTTAGGCTGCCATTTCTTTAAAAGCAGAATGACTTTGTAACACTTCATGATGGTGTTTCTTTAGATAGTTCTCAGCAGGACAGAACTTTAGCATTACACAAACGTGTGTGCGTGAGCATACATCAACACATACATATATGTAGATAGGCAAAGGATATTCTTTTCAACAAGTCCACCAGTTTTAATGGACAGGTTGCCCTTCCAACATTGCTTTGTGCTTAAAGAAAAATGAACTACATGAACTGAAACCCCAACCTATTTAGTCAAAGGACATCTGAATTAGAAGATGCTGATACAATGGATCACTTCCTAATATGTGCAGCTTTTATGAGAAAGACAGAAATCTTGAAGCTTCTATTTCTGGTCTGCCATTGATGTCTAATGTAATATCTTGAAATCTACTATACTGTACTCTGATAATAATGTTATCAATAAATACCTTCTATGTTTGCTCTTCTCCCAAGAGAAGACCATGAGTCTTTGGTGACTTCTTTGTGGACAGTGATACGTAAAGACAACCAGAAAGGCCATACAGTTTCAATTCTAAAAAAAGTTATGTAATCTCATATGAACAGATGGCTGAAAGAGTTTTCAGTAAGAGAAATTTAGGATATCTGTGTAAGGACTAGGCTTATATTCTCATGTTGAAAACTATGATATCATCACTCAAGGAGGTTGACATCGCAAAAGGATGGCTGTTATCGGCTGATGGCCTTGGATCTGGACCAAATCTTCCTAAAGTTCATGTACCTGGGCAGCTCTTTCAGAGCAATATACGTTACAATTTGTTAGGGTTGTGATATTTTTATTAAAACATGCTTAGTTCATTACACAATTAAATACTGTACTACGATCAAATAGAAAGCCAATAGCAAAAGTAATCTTTTTGATAATAACCAAAGTAAATGGACTGAGCACTTCAATTAAACGGTGGAAAAGATGGATAAAGAAGTACCCCACTGTGCTTTCTGCAAAACATACACTTTAAATATAAAACAAAAATTAAGTCAAAGGATGGTTTTTAAGAATGCCACGCAACACTAACTAGAAGCTAGAATGCCTATTTTAATATCAGACAAAAAACCATCTAGGCAAACAGTAATAGCAGAATTAGGAAGTGGCATTTAGAAACGGTAAAAAGGTCAAAAACGTGTATTCACCTGATAAAAGATCCTCTAAAATTTAGAGTTAAATACATGAAGAAAAACTGTCAAACCAAAAAGAAAAACAAATTCATCCACCATAGAATGGAAGCTTTTAATAATGTCTTTCCAGCAACTGATAGAACCAGTAGGAAAAACAAATTGGTAGGAAATATAAGACTGAACAACACTATCACCCTAACTATCACTATCAGCTACAACAACACTATCAGCCTTTGCAAAGCTCTGTACTCAACAAGTACAGAATGTATGCTGTTTTTACGTGTACTGAAACTTCACAAAAGACACCATATAAAGTTAATAGAATTGACATCATATAAATATACTCACTATGCATATAGAACTGAATGGAAAATGAATAAAAATAAACTATCTGAGGGGGTAAGAGATCAACCAAAGGACTTGTATGCATCCACATGAGCATAAACAATGGAAGCCGGGGGTGGGAGGGTGAGGGCACGTACTGGGGGTGGGGGTGGCTGAAGAGAGGTCAATGGGGGGGAAAGGAGGCTTATGTAATAGTTTAAACAATAAAGAATTTAAATTTTAAAAAATCACTACTTTGCAATCCCAATGTAATATTTGGTCCAGGCAAGAATCATTAATCAATACTAAAGCCATTGGGAAAGAAGTTATTCAAAAGTCTTAAAATATCAATTATCAGATCACGTATAAATTACCAAGGGGAAAGAACACCTTATTATAGATAAATAGAGCAAACGATATCTTAACCAAGCTATTACTCAAGATACCACCAATAATGGGACAAAATTCCATTATGTCCTGATATAGTGCAGACTGAAGTATATTAACAATATATGTTAGACATTCTACAAAATAAATGTATGGACTTTAAAAAAAGGATTTCATGAAAGATGAACAGGTTAGGTAGATGGTTCTAAATAAAAGAAACCAAGGAGACATAACCAAATCCAATGCGTGAACCTTGAAAGAATCCTGAATTTAAAAGAAAAATATAATGGATATTTTTGGGTTAAATTAGGAAAATTTAAATGCAGAGCATACATTAGATAATATTCATCAATATTAAACTTCTTATATGTACTAATGAGTATGAAGTTATGTAAGAAAATGTTCTTGGGAGGTACATCTTAAAGCATTTGAAGTATTTAAGATAAAATGTCATGATATCTGCAATTTATTCTCAAATAAATGGTCTAGCATGAAAATTATGCTTGTAGTACATTAAAATAAATAAACTATCTGAAAATTTCTCAATCACAAAACCCATCTTAAAATGCTTAAAATGCAACCCAAAATGTTATCCTAGTGGTCTATCATTAATAAACCGACCAACAAATAAATAAATGTGTGTTTGCATTTACTCTCTGCATGTCAGTGTTACTGCAGTATTTTTTGTGGTAGTAAAGAAAAATGGGGGAAAAGATTGTTTTTACTTTGCCCACTATAGTGTAAAGTAAAACAATAGTAAAATAGCCACACATACATACACAAATATATAAAATGTGTATGATATATATTCACACACATATACATGCATCATCATTTCAGCTATAATGCTTGTTTTGAAATAAATTTCTCCTAATGTGATTGACATATTTGAAAACATGTGATTATATCGCACAAAACTTTGGAGTGTAGTAGGAATTTTGAGTGAGTTTATGTGCTATTTTCTCACTAAAAGCAGCAGAAAACCGCTCAGCCGCTCTGAGGTGGGTGGAATGCAAAAAAAAAAAAAAATGCCTCCATGCAGCCACCATAACAGTTCCCAGCTTCCTCTCAGTTCCTGCACGTATCATCCTACTGGGTTGTGCTCCGTTATTTTTTTCTCATTTGTCAACTGTTCTCTGTGTTGAAAGAAAAAGAAACAGCCAACATCTCCATTGTGTTGCAGGGTCCTGCTTCCACCTGCCAGGCCGTGCCCGCAACAGGCGAGGTGCGAGCTCCGAGTAGAGGCCTTAGTGGCTGCAAACCTCCCTGCGATTCCCGAAGCCTCTGCTGTTGCGCAAAGCGGAGCTCCGGGGAAGAAATCCTTAACAATTCTTCCCGTGGAAACACAGGCGTGGCAGGAGGCTGTAACGCTGGGTTATCCATCCAATCTTGCTGAAACCGTGATAAAATACCTATTATAAAGTGCATAACTCAAAGGATCTACAAATCAGAGACAGAAAAATCTGCCCGTGATGTAAGGTTGTGCAAGGTGGCCTGCCTGTGAAGCGTGTGCCCGCACAATGACCCACACCATCCACACCTGGTGTGACCGCCTTCCTTCCGATTTCCGCTCACGCACCCCCACTCCTTCCCCTCGGCCCAGAAGCCCAGCTCTGTCAGCACCCACTGCCCCAGATGACCTCACAAACTTTCCTTGTTTTAAGGCCAAGTGTTGCATTCACTGTAGCAATTATGTCTTTTGAACCATTTCCGATGTGTGAAGCTGTTGCTGTTTTTATTAGGTTCCTGTCTTTTAAAAAATTGAATATGTCACCAAGATGATGGTGAGTGTTCTGCCTCAACATTATTTTTCCATAAGCCGTGTGGTTTTATTGCCAAATTCTGTATAGCATAGTGATTTGGGGGAATGTGTGTAACTCAATAGCAGAACTGATCGTATATACATATATTCACTCCTCACTCCTCCGTATCCATCTAGAAATCATATGTGATTATATAGCACAAAAATTATGCCTATCAGCCACACATGCTTCATTTAGAATAATACAATTTTCACTTAGTTTTATGCCTCCTGATTTTAAACCATTATCTGTCAAATAAAAGTAATGCGGTTCTTTTCAATATGAAAAAGAAAGTAAAGGACCAAATGCAGAGAATTCTGGGTTGTCCTAGCAGAAATTTTTTATCCCCCAGGAAAGGAGGATATAGCATTGCGGGGGCGGCTTAGCATAGTTTAAAAGCACAACTGAGTGATATGTAACAGCAAAAGCGTCCAGCTTGCAGGGGCGATGGGATCCCACAGCGCGAGACAACACATGTTCTGAAGTGTAATGATGACTCAGTCCTATTAATGCCCTGCATCATTCTACTTAGTGCACAAGTTTCATGAAAAAGTTATAAGGGGATGTGGGAGGATGTGCTGAGGACTAGCAGCGTAATTGATGGGTCTACACGCTGATTTCTTTCTCACTGCAGTTTGTCTTCCCGCACCCACACTGTCACAAGCCATCTTTGAGCGTCTCTCCTCAGAAGACATCTAGTCTATGAAACCCCGAAGTAAAAGTTGTCTGAAAGACCTCCCACCCTCGATTATTTTCCTACAGTTTGCTAATGAAAGGCTGTTCTAATTGTCTTTAAAGCTACAGGAAAAGGAGACTTTTTTTTATAGACCAAAAAACCACATGCACACATACGCACCATACACACACACGCACACACACACACACACACACACACACACCAATACTGGAGCTGAAGCTTTAGAGGCTGGATTGGTCTTGGGCTCTGAGGGCACCCTGCCTTACTATCTGTGGGGCTCGAGGAGACCTCAGAAGATCGGGGGACTTCCTGTGCCCGGGTAAATGGAGCTTAGATTTGCTGCTTCCTGTGCCTCAATTATGACCAAGAAAACCAGCCTAGCAAGGTCTTGACCAATGGAAATATCAGGAGTGACCTGAACAGAATGGAAGTCAGAGGTGCAAGTCGAGTAGCTTCGTAAAAAGAACAGTCCACCAAACAGTCATTTTTACTGCCTTCTTCACTTGAATTACCTCCTCAGAATATTTCCATTTTTACCTGTGTCTCCACGTTCTGCCCCTTAAGATTCTGTCCCTATGTCCACCTCTTCTTTTCTACCTTCTATCTTTGAATCCAATTGACCAGATCAGAGCTAGGGATCGATAGGAGTTTATAACTTCCCCAGTTTTCATCTTTTCTGTAGGGGACAGAAAAGAAAAACGACTTTCCTCCCACCACTACCAACTATGATTGGTGGGGGAGAGCCATGGGTGATAGACGACAAGGAAGAGAGAATTCCGGAAAATGAGGGGCCCACCCAAGAACATATCCAGCAAAAAATTATGATATTCATTGAGTCCATTAAAACTTTTATCATAATCATTATCCACAATTAGAACATCCCTGTGAGCAAGGTGAAAGGATGCTAGCCTCTAATACTGTGTACATTAAAACAATAACAGACCTCCTACTGTCCTTTGTCACAAAGAGTGTATCTGTGTTTGGTCATTGAATCAATGGCATTCCAAATGTGTGAAGGAATGGGTGCTATGCCTTGTCAGAAGAGAATAAATGTACCTTACAAAAGGCTTTGTAGACCACACACCTAAAAGGAATGGTCTAGCTTCTCCGAAAAGAAAGTTATCTAACTCGGTCCTCTCTACTCGCTGAGGAAGGCTGCGCGTGGAACGTGAACACAGTACACATTATAGCCCATCTTCTGCTCTACATCACTAAGCTGGGAAGATATTTTTCTGCCACAGAAGATGCAGTCATTGCATGTTTCAAACCCTGTGTGGCACACGCCATCACACAGCAACATCAGAGAAAGATATGTATTTTCCCATGGAAAGGCCTCTTCATTTCTCAGAGATGAAGAAAAGGATAGAACAGCAGACAGCTAATAAAATTTTAAAGTAATGCTGAAAAGCGTACCAAGTCAACAGGTATTTTCTTCCCTCTAGATATGTATTTTTAGTAGACAGAGGTCTGTAGCTTTCTGGAAGACATTCTATCATGAACAACAATGTAGCTTTGGTTGCCTGGAACAATTGGCGTCAAAGTAAACTGAAATCTTTATGTTCTCAAGCATAACCTGAAGAGGAAAACACATTTGCTTATTATTTTTTAAGAAATATGTGTAATGAAGCTAAGTAACTGGTAATTCTCTCTTTTTTAAAAATATATTTTTATTGATTTCTGCATTTTTTATGATATATTTGTATTGATTTCAGAGAGGAAGGGAAGGGAGAGAGAGAGAGAGAGAAACATCAATATTGAGAGAGAATCATTGATCATCTGCCTCCTGCAAGCCATTTATTGGGCATTGAGCATGCAACCCAGGCATGTGCCCTTGACTGGAATTGAACCAAGGACCCTTCAGTCCGCAGGTCTATGCTCTATCCACTGAGCAAGACCATCTAGGGTGAGAGGGCTCTTCTTAATGCCCTTAGAATCATTCTATTGCAAGCTTAGCCCCCATTCCTTTTGAGGATTAAAACTACAAAGGACACAGGGAAATTCTAAGTTCAGGGAACCTCATAAAATTAATATTTGTGTCCGAAGCTGAGTTTATCCTACCAAATCTGCTTTAGTGCCCTGTGAATGGACTTGATAGGACAGAAAGTCCCAAATACCACATAAAACAAATCTGCCTTATATAAACCTGATTCAAGAGAGATCAAACTGCATCTGCATATTTTTAAAAGCTTTGGTCTCTTCATTTGTGGTTTCTCTTTTCTTTCATATTATATAGACTATTGGTGGCATCCTACTAGGAACATATATTTTTAAAACTTTTGAGTATACTGTGAAAACATATATCTCTGGCCTCACTGTTTTGCATTTAAGTGTAGTAATAACATTAAACATTAACTTAGTGCTTTGCTTATTTGGGGATACAAATTGATATTATTTTCCTAAAGTAATGTCAATAAAAACAACTACATGGCAGTCATGTCATCTAGGGAAGAAAAGAACAGTACCAACAGAAATTATTTTGTTTTATCCATTTGCCTACCAATATATTTTTCATTGGCTATAGAAGTAACGTGTCAAATTCCTTGTTTTATTCACCTTCTAATTCCAAACTGTATTACATCAGGTAGTACAGCCATTTTGTTGACTTAAGGCACAGATAAATTTGTCTCTTAAGACATAAGTTCTTTACATATACAATATTTTCTACTTCATATGCTTTCCTGCAATCTTAATACAAATATATATTTTTTTGTTATTAGTAGAATCTTTGCCATGTGGAGTCCAGATAAAAATCAAATTGATATAGATTATACCAAGAGTATAAATGAAGAGACCAAGCTGTGTGGCTGGTGTGGCTCAGTGGTTGAGCATCAACTCATGAACCAGGAGGTCAGGGTTCAATTCCTGGTCAGGGCACATGCCCGGGTTTTGGACTTAGTCCCAAGTAGTGAGTGTGTAGTAGGCAGCTGGTCAATGATTCTCTCTCATCATTGATGTTTCTATCTCTCTCTCACCCTCTCTCTTCCTCTCTGAAATCAATAAAAAAAATTAAAAATAATAAAATACGAGGGCAAGTTAACAAACCGTTCTTGAGTGCCTATTTTGACTGGTTTGTACACAGTATCTGATTTATCTTAGCAGCTAATAAAGGTAAATATTATCTACATTTTAAATCTAAAGTAAGGAAGCATCCATGAAGGTGTATGATTTGTTTATGAGCTCACAGCTATTGACTGGTGTAGCTAAAATCCAGTGAAATTTTTATGTATGCTCTTTTAAAGTGGTGGCTATAAGTATATAAAATGTACTCAAAACATGCTGATCCATATTTTTATAAGGAATTGAAAAGAGAATCTATGATTTTCCAAAAATATCTTTGAAATGAACCATTCTTGAGAGAATTATGGAATAATTGGTGTATGAGCAGATTGTGCTCATTTCTGACGAATTTAAGTCATGGGCATTGTACTTAAGTCTCCCTTTAATTAAACACAACCCTCTTTCTAGCTTTACCCCCCTACACAGCCCTCACATAGAAAACACTAGCCAAACAGCTCATGGCCTCCAAAACATCCCCAAACCATCCTGAGTTCTTCCCGCCCCCACCTTTGCTCCCTCTGTTTTGAAGGCCTTATTATTCTGACCACCAGCAGGCAATTCTTATATATATTGCATGTTCACACCAATTTTTTTCTTTGGTTTTGTTAATCCTCATCCAGTGATATTTTTTCATTGCTTTTTTAGAGATCATGAAAGGGAGAGGGAGAGACAGAGAGAAACATGGATGTGAGAGAGACACGATGATTGGTTATTGGTAGCCTTCTGCAGGCCCGAGTCAGGGCTGGGATCAAGCCTGCATACGAGGTACGTGCTTTTGACTGGAATCAAACCTGGTACCCTTCAGTCCATGGGCTGAAGCTCTATCCACTGAGCAAAATTGTCTAGGGCATCCACTAATTTTTTATGATGTATATTATATGTGTGTTTTGAAATGTAATATTCCACAATCCTAGCCTCCAAGATTGCAGAGATATTCCCTTAGATGTGTGTTTAGATAACTCCCTCACCTTCGAGTCCTGTCTTAAATGTCACCTTCTTCTGGAGGAATACCTTAACCTCCTTATTTAATGTGGAACCTCCTCCTTAGCCCTGCTCATTCTCCCTGACTCTGGTTCTCTTTTTATATTTCCATTGCACTTCCAACAAACTCCATAACTCACTTGCAGTGCTTGTGTAAGGCCCAAAGGCAGGTACACATAAATAGGCACCTAAAATAAACAGGGTGAAATTGGATCCTCATCTTCTTTGGGTGCTCTAAAGATGTGACTAAGGAATCCTAGTGCTTGGTGGCTGCAACTGAGCCCATAAACATTCAGGAGCTGCACACTCAGAAGGGCAAGTCAATCTGCAGAGAAACGCAGGGATGGAAGGCAGAGCTGGGGACAGCACAGGGACAGAGCAGGAAAGGCACTGAGGAATAAGTGGTCTTGGCTTCTGACAACTTGTAATGTATTATTTATTTCCCAAGAAGCCCAAGTTGACTCCCATGCTCGCAGATGGGTGAAAAGCCACTGCTTTTAATGTTATTAAGTATCTGTGTAAGCTATCTCACCTGGATTTCTCATATGTAAAGCCAACATCATCTCAAGTAATAAAATATTAACTACTATATTTTTTCTAAATAAGTTGCCATTAGTTGTGGAAATGTCCACTGCTCACAGATTGTAAACATCCTGTAAGCACCACTTCACCAGTTTTTTTTATCCCCAATGGTACCCAGCATTGATTGGGTCAATGGCTGTTTTTTTGATGAGTTTGGTTTTTGGTTGCTGCAGGTACAATGAAACATTAAAAGTGAAATGGTTGGCAGATAAATATCATTGGACTTATACTTTGTCCTCCATAACATGAACCAAAAATTGGACTTATAGTTTGTTAATAAATATTTGAAATGTTCTGAAATAAACATTTTAAACTACTTATTGGACACCTAATATGTGTAGATAAAGAGCCCAAGGCTTGATACACGGTTTCATGGGACCATCAATGTAACCATTGGCCACTGCTGTTCTTTTTGCCTTGAATTTACTCATTTGTGTTTGAGGGCCTCAGACACAGAGCCCAAGTTAAGTAGGTCAATCACCTAACTAGTAGGAAATATAGCCTGTACTCAGGCTCAGGGGCAGCCTCATACAGAGGTTAGGGGACAACCTTTGGAGCTGAATTGCACAAGTTTGAATATCAGTTCTGCAACGTTGAGCTGTGTGATCTACCTGCCTTCTTAATACTTCAATTGGCTCCTCCCCTAAAAGGGGTTGGATAAAAGAAGATTGTATCAAAGATTAAATGAGTTTGTAGATGCTAGGATTGTGCTGGCACATAACAAGTACTCTACAAGGATTTGTTGATTAAAAAACAAGTCTCATGCCAACTCCTATGGGTTTTTTTACCTTATTTTTTGGCACAGAATCTGGTAGAAGTTGATAATAAAATAGGTGCTGCATATTAATTGATTAATACATGATGGGAATTGGGCTCGGAAGTAACTTAATCTCAGCTGTTTCTTAGGACATCCCAATAGAGATTTTCCAGAAGTATGGCATGTATAGAAGGTAGAAATAGCCCAGGAGTTTTGTCCAATCTCTTTACTTGTGTTTTCCCCAATGGTGCCAAATAATATTGATGATAATAATAACCACCACAGCAATAATAATAAGTGACTTTTAAAAAGCACTCACTAAACCTAAATGATTAAAAAAGAGTCACTACAACCTCCCTCTAAGGTAATTGCTGTTATTTTTCACACTTTCGTCAGTGAAAAGACTGACAACATGGAAAGCTGAAGTACTACACAATTACAGTCCTCCCTCAGAAACACCATAAGATAACATGGCATTTAACTACACTTACTTGCAAGAAATAGCTTAATGAGTAATATCAACATGGAAAATTGAACAAGAAAGAAGGTTCTATTTCCCATATTATTATGTAAAGTATAGTTTTCTAAGAAGATAGAGCAGCTGTTGCCATTTATACATCAAAGAACATAATGGTATTGCGACATATAAAGAGAGAACTGTGAGGCGTATAGAGTGATATACAAAACTCTAGTCATAGGACTACACTATATATATAGTGCACAACTCAGAAAATGTTAGAGCAAATAGACACAAAATAAGCCAGGACATAGAGTGAATAAAACAACATGGACAGGGAGCCATGTGTAGGGAGAAAAAAGAAGCATCCCCTTGATCAAATGAGACAACATTATCTCTAATACTAGATGAATATTTATAAGAACTAAATCAGACAGAAAAGAAAATCTTAAAAAATAGAAAAAGTGAAGCCATAAAGGCTATCTGACATTAATGCAATTAAACTAAAAATTAGAAATAAAAGTCTAATACTTTGGGAAAATAAGCTTGATAAACAGAAACATTTATTTTCTTTAAGGCATTTTGGATATTCAAGAAATAAACATTTAAATTCTATATTTAGAAATGAACAATATGGGAGATGCTGCACACAGAATATGTACATGTCAAGTTCATATAAAAATGATTAACCTAAAATGTATGTATAAAGAATAACATGATATAAGCATTCTGTAAGAAAGATTAAAGATCAACAGTAAAAATTGTTGATGGGAGGAAGAAACAAAGAGAAAAGTAGAAAGTAAGTTTAAAACAATAAAAAGTGACTTTATGATTTCACCAATTAAAAAAAAAACAACCTCCTTCTTTGAAATAATCAATAATATATACCTTACTTGGTCAACAAAGGTCAAAAAGGCATGATAAATATAAACCACATTAATAAAAAGTTCTTAATACCAGGTTAGGGAGGTAATGTAAACCATTGTAAAAGATGAACTCATTTGAATATACACCTTTGTATTTGAATGTCTAAGTAAATGTCAATTGAATAGACCTAGATATAGGAAACATGTACATTATTAATGTTCACTTAATATGTCAAATATTAAATGTCAGATTATTAATCTATTACTAAATAACTAAATATTTTTAAAAAACTACTCCTTTGAATTATCATTAGGTAGTTGCTTAAAATATATACATTTTCCACAAATATTAGTATATATGTTTCCTTTTTTATTTAAACCAGTAGAGAGTACTTAAAAATGGAAACGTCATCACCAACATTCTGCTAACAAACCACAAGAAAAAAGAATATAGGAAGAGTATGGATTGAACTCAATTTTGTGTAAAATAGATGAGTAAAATATTAATAAATGGGATTTAACTGAATATTAAAAGAAAGATTCATCATAAGCTAGGAGACTTCATCCAAGAAATGAAAGAATTATTCAATATTAGGAGATTTACTATAATTTAGTGCTATAATAGATTAAAGAGAAAATAACATATGATCTTCTTAATGTTTAATGAAAAATCATTTGATCAAATTCAACAGCCATTACTAATTAATTTTTAAGAAGCTTAGCAAGCGAGAAATACAAGACTATGGATGAAACCTGGTAAGAAATTTACCTGAGACATATTCTTAACAGTTAACATCAAAATGGAACCAAGCCAAAGATGTTTTTTTTTATTAATACTATTTTCAATATTGTACTGAAAGTTCTACCTGATGCAATGTTATAAGTAAAAAGATACATTCATCTTAGGACTTATAAATAACACTGTTTTCTCAAGAAATTTGGGGAAACTGACTGAACATTCTTAGAACAAGTATCTATTGTATAATGTGGTGAATATATGCTAAATGTGTAGGAGTCCGTAGCTTTCTTAAATGCCAACAATAACTGATTTTTGAAAGCAATGGCAAAAGCAGAATCTCTCCAACACGTCAACAAAATACACAATATGCTTAGAAGAGACCTTAAAGGAAGGTACATAATGTGCGTTAGGATCATAGAAAACTTCAGTGAAGGACACACGCATCAAAGGCAGTGTGTGAATATATTATGTCCCTCTAAGGGAAGACATGATTTTTGGAAGGTATAAACTATACCAAAATTAATCTACAAATTCAGTATCATTCCAGTCAAAGTCAAACTTGTCTTTATAATTATTTGCAACAGAATCAACTGATTCTAAATTTCATATAGATGAGTACTTAAATAACACCATTATAAGGAATAATGTTTCACCAAAACTCTATAAAAGTCCCACGATTAAAATAGTTAAATCCTGCCGAAAGCGGTTTGGCTCAGTAGATGGAGCGTCGGCCTGTGGACTGAAGGGCCCCAGGTTCGATTCCGGTCAGGTGCATGTACCTGGGTTGCGGGCACATCCCCAGTGGGGAGTGTGCAGGAGGCAGCTGATTGATGTTTCTCTCTCATTGATGTTTCTGACTCTCTATATCTCTCCCTTCCTCTCTGTAAAAAATCAATAAAATATATTTTTAAAAAAAGTTAAATCCTAATGGAGAAATAAAGAAACACAATAGAGAGCTGAGAAAGAGACAAATACATCAACAGAAGTGGCATTTTAAATCTTGCTATAATGGTGAGTTATTTAACAAATAGTACAGGTGCAGAAAAACTAATTACGAAAACATATTTATCTTAAAAATGTTTAACTACCTAAATGAAAGATTTATGTATAAGCTAATAATAAAGATAAATAAAAGTGGAGCTAGAAGAATAGATGCAGATAGAGGAAAGAAAGTGTGCTTTCCCTCACTGTTATGTTACATTTACGTAGTCTAGTATCTTCTGCTTAAAGTTGAACTTAATTGATGGACATGTGGCTAAGACCTACCTAAAACCCACTCTTGCCTTCTTTATGATAATAGACCTTCTTTAATACTGGAGGATCGCAACATCTCCAGTGACATGTCAACTTTTCATGGCACCGCATGTAATTAGGTACAGTTATATATGACCACAATCCGACCAATCACAGAAGTGAATGTTGTAGGAAAAGATTTCATGGAAGGCTATTTAAAGAGGATCCGACAGGTATGGGTATACCTTTCCCATCTATCTTTCCTGGTTTTACTACCTGGAAGTCAAGTTCCATGGCTGACATAGTGCTGTGAAACAATGGAACAGAAAACTATAAGGTACATGGAGCCCAATTGATTCCCAGATCTAACATAATAGCACTGGTCCCTCAATCCCTGGCTTTCTTTTGCATTAGAAAATAAACTCATGTATCGAAGGCACTTGCTTTTCATTTTGTTACATGATGCCATTCCTCACAATAAATTACTCAGGAATTTGGAGATGATTGGAGATAATGATTTAAATGAAAGTAGTGTACACTCTAAACATTAGAAGGAAATAAGGATTTGACAACATAAGCATCAGCACCCCTCGACCCAACAATCTGCTGGGTATTTTAGAAAGAAAAGTAATTATATTAGAGGAGAGCTTAAAATGCGAATTGTTACATTGGAAAAATATTCCTCTAATAAAAATAAACACATTTCGGAGTGCTCGTGGAATGAGTTTACTCTAGCTGAACTGACCTGCCTGAGACTATTTTTTCTGCCCAATTTTTTCGAAGATGGTAAGGGGCAGGGATTACATGGGGAAGTTCAAATATTCAGTAAAAACATGGTCTAAAACATACAAAACTGCCCGACTGGTGTGGCTCCGTGACTGAGCTTCAACCTATTAACCAGGAGGTCACAGGTCGATTCCTGGTTAGGGCACAGGCCAGGGTTGCGGTGCTCAATCCCCAGTGGAGGTGAGCAGGAGGAAGCTGATTAATTATTCTCTCTATCATTGCTGTTTCTCTCTCTCTCTCTCTCTCTCTTCCTTTATGAAATCAATAAAAATATATTAAAAAACACATTGATATATATATATATATATATATACACTCATTTTAA
>NW_006297021.1:3151753-3153233 GCF_000327345.1 Myotis davidii | reverse complement strand
CCTATTAACCAGGAGGTCACAGGTCGATTCCTGGTCAGAGCACAGGCCAGGGTTGCGGTGCTCAATCCCCAGTGGAGGTGAGCAGGAGGAAGCTGATTAATTATTCTCTCTATCATTGCTGTTTCTCTCTCTCTCTCTCTCTCTCTTCCTTTATGAAATCAATAAAAATATATTAAAAAACACATTGATATATATATATATATATATATCCACTCAATTTAGCAGTCAGGAGATTACCGGTAGCCATCACACACCCTAGCAAACATACCTGAATCAACACAGTACCACACATTCAGAATTATAACTTCCTATGATTAAATCCACAGTACTGCCTAGATTGTTTTTATAATACAGATAACAACCAAATGGATCTCAATGCCTTTACCACAGGGCCTGATTTTGGTATTGTTAAATGCTGAATAAATGTCCAAGTCCGCTATAAGAAACTAAAATGATGAGAAACACAATGAAATGTTTACCTCATAAAAATCCGGCAGGCTTTCAAATGTCTATTCATTTATCTTACAGAAGAAGGCTACCCCTAGGGTACAGTCCACATATAAACTGTTAATTAGGATTTACCTTTACCTTTAGGAAGAGAAAAAGTAAAATCCCTTTGAATTGATGCAGTATATGCAATTTGCACTGTTCCTGTTAAACAGTTTTAGAGAAAATTTTGATGAGAATTATGGAACTGAAGTGTATTTATATGGCTCCCAAACATCAGAACACTAGAAAAAGGAACACTAAAAAAATTAATTGGGAGAATTTTCTACTAATGTAATGAGTTGCTGAGTGCTAATTCCTACTGTGGGTACAGCAGAAGAAAATAATCAACAGAAGACATAACCCTTTATGCTCAGCAGCTCTCCATTTAATTGGAAAAAGAGATAAAATAAGCACAGAGCAGCCTACTACCATACCTATACATACATGTGCATATTTATACGTAGCCTGGAGTCATTTATAAACATATTCATCTATTAATCACTGGTGTGTGTGTGTGTGTGTGTGTGTATAAACAAATACACAAAGGGTAAGCTACTATAATGTATTTATTGTTGTAAATGTTTCCCTCCATGTCCTGCGTGGTTCAGAATTCAGGATCTGGAAGAGGAGCCGCACACAATGAAAGAGAAAAGACAAGAGATAATTTGGGAATATTGGGGGCCAGGCAGGTAAGTCCAACTCAAGAGGAAGGACTTCCACCGGTGCTCAGGCCGCACTAACTATTTTATAGTCAGAGGTAAACAAGGGGTTACCATAGTTACACAGTTCTTGTGAGTTTCACTTGTTTGTACCATAGTTACACTTCCTGCACTTCCCTCAGCCCTTTAGCTTCCCAGATAAGATCTAGGGAGTGTTATAAGGTCAGGTCTAATTATGGTAAGAGGACTGTGCCCTGTAAGCTGGGACTTGTGACTTTGCCAACAGGTCAGTCCGAGGCTTACCCCTATGTCAGTTCCCCACAATTGATTTA
>NW_006297021.1:3087035-3151725 GCF_000327345.1 Myotis davidii | reverse complement strand
TCGACCAGCTGCCTCCTGCACACCTCCCACTGGGGATGTGCCCGCAACCCAGGTACATGCCCTTGACCGGAATCGAACCTGGGACCCTTCAGTCCGCAGGCCGACGCTCCATCCACTGAGCCAAACCGGTTTTGGCAATTTAAATTCTTTATTGTTTAAAGTATTACATATGTCTCCTTTTTCCCCCATACACCTCTCCCTGGCCATTCCCAACCCCCAGCACATGACCTCAACCCACTACTGTCTGTGCACTTGGTTATGCTAATATGCATGCATATGAGTCTTTGGTTGGTCTTTTATCCCCCTCCCCTGACTTCCCTCTGAGGTTGGACAGTCTGTTCGATGCTTCTATGTCTCTGGATCTATTTTTTTTCATTAGTTTATGTTGTTCATTATATTCCACAAATGAGTGAGATCACGTGATATTTACCTTTCTCTGACTGGCTTATTTCGCTTAGCATAATGCTCTCCAGGTCTATCCATGATGTTCAAATGGTAAGAGTCCCTTTTCTAAACAGCAGCATATATGTATCACAGTTTTTTAATCCACTCATCTGCCGATGGACACTTAGGCTATTTCCAAATCTTAGTTATTGTAAATTGTGGTGCTATGAATGTAGGGGTGCATATTTCCTCTCTGATTAGTGTTTCTGATTTCTTGCCTAGAAGTGAGATTACTGGGACAAATGGGAGTTCCATTTTTAATTTTTTTGAGGAAACGCCATACTGTTTTCCACAGTGGCTACACCAGTCTCCATTCCCATCAGTAGTGCACAGGGTTCCTTTTTCTCCTCATCCTCTCCAGCACTTGCCATTTGTTTATTTGTTGATGATAGCCATTCTGACAGGTGTGAGATGTTACCTCATTGTTGTTTTGATTTGCATCTCTCGGATGATTAGTGACTTTGAGCATGTGTTCATGTCTCTTGGCCTTCTGTATGTCCTCTTTTGAAAAGTGTCCATTTAGGTCTTTGCCCATTTTTGATTGGATTGTTTATCTTCCTTTGTATGAGTTCCCTATAAATTTTGGAGTTTAAACCCTTATTGGATACTAGTGCCCTGGTGCATGGATCCATGCACATTGAAAGGAAATTAATTAGAAGATGGCTGGCAAGGCAGGACTGGGTGAGATGGGCTGGACATGCCCTGGAGCCAACCTCCAGCAATCCCTTCTCTGCTGGCCACACCGGGATGGCTCTGTGGCTCAAAAGGTGTCTGCGGAATGAGTGGGATACCTCCAGCAGGTGGGGTTCCTCAACCTGGCCTGCAGGGATCGGGTCGAAACCAGCTCTCAGACATCCCCCGAGGAGTTCTGGATTGCGAGAGGGCGATTTTCTGGTGATGCACCCTGGAATCGGGCTCCATCCTCTCTGGTTCTGGGGTGGGTCACCCGAGAACTGCCCTGCCAAGTCACCACAGCTCGGCAGCTCCTGGGTTGAGCATCTGTCCCCTGGTGGTCATTGCGCATCACAGATATGGGTCAGACGGTAACTTAGCCTTTTAGATAATATTGGCAAATATATTCTCCAAGATGAACCATATGGAGTCTACCATTGACAGAGAGGTATTATACCATGAATTCAGGATTAGCTAGATTTGGGCAAATGTTGTGCTTCATAGCCATTAAGGATGCAGATGAAATGGGTAGATAATTCAGTAGCCACAGCCCTACCATCCTGATATGGCCCACAGAGCATATTTTAAGACCTTAAGCCATCTTCCTCTTTTTTCGCTTATTATTCATAGTAATAGCATTGACATTATTCAGTCTTATCATCCCTCTCCAGAATGTAAACTCCTTAAGAGCAGAGTTTGAGCATTTTTCCACTGTATACCACATTGAGCAGAGAACCTGGCACACAGTAGATGTTTATTTAATTTTTTCCAAATGAATGTATATGTGAGATTAACATTAAATCTTACTATATGATGGTAAAGGATAGTGCTACTGCGAGGGAAGATAACATCATGTATCACATAGTAATATTATTCACAATTATACCAGGATAAATATTTTAGAAATGTTAATGTACATTCTTAAATCCAGATACAATCCCTAGTTCCTTGTGACATTTGCTTACCTGGGAGGACTTAGATGTGCTATAGAAGTAGTGAAAGAGAAAGGATGAAGTCATATCAACTGCTTGTGCAAAGGGAATGGTACACAGCCCCCGCCCCCACCCCTCACTAATTAGTTCAGCAAGGGTCCGAACTAAAGCATCTAGTTTATAGATCTGCTCTGTAATTGTTAAAGTATAATCAAGGCATAGAAAAGCCTACCCTTTTATGGCCAAAGAGATAGGAAGTGATAAGGAGGAAGTGCCAGAGGGGGCATGATTGAGAGAGAGAGAGAGAGAGAGAGAGAGAACCAAATGATAGAGAGAACAGACAGTTGATAAATTAAGTTTTGTTGTTGTTGTTAATCCTCACCTGAGGATCTTTTTTTCTCATTGATTTTTAGAGATAGTGGAAGGGAGCAAGGAGAGAGAGAGAGAGAGAGAGAGAGAACCAAGTGATAGATACAACAGACAGTGAAATGATAAATTAGTTGGAAAATCCTACAAGTGAACGAGGACTATTGATGATGCTCCTACCTACCCCCACTTTTTCTGGAATTCACAGATTCGACTTTCTAACCACGATTGACATGGGCGTGGCCATAATGTGGTTGGACAAGGATAGGCCCCAGGTCTCACTGAGCTCTAGGTGCCCTAAGGCTCCATGCTCACCCTCATGTGGCTGAGGGGAGAGAGAGGTTAGCGAAAAGCTGCTTCTGGAAGAGTGAGGGTGGCAGAACACACCCAACACTAAGGCTACTACCAACTGTGCAAAGATCTGTCCTGTTGAGCTCTGCACACCCTGAGCCAGCAGGAGGGGACTAAGGAATCTGACCCAGCAGCCCCTGACATCACCTGCAAAGCCAACAGGTCAGGTTGACAGCAACATAACCCTAGAGACAAGAGGAAATAGAAGGTACGGTGGCCAAAGACCTGGACTTTTCTCTCCTGTGAGAGGCTGTGTGAGATTGTGCTCGTGGAGGTGGAAGCAAAGCTGGCATTCAAACCTGGAATGACTCCGGTTGCTGACATTTTCACTCAGACTTCCTCTTTTAAATGAGCCAGAACTCTTTGTTTCCATGTCTGGTTGCTGTGGGCATGAAATTGCCACCCAACCTCATACACATACCCACAAACTAACAATCATTTTAAGGGGAGAATGAAGATAAACAGTGCAAGGGGTAAAGGGATGGGCTTGGGAGTCATGCTGGGCTGGGTTTGGAGCTACATTCTACCTGTGGCTGGAATCTGCCTGTGATAGAATTCCATGTGCTACCTGTGGGACCTTGGCCAGGTAGAACTTCAGCTCCATTACTACATGTGCATATAGTGGCAGTTACCTATTGCATGGCGTTCCCCAGAGAGGACACTGAGATAATGTGTGTAGCGTGTACACAGGAAGAGCTAAGACCCCTTAGCTGTTGCTGCTGAGGAAAAGAACATTCCAGATCTAAAGGTGACTCAGACACCAAAAAGTAGGTCCAGTCCAAGTCTCCCAATCCCAGACAAACCGGATTCGTCACTACCTCCAACCACGGTCTCTTCCAATCTTCCCCCTCCCAAATCTGTCATCAACCTCTCTGTCCTGTGTCCTAATCTTTTCCACTACCTACGACCAGCACAGGTGACACGCTGCCTATCAGCCCCCTCCATACCTCCCATTGGACATACTCTCTTCCTCCTCTGAGTGATTGTAATACATGAGCAGGGGCCCCTTTATGGAAGTCATCATTTTTTACTTTATATTTATTTATGAATTAGAGCTGCTTGTGTAAAGGAATTACTTTCCTTATTAGGCAGGAAGCAAGTGAAGGTAGGAACTATATAACAACCTAAGCATTCTCTATTTCTAACAAACCATCGAATTAGCTATTGAATGTACCGGTGCCACTATGTCCCAAAACTCTACCCAAATCCCTCCTGATGTAGTGTTTTCACTGAAACAGTTAGAGCAGAAAATATAGAAGTAAAAAAATATTCTTCATCTTTGACTTTTTATGAGACTTTGCAAGTCAGAAGGTATGGCTTTTTACAGGAGACACACCTTAGCAAAGCTGTAAAAGCTCCGAATGGAGAACTAGAAAGCATGGGTCATAAACTCAGTCCTGCTGCTAAGTAGCTTTGTGACCTTGAACAAGTCACTTAACCTCTTTGACTCTAAATATTCGTCATGGGTTATATGGTTGGACCTGATGGCCCATAAGGTGCCTCCCAGCTTTACCTTTCCAGGAGGCTGTGATTTTGTTCTCTTTTCATTCTCTAAGATAAATAAAGGCTTTCGGTGTTAAATAGCACTAACCTTAGTAGAGAGTCGACTTATTGGTTTTGTTCACACTGTTATCAGCATGACCTTTATGGCGCAGTGCCCCCCAGACACCTGATTAGAATACCAAAAGTCACAGTCGAATGTAAAATACACTTTAAAGTGTGGACTGGCCCTTTCGCAGTATTACCTTAATGAGACAGCAAATGCAGGAACCAGCTCTCCCTTGCAAATATGCAGCGTAGTTTGCAGATCCTAATACAGAGAGGCAGCCCTGAGCTTAGCTGTAAAGGCATTGCACACTTCTGCAGCCCTGAAGCAACAGGAAACAGCTTAATAAGACTGTCCTGCAGCCCAGCCTGTGGTCCTGAATCCAGCCCGCAATTCTGAAACTCTCTTCCCCTAATATATTGGTTTATGCTGGAGTTATTTCTACCACGGCTCAGTCGCTCCCATGCGCGTTTCTCACTTCATGACAACTCTTCCTTTGGGGTCTTTATAAATAAAAGTGCGAATATCCATTAAGTGCTTCAAACCAGTGCATTAGGTTGCCTAGGAATAGCACACCTTTATCTCACAAAGCTGACAATCCCACCTTCTTTGACAAGGTTAAGAACAAACCCACCCCCTGTAATCATTAATCCCTAACTTAATGAATGCACGCTATGGCTGTATAACCTGCACCAACTCCCTGAGTCTATTCTCCAAGGTAGAAGATAAGAAACTAAATTTTTTATTATACTAAACCCTTTTATTTTCCTCATAAGCCCATGCTTTTAATAAATATATTTGGAATCTAATCACTTCTTTCTCGTTTAGAAATACATCGTGCTTATTTTCTGTTCAGATCTCTCCACAGCTTCTCTCTGTCCTTAAGAAAGGAAAAATCCTACAAGACCCAGCCTGTAGCCATGATTCCCAAACTGTAAGGCCCTATGAGCTTGCACACTTGCATTATCTTGTTCCATTGCCTGCCCATCTTCCTTCAGCTGTCACTCTGGTGGCACAGACACCCCCCAGCAAGACACTGCATGGGATATTATGAGGTTCGTGGGAGAGAATCACAATAGGTGCATGTAAATCTGTGGCATCCAATATGTGGGTGAGAGCATCCAGGGTACTGAGGGGCAGCTGTATTTACAGGATACAAACACCCCTTATCGCTATCACCTCCTGTCAGCAAGTCCCTTGCTCTGCCTTCTCCATCTCTGCATCTGAGATGTGGCTGCATCCATGGGTCTGGAGCTGGGAGACAAACCAGTTGCTCTCTGCCCTGGTGCCCCACGCAGTTAGAAAAAGAAGAGACATGACTGTCAGCATAACTCTGCAGGTGACACACAGGAACTCCCTCACCAGCCTTTACTCCTCCTGGACCAGTGAGGGGGGAGGGTGAAGGATGACTGTGTCCTCAGTGGGTTTCCTGTATTTGCACCTTAAACATCTTAGGGTGACCTGTACCTGGACACATCAGTGGATGCAGCAGATAAAGCAGAAATGAAAAGCCTACTATCCCTGGCGCCAGGGGGCAGTAGTTGCGTTACTGGTGAACTTGAGAAGAGCATCTTTAGTGAAACACAGTGAGAAAAATGGCTGATACTTGCTGAGGGCCCAGTATTATTTAAAGTGCTTTACAGATATCACCTCATTTAACTCTTAAATAACCCGCAACTTGGCAGTGGGGGGAATGTGGGGGTGGGGAAATGCAGGTTTACAGTTCTAAGTTCACAAAATACAGTTTATTCTTGTATTCTTACTCATTAATTTTCGCATTATTTACCGTACAGAAAACTGAAACCTACTTTTGCCCACCCTGTATTATTATCCATATTTTACAACTGAGTAAAGGAAGGCACAGAAAAAGTAAGCAACTTTCCCACCAAACAGACAGAGACTTGTACCTAGTATTCTGCTTCCATAGTCCAAATTTTATTTAAAACACACTTTTATTGATTTCAGAGAGAGGAAAGGAGAGGGAGAGAAGGATAGAAAAATCAATGAAGAGAGAACCATTGATTGGCTGCCTCCAGCATGCAAGCTTGGCACGTGCCTTGACCTGAAATCAAACTGTAACCTCCTGGTTCATAGGTTGCTGCTCAACCACTGAGGACCCTGGGTGAGCCATGGTCAAACTTTTTAAATAAAATAAGATGCGAGCTATCATTTCAGACCCAAAACAGGCTGAATATGAACGTTTTTCAAGCAAAGGGCTAACAGTTGTCTTCAATGGCTGGATCAGACTCTGAATAAAGGTTTTGTTTTTTTCCATCAACCATTTGTTTACTATTTGCATCAATACAACCTAATAAAAAAGGAGGGGGACTCATGCTATTTTTAACCTTCTAGAATAAAATTCGATATTCACTTATTTCTTGTAAAATTACTTTGATTGAATCACTCTTTAATTATAAGCCTATTTGGAGTGTTAAGTAACCAGATTAAGCCCAAGATGGAGTTGCTTATGCTAAGCTCCACACCAGCAAACCAAAACTATATAACTTCCTATTTTCTGCTCACTATGATCTATAAAACAATAATTGCACAACTCCTTGTAGCTCCTTTCTGCCTTCTATATTGCATGCTTTCCAATTCATGAATGACTGAATAAAGCCAATAAAATAATTTTTGATCATTAAAATTCTTAGTTGAATTTTATTATTTAACTAGAGAAACACAATCATGCTTAATTGAGACATATATGTATTTAATCCATTTGTAGAGTTCACAGGAGTGTCATAAGCCACATGAAAGGCATATGTGTATATCTTTTTTTGTTGTTTAATTTTTCCTGAGATAATTTTGAACAATAAGGCAGGTGCGTGTTTAAGGGTCACTTAGCTCCAGAGTGACGTTGGGCCAAATTCTAGTGCCTCCTACCTGAGTAGGCAACCAATACAGGTTTGCTGATGAATGAGCTAGTAGTACTTTGATTGTTTTCTTCTAAACATTATGTTCAAAATGCCTCTGATGAAGTGGGTTTCTGCCAATGCCCTAAGTTTTTGGTTCTTTTTACAACAATAAGAATGTAGTATATATTTTTTATGAATTCAATATTTTTTGTTTTGCTTACAGTTTATTTTTATTGTTGAACTGCAGTGTACTTTGGTGGATCATTTACTTGACTAATCTTCTTGATGAATATATAGAAACTTTTAAGAAGATACACAGATCACTTATATTTTTGTCTATGTTACTACATTTTAGAGGAAATTAATATGTTTTGAAGAATCAATTTATCTGGGGATTTATGCTAGTGAACATAAAACTAGAAAATGTCCAGTTTCTACTCTGATGTGATAATAAAAAATTTAAGTTAGGTATTGTGAAATTATATAAATATTTTCTAACTGTAATACTTGTGTTATTTGGAGTATCAGGAAGTATGAATGGAAGAGTTTTAAAATAAGCACAATTTACAACATGACTACATTTCAGTTTCTAGTAACTATTAAGATGTAAAAAATTATGTATTTATTATGTTCATTTCAAATGTGCTGTAATGGTAGTCTGATGTTTTCACATACTTTTATCTCATTATCGTGTCAAAGCAGGGATAGTTTAAAGAGATAATGGAGAAAAATACACAAAAAATAGTGTGATTTTTCACCTTCAGTCTGACCTAGACTACTTTATGTTCAAATACAAAAAGCTAACTACAAATAATATTAGCAAAATTCAGTATCATACAAAAAAAATATAGTCTGGCCATGGCATAATAATGTATGCAATGTAACGAATTCTCCCTTTGGGAAGCGGATCAGAACTTATGGGCTGGTTCTGATTTGATCTGCGCTTCCTCCCACCTTCAACACTGTTCTTTATTCTCCTCTAAATCTGATATCCTAATGAGTTTCCCCAGAACGCCATCCATACCTTTATTGGTGGAACATCTCAGTATTCCATTTTCAGCAGATCTTATTCTATGGCTGCTTTCTGATGACCATAATCCTCACAGATTCTCCTCTATAGAAGTCACTCATTCATTCAATCATTCAATGAACGTGTTGAGCACCTCTTCTGTGCCAACCCAACTCTTTGCTAATCCCTTCCCTTAATACCACCAGGATGCATTATTTATACATCAGATTTCACCCTCTTTTGTATCTTTCATTCTTTATTTTCCTGCATGAGAATGTCTGCCCAACTCAACTGCAAGTTTCTTTTAAGCAGAAATTCTAAAGAAAGAATAAACTTCTTTTCCATCTCCTGTTTTGCATAGAACTATAAAAACTGTTTATGAACTACCTGTCCTTTCCACTGGCATAATTAACTGCAATGAGAAAGCATGCTTGTTACCTCTGACTGAGAAGCAAATATGCCCTTTTCTTCTAAAGGATTATAAACGTATGATACCCCAAATTAACAAATGACAATGGGAACCCTTTTTTATTTCATTAAAGTTGATCACGTTCTTTTGTAATTCTTAGAAATAGCTTGAAAACAGTGAGGTAGCCTTGATTTCAGTACACATTTAGATTTAGTTCTAAGGAAGAAAGGTTAAATTCTGTGGGAGCGCATGCTGAGCTCCTCCTTGAGGACTGGCGGGAAGAAGTCAACACATTAAAAGAGGAGAAATAAGTGGCACTTCTGCCATTTCCATTTAATTCTACTGCCTTTCTAATGAAAATCCACCTAAACACAAAGCACCTTACTAATTATCTAATCACAGCGGGAAAATAAGTGGAAACTGTACAATTGTATTTAGAATGGAGCTCGGAATTGCTTCTCTACTTGGCTCTTCCCTGAGGTACATTAACCAAGAGGGAGGTTCCAATATATGATCTTAGGGCAACAAAACTGTAAACAGTCATTCCCCTTTCCTCTTAACATGTTAAGATATTTAAAATGTGTTTGTTTGACTTTTCGATTAGCAAAATTCTTGGATTCCACACTCTTCTTTCTTTTGCAAATCTAATTAAGATTAATTGTGTGTCACTGTAAGATGGTAAAGCCACTGAAAGAATCCCCAAGTTTAATGAATAAATCTAAAATTCACCACTTGCTGATACACAGGAATTTTTAGGAAGATGGCTGAAGTTATGATCGCTTGCTGACAGGTTTTTTTTTTTTTTAAAGATTTCAGTTATTCAGCAATACTTGAACTTTTGAAGTAGAAGACAGATGTCACCTAGAGAAAAGCTTGAAGAAATGGCTAATCCTCAAAACAAAGTGTACTCCCGCTGAGTCTTATTTCTTCAGCCATCAAGGGTAAATGATTCACCCCTTAAAAACTGAGGGAATTATATATTTTCCCCTCTCCTCTTCTCTAGTAATATCCCTCCCAGCCATAATCAGAAGATAGAATTGTTCAAGACAATTTGTGTAAAAATAAATCTATTTTATGTGTATCTTTTCCTTTTTTTAAAAAACCAAGCAATGAAGATGAGCTTGCCATTCGGATGCAGTCTATGGCTTAGAGACACTAACATTTGCTCTAATATTTATAAATTAGCTTAAGAGCGTATGCTCTGGTGAACTAACTCCAACAATGTACCAAAGGCAAATGCTCTGATCTTATACTTCCAACCAGAAATATTTTAAAAGTAAGGCTATTAGAAGAAGAAAATATTAGAAGTAGGTAAGGAACCTTTCCTCACAGGTTAACATATATTTTCCTTATTTACATACACAAAAACTTTAAGTTTATTTAAGAAACTATAACAATTAGATAAGAGTTAAAAATACCTTGAACATAGGAAATAAAGATGATATCTACTAGGAGACAATAAGGGCTACACAACTCACATCAATTCTTTCAGGGTAATACTTGATTGACTGGTTTACCAGAGGAACACCTAAGATGACCTTGATTTTAGCCGGCCTCTGACAGAGCATCTAGTCATATTCTTATAAATAAAATATGAAGCTTTGAATTTGATAATTGTACAGTTGTGTAAGATTTACTTTTTGTTAAACAATTAAACTTAAGTGGTGACTAGTGGATTGACCTCATCTTGTGTGGCTATTTATGCTGATACAAACAAGACTCTCCGAGGCAACGTTTTCATTCAATGACTAGGCAGGAGCCACGGGAAACTTGGTTTACAAAGAAGACGGGCACATAAAAATCAAGATGCAAAATTATTTCTCTAGCACACTAAATTTACGCTAAGAAAACAAAATGGAATGAAGTAAATTACCAAGTTCTAATTTTAGATTTAAGAAAATCAATTTAACAGATGTAGGCAAAGAAGCTTTGAGCGTGCAATGGTTCACATGAAAAAACCTGAATGCACGTTAACACACAACCTGGGCCACCTCCAATACGAAACTGCCTGAGGGCGAATATAAAAATAAAGAAGCATAAACAAAAGCGCAACTTAGCCCCAGCTGCAATAAACAGAAATGTGGATTCTCAGTCACAGATGTAAGTGGGTTGTTCCTATTCCGCATTGGTCAGACAGATGTGTGACACTGTTTCCTCTTCACTCATTCATTTCTTGTTCACTTAATAATATGATAAGCATTTTTCACGTGCGAGGTGAAATGTCATTTTTAAAAAATCCCCCCGAAACATTTTAAGGCAACTGACAGCTAAAGGCTTCCAGGAGGAAGGCAATTAAAATGAAGTCTTCCCCAAACCGTGTCACATAAATAGTGAATGAAAACGGAGATATTTTCATCGGCAGAGAGAATAGCCATAGGGAATGAACTCAGGCATCTGGAGGGCGACCATGGAAATAAGGCAGAACTAAGACTCACAGACAACAATCATTAAGAGGCAAATAAATACGAGACCAAAAGAAGGATGAATCGTTTTTTAACAATTTGAGTTGTTTCACCATAGAAATGTGCACATTTGCAAAAGTTCATATTTCCCAGTGCCACGAACAGTGAAACGCAAGGGCATCCTTGCACCTAGGGAAGGTGGCACAGGTAGCAGTGAAAAACGTCCTTTGGAATTGTGATTCTAGAACACTCCATGAAAGCTGCACTATAGGTAAGATATCGCATGGCTCAGATACTTCCGCAGAGTTTTAAGCATTTACCCTGTGTACCCTGGGACTGATGGGCTTCACTTTCTTACATACACAGGTTTGTCCCCACACACCACGCCTCAGGGCCCCTTTCTGCCAGTTACTCCTGCTCCCACCTCCAGGGAATTATCTATTTATATTCCCTAGGCTCCTTAGGGGACTTTTCTCTCTCAGGGGTTCAACCCTAACTATGTAGCTTTAGGCTGAATTCTCCGGAGCTGCCTGAACTACGAAGCTCACTCTACCCCTTTGTTTCTGGGCCCAGAATTCCCATGACTAGCCTCATCTGTGCTCCAGGCCAGTGACTTCCAACCTTCTCCATCTCGAGGCACACATAAAATAATTGCTACAATTCTGCAGCACACCCACAAATACACGTCTTGCCAATATTACAAAAAAATAGGTATAATGTTGATTCATTCACACTAGCTGGCTATTATTGGGTTGGCTGTTGTCATTTTTTTATTTGACAATCTAAGGGCAAAGAGGTCAGTGCCCCTGACTAAATTGTCAGGTATTTCATGTTTTAAAAATTCCTGCAACACACCCTTGAAAATCACTGCTCCAGGTGCATATAGTATCTCATTAGCCTCTCTAAACTTGAGCTTCCATTCTCAACAGTGCTTTCTGGGTTTCCCTTGGTCCCCGTTCCTGAATTTGCTTTTATGGATTTTCTAGGAATGAATACCCCAGCCATTTCGACATAGCTCAATTTATCCACTAACTCTACCATTTCCTCTCACTTCTAGGATTCTTGTAATGTACTGTCTCATTCTCCCTTCAGCATTAATCTTTGAGGTATTCAATTTCTCATCATGGTTTACTATCTCTCTTTTGGTAAAATGACAAACATCCTTTCCAACGTTAACTTGCCAAGTACTTAAATACATTGACGACCAAAGAAAATGCCTTTAATATTGGTAAATATTAAGGGATGAACAGGTGGTGTTGGAACTCACAGGAAAAATCAAATTAAAGTAATAGGAAATGGAGTAGTCATTATTGAGGACAGTATAAGTAATCTGGAAGGATAATAACACCAAAATCCAGATTATCTAGAAGAAAAATGAGGGCTATGAATGAATGAATGAATGAATGAATAGATACTGTGGCTGTAAATAGGGAGATAAATTGGAGAGAATAGATAAGTGTTTGGAAAAGAGACCTTTAAAAAGGAGTCGAAAAGGGTGTGTTCAATAGTGAAGAGAGGATATTTGAAAGAGAACCTGTTTATTGTGTTTTGTTTCAGAAAGAGAAAGGGTTCTTGTGGAAGGGAAGAAAACATCTTCAGATATTTATATCATTTAAACATCACCCACGTGAAATAAAACTAATATCTTGCCTTTTCTATACCATGGAAAACAGCGCACATTGCAAGAAACACATGCACACAAACACACTCATGTTGCATCCTGAACTGGACAAAAGCAACAGCCACAGAGGGGAAGCTCTTCCCCTCGGATCACAGGAATAGATGGCAACTGAGCTGCGTGCTGGCTTGTACACTGTTTACTCTTTACAATTCTGACACCGGGAGCTCCAGGGGGACCTTGTGAATAGGACACCAAGTGGAAAACATTCCTGTTATTCAATTACAAGTAGACGGATTGTAACCTTGACAATCTGGAATCTTGCTTTGTTTTACTTTAAGTACACATCACACACTCACATATATCATCACATACATAAAGCTTCTTATAAATGACTAGATCCTGCGGGATCTCTCTGACATCCCTCAAGGGGCCCTGGATTGCTAGAGGGTGCAGGCCAGACCTGTGCATGATTGAGGCCGCGGAGGGAACGAGGGAGGGCTCCCGGCATGTCAGGCCTGTGTGGCCCTGATTCGCGGGGCCCCAGCAGCAAGCTAATCTACTGGTTGGAGTGTCTGCCCCCTGGTGGTCAGTGTGCATCATAGTGACTGGTCGAACGGTCGAACACTTAGCATATTAGCCTTTTATTATATAGGATTTTTTTTCCATCTAAAAGACTTCCCCTTTCTTTGGGATTTCCATTGTGATTATGGTAGAGATTATATCTTTTGTATACCAGTGAGATTGGAAAGGTGTTATAGCTTAATCACAAATGTCCAATTAAAAAGCATTAGTATCAGATTTACATAAAAGTCTAACTCTACGTTAGTTACCTATTACTGAGTAGCAAATTACTCCCAAACTGGATAATTTAAAACAAGCGTGTATTATCTTATAGTTTTGGTGGGTTAAGAAATCTGAACATGATTATCCAGGTGGCTCTGGCTAAGGTCTCTCAAAATGCTGGCATTAAAGGGTTGGCCATGGCTACGGTCATTTCAGGGCTTGAGTGTGGTGGTGGTGTGTGGGGGGGAGGCCACTTTTTAGCTTACTCATGGCTGTTAATAGGCTGCTAACATTGACATTCATTCATTGACACATGAGATTTCCAGAGGGTGTACCACAACACGGCAGCTTGCTTTACTCAGAGGAGGGAAGCTGGGGGGTCACAGAGGAGGCATAGAAAAGATTCCGGAGTCCTTCTGTAACCTATTCACAACAGGGATATTCCGTCTCCTCTGCCACAACAGGGATATCCCGTCTCCTCTGAAAGCAAGTCACAAAATTCGCCCACATCCCAGGGGAGAGCTTTATACGAGGTGTAAATATCAAGGAGTGAAAATCATTTAGGACCCCCTTAGGGACCGCTTACCACAGACCGCAGTATTCCCTCTACACGTGGGGGACCCACCTTTATTTACGTCTTTATAAATTATAAAGCAATTATACCAATATCCATACAAGAATTTTTACTTTATCAAAGAAGTTTGGGCTGACTTTTACCAAAGCAAACTCAGCATTTAGTTTGAACACAGCAGCATATTTAGATGCATTTTTATCACACATAACAAATACACAGTTCAATAGCTTGGTGTAGTTCCAGGTACAATATATTAGATCACTGAAGAAGAAGAAGAATACTTCTGTAAAAAGCCAGATGAATACATAAATGTCACGCTTTAAAAAGCATGAGGGGATCTGTGGAAGCAATGAACGTTAAATAAACTAAAATTCCAGGGAGGAGAATATTTCTGTGATGGGGTAAATATTTTTAGTCATTTGATTTCTCTTTGAATACATATGCCACTTCTAAGTTCAGGCTGAATCGGGCTGCTCAGAGGAAAGCTCGGGTAAAGAAAAAGCCAGCAAAGCTCTTAACATAATGAGACAAATCGAAATGTAAGCCTTAGATTTGCTAAATTCTGATACTGATTGCAGGCTGTGGAGTTAGGCCGAAAGCTTCAAAAATACAGAGAGAAAAACTCCCACAGTCTTGTGGTGCTTATGAAACTGATATTTGCCCATAGGGGAGTCTGCTTCCAGCATAGTCACTGCCTCCTCTCCAAGCTTATACAAATTTCAGTCTGTCTAAAATAAGACACCATGGCAAAAGCCTGGGCCATCCAAAGGGCAGGGCTATATCTCCTATAATTGTTTGACAGTATGAAGGAGACACAACAGATTCTCAACCTAAGCTTGGTAAAATGTGAAAACAAACACAGAGGACACAATTGTTGGAACAGTTGGAAAAATGCAGAATTTGAACAGAGAATTCTATTTTAGAAAAGAAATGCAAAGGGCATTTCAGAACTGAAAAAAATGATCTATGATATTAAAAATGTGTCAAAGGGGTTTAATCTCAGACTCAATAGAGGGAAAAAAAAGAATTAGTGATTTCTGCCCTAACCAGTTTGGCTCAGTGGATAGAGCGCGGCCTGTGGACTGAAGGATCTTAGGTTTGATTCCAGTCAAGGGCATGTACCTTGGTTGCAGGTGTATCCCAGTAGGGGGTGTGCAGGAGGCAGCTGATCAATGTTTCTCTCTCATTGATGTTTCTAACTCTCTATCCCTCTCCCCTCCTCTCTGTAAATCAACAAAATATATTTTTTAAAAAAGAAATAGAATTAGTGATTTCTAAGCTAGGAAATAGAAAATAAACACAAATGGGGAGGAATGAAGGAAGAGAAGGCTGTGTATCAGACACAGGAAAAGCCCCAAATATCTAACATTCTTATAATTAATTCACAAGAGAGGAGATAATGTGGCAGAAGCAGTATTCAAAGGCATAATGAATTAAAATTTTCCAAAATAAAAGTTATTCATATGTAGGTACCTAAGTTCAATGAACCCTAGTTAGACTAAATACATGTGCAAACACATCCAAGACACAAAGAACAAAATCCTAAAAGCGGCCAGAGGGAAAAGGCACATTGTCATCAAAGGAACAACAAGAAGACTGACAGCTGATTTATCAACGTGCATGGCCAGGAAACAATGAAAGGGCATCTTTAAGTTGATGAAAGAAACTGTCAAATAGAGCTATAGATTCAAGAGAAGTAGTGTTTAAAACTACAGGTTAAATAAAAATGGCTGGTTCTAAAAACAACAACACTAAAGACATTTATTTCCAGCATGCCTGCACTAAGCAAAACACTAAAAGCTTTTTTTAATAGAAAAAAAAGTAACAAACAAACAAAGGACTGGAAAACACTAGCAGTAGCAAATATGTAAATAAGTATTCCATTCAATAGTTGCTTCTTTTTTTTTTTTTAAGTTGAAAGTTTAGCTAGTCAGCATGGCTTAGAGGTTGAAAGTCGACCTATGAATCAGAAGGTCATGGTTCAACTACCAGTCAGGGCACGTGACCCGGTTGCAGGCTCGATCCCCAGTGTGGGGTATGCAGGAGGCAGCTGATCGATGATTCTCTCTCATCATTGATGGTTGTGGGAAGGGCATGCAGGAAGTAGCCAATCAATGATTCTCTTTCATCACTGATGTTTCTTTCTCTCTCTCTCTCTCTCTCTCTCTCTCTCTCTCTCTCTCTCTCTCGTCCTTTCTCTCTGAAATCAATAAAAAAGTAAAGTTGAAAGTTTACACAGTGGGCAGACAATAAACCTAGAGAAAGGTTGTGCTGTGGCTGTGCATAGAGGAAGCAGGGATATGGGTGGGAGAAGGGTTGCTGTAATGGCAGGGAGCTCCTGTCTTTCATCCCTGAGAATATGAAGGAAAGTACATAACAGGTCTGAGTAACCAACAGAATGATTTTAACTACTTACTAACTCAAGTGAAATTGTAACAGCCAAATTTTATGTAGAGTGGACCACTTACGAAAATAAAAATGAGCCCATTCAATATCATCAATTAATCCCTTCTTAAGGCAATGGCAGTATTTCCATGGACCATTGAAGCATTCATGTAAATGTGTACAAGATTCCCAGGAGCAGTACATTCATTCATTCAGCTTGGTGGGAAGACCAAATAAATGCATAAAGTTACATATTTGAAATGCGTTGTTACCCAAGCTCGTTTTCAAATATAAAATAGTTTCTATCCTTTACAAGTATTTTATTTTTATACATTAGCTAGCATGCATTTAGTGAGAAAATAACAAGGTTAATATGCCCACTCTAAGACAGTGACCTGCTCCTTATGAACTTATATCTCTATGGATATTTAGAAAAAAATAGATTAACTTACATTTAATTTGCATAATCCCTAGTCTTCTATTTTAAATATGAAAAAATGAGTAAACACTTATATTAGTTCAAATAGTCTATTGCAGTTTCCATGTATTATTTTAACTTGCCTTATGGTTTTATTCTTTTAATATTGGTTTTCTCCACAGGGTTTTGCATGTGAGTAGAACTCAGGCTTAATGATAATCAATAGGCATTTTCAAATAACCAGAATACTTTAACTTAGAAACGTGATTGTCCAGACAATTTAACACTTCTCAATACTAGGACATCAGAGGAAACTATATGTCAGTCTCACAGAAAACATAAAAAATGCGTATTCTATAGATTTGCATTGTGTGTGTGAATGTGGATGGATGGCACATGATAATCCACACAGAATGCAATGTGATTGGTGTTATTTATGGTAGAAAGACACTAAAGCATTTGTTACTCCTATTGTTAATGCTACAAGCGCTATAAAAAATCATCTCCACTTTATAGCTGAGATCTCTGGTGTTCAGATACTTTAAAATAACAGTCTACATTCAATATTATCTTGTATTAGTTTCAGGTGTACAGCACTAGTGGTTACATAATCACATACTTTACAAAGTATTGCCCCCAATAGTTCCAGTACTTACCTGGCACCAAACATAGTTATCCCAATATTGACTATATCCCTAAAGTTGCTAAGTAAGCCTTACCTACCATTACTCTGCCCCATATATTTTCAGATCTCATTTCATGATTTATCACCTCTAGAAGCCCGAACAATTATCTAGTCACTTCCCACAATTTATTACTCTTTGCTAAAATGGGATCTAAATCCCAGGGTCTAACCGCTTCTTTGGGTTTCCACTTATTTTTCTGTGAAATTTCCACAAATGTAAAATAAAAATAATATTAACAAAATGTATAAGCCTTTTCTCCCATTAATCTATTGTCAGTTTAATTCAAAAGTCTGAGAAACTAAACAGGGTAGAGGGAAAGTGTTATCCTTTAACATTGTACAAATGTAGATAAAACACCCATGTTGGATTAAATGAAAATTATATTATTAAAATGAGGAAGTCCACCAACAGGCAAACTACTCAAAGGAAAATATTTGAAACTTTTTAATATAAGTACTATGGCTCAGAAGAAAAATTCTACACGAAGATTCATCACAATCTTTAAATGCCCAAATCTAATCAAACCACAGAAGATTCTAGTACATAGCATAAAACAAAGTCTTTGTTGCTAAATGCTTTGCTCTGGATTGGAATATATTAAAAAGCAAGTTCTTACTTCATATTCTAGACAAATGTTCTTACATCAACTTCTAGAATTATATTTCAAGGCGAAGACATATTTTTGTGCAATTCCTAAAAGTTCATAAAGGAAAGTTTTCACCCTGAAGAGAAACTTTTCTTCGCTGCCTACATTTGTTATTAGATAGATAATGGCAATACTGATGTTTCTGGCAAATGCTGGCATTTCCACAAAGGCCTGTATACTCAAGTAACATTACAAAATATACCCTGCGATCTAGTTTAAACCAGTTCCAGATGGAATCCAGGCATACCTCGCTTTCTTGTGCTTTGCCATCTTGCACCTCACAGAAGGTTGGTGGTAACTCTGGGTCCAGCAAATCTATCAACATTGGTTTTCTAGCAGCTTCAGATGACGTTAGCATTTTTAGCAATACAGTATTATTAATGAAGGTGCTTACATTGTTTTATTTAGACATAATGCTATTGTACACAGGAGATAACAGGGCAGTGTAAGCCTGACTTTTATATGTATGAGGAAACCATAAAGGGTGTGACCTGTTGATTGCCATATTCACTTATTGCATTGGTCTGGATTGAACCTGCAACATCTCTAGGGTATGCCAGATTCTAAAACTAAATGCACTCAGACTGGTATTTTTGCCAACATTTAAAAGAAAACCTAAAATAAAGAGAATTTGACTCACATCCTTGTCTAAACCTGACAAAAGTTTCAGAATTCTTGGCACATTTGAGCATCTGTTAGTTGCTCTTATCCTCTTTTGATAATATTTTTACATAAAGCTGAGATAAATTATGAGCTTCCTTTTCTAATTGTATTTCTGCTTTACCGCAAGGAAAACCCACTGTTATTCAAATCAATCTTTACTCCCCAAATGGTTGGTAGTGACACCCTGATATTAGCATCCAACAGCCTCATCAATTCCAGATGACAGAGAAAGAAGTGTTCCTATTATACGATTAGGAGTTAGTTGCAAATCCCAAGAACAGCATTCATTAATTTCAGTGTACTTGCGATCTTGAAAAAGTTTCTGTCTTTAGCAGAATAGACAATTGTATGACAGATTCCTTTGTTACACATCATATTTGAAATGAATACAACCTTTGCAGTTGTGCATGTAAAAACTGATTTCAATTGCCGTATAGGTCCTGCTACACTTAGAGAAGATTTGGAAAATTGTTTTGTCTGCTGTTATAGGTTTCTTTGGTAAACTCTAAAATTCATTACCTTTTATTCAAAAGTTTTTGGGGTTTTTTTTGGCTTTTTTGGACTATTAGAAGGAAGCTTGAGAATTATGCTAAGCTAAATAAGCCACTCAGAGAAAAACAAGTATCACATAATCTCACTCATATGTGCAATCTAATGAACAAAATAAACTGACAAACTGACAAAATAAATCCAGAGACATAGAAGCATGCAGCACACTGTCAAATCTCAGAGGGAAGGTGGATGGGTGGGTGGGAAGAGATCGACCAAAGAATTTGGATGTATACACCAGAGGCCCAGTGCATGAATTCGTGCATGGGTGGGGTCCCTCGGCCTGGCCTGTGATCAGAGCTGATCAGGCCGTCTTGCCCAGTCCCGACTGGGGCTGGCCAGCCAGGGGTAGGAACCGTGGGAGGATGACCAACCACAGGAGGTTTGGCTGTGGGAGCACACTGACCACCTGGGTGAAACTCCTGCATTGAGCATCTGCCCCTTGGTGGTCAGTATGTGTCATAGTGGCCATCGGGTCATCGGGCTGTCCAGTTGTAAGTTGCTTGTGCTTTTATATATGGATATGTATAACCCATGGACACAGACAAAGGGTGGTAGAGGTTTGGGTGGAGGCTGGGGATGAGCTAAAAAAGGTCAATGCGGGGGCGGGGGAGACATATGCAATGCTTTCAATAATAAAGATTTAAAAAAAAAAAAGCTGAAACCAAACCATTAAACCAAAGGAAAGAAAACTTTCAGGTCAAAAACAGAGCTTTATTGCACATACACATGGTCACCGTTTCTAGATATTTTAGAGAGTACAGAATTGCCATATGTTGTTGTTGCTCAATTTGGAGGTGCCCAGAATATTTTCAAAAGGCATTAATACACACATCTTTCCCTCCATTGTTGAAGGCCTTTAAAGGGATAAAGGCTGCTCCATTTTCTTAGAATGGAATTAAGTAGAAAAGCAGGACGTATTAAAATGAAAGGACAAAGTAAATAAAGCTACAACTCTAAAGGTAGATCCTCTTATTCAAGTTAGTGGGTTGCTAGAAATACAAACCCAGAATGAAAGTATAAAATTAAAGTCTATGCATGTTAAAAACCTAATTCTAGTTATCACTATATATCAGTTTTTCCTAGAGATATATTTTATTTGGCCATCTTTTTTTTTTTTCTTTTAAAGGCCACATTTCCAAAAATGTACCCTTCAACTAATGAATCTGGTAGCCAGAAAATTAGCTGTTCCTGAGTCTCACCGTGACTCTGGCTGACAGCTGTGAGAGATTAGATGTGAAGGTTGAGGGAATTTTCTCCCTCTTCTAAGATCCCACCTCAGTCTCATGTTGGGAACTTGGGGCTAACATTGCCAAGACAGTGTTCTGGACTGCACTGCATTTGCCCACCCACCCTGCTCATTTCCTATGTTGAAACCTTAACCTCCAAAGTGGCTGTATTGAGAAAGAGTCTTTAAAGGACGTAATTAAGGTTAAGTGGGGTCCTAAGGATGGGGCCCTAATCCAATGGGACGTGTGCCCATATAAGAAAGAAAAGAAGGGACACCAGGGGATGTGTGTGCACAGAAGAAAGGCCCTGTGAAGACAGTGAGAAGGCACCTGTCTCCAAGCCAGGAAGAGAGGTATCACCAGAGACCAACACTACTGGCACCTCAATCTTGGACCTCCAGCCTCCAGAACTGTGAGGAAATACACTGCTGTTTTAAGCGATCCGGTCTATGGTATTTTTGTTACAGCATCTCAAATAGACTAATACAGACATCTGGGGTTTAATCTTCACAAAACTGCAGACTACAAAGGCATGTTCTGACAGTAGGGGCCAGAATATGGGGGAGCCAGAGAACTGACCTTTTCAGTCAGGCTCCACAGCCAACACCTTGATGATGGTGGCTTTCATCTTTGCCCCTGTCTTTCTTCCCTCTATGTAATGTCCTGGCCCTACATGGGAGAGCTTACCGGGCTCCCTCTGTCCATTAAACCCTGCCTATGTTTTCAGTCCTTGCTTTCTCCATAAATCTCGTCTTCATGCAAGGTCATAATTCCCATTTAACAAACTGCATTGAAGTGATTGGATTGGGATTTCCCACAGTGTAGTGATCAGTGGCATGCATTTCTTACGGTGCCCTATGGCTTAAGAAAACTTTGTCGGTTGGCTGATTTCCCTTTTTTCCTATTTAACCCACTTGATAAAAGACAGGATTTCTGTTCTTGACATCCCTACCTTCTCTTTATATATCTATATTGTTGTAAGGAAGAAATGAGTTTTTAAAAATGCTTTAACTAAATTCATGTCTTTAGCAGTGTGTTGAAGTTTTACAAGTTTTCTCATTTTTTTGGTGTAACTTTATATGCTTTTTGTCACTTAAACCATTATTATTGTAAACAAAAATAATGACAAAGAAAAAGTACGTTCCTTTTTGATAAATTACTATACTATATATGGCTTATTTATTTATATATGTATACATTTATTTGGCATATATGTGACTTATTTATTATATACTAATGTAATGGTAATGAAATTTACCTTTCAGTTATGTGAAATAACTCAGTTTGTGAGTTGACTGATGATCAATTAACTGGCCTTGAAGTCCATTAGAATAAGACATGATCTCTTTTGTTAGGTAGGAAGGATACACGTGTTCTACCCCGCAGGTGAAATCTGCATGTTCTGTTTGGCAGTATGTCTGGTTGTGGTTATTTGGAGACCTCTCACATGTAGTGGCGGCAGGGTCCTGGACCCAACTGGGATGAGATAAGTTCCTGAAGATGTCAGGTTAAGATGAAGGGTGCAGCACAGTTGGCAGAAATACCCAGTTCCCTTTTTTAGATCCCGAACAGGTGTGGACATCTCAGAGGCTCCTATTTGAACTTTTCAATCCCAGTGTCCCTGCTATGAAAAGATCTGAGAGACAATCCCATGGGTTTCCTTCAGAGAAGATGCCAAGGAGAGTATAATGTAGAGAGAAAGTTAGTTCCCTGCCTGGACCTGAATTTCTTCGGAGGGCACAGAGGAAAAACAGATGTGGCAAGCTTGCAAAACGAATCCTATTAAAGTTGATGTTGTCTTCTATTCCTCAGATAATCAAGAAGTGGAGACCCATTCACATCTTTAACAAGGACATGTGTCTTTAATTCCATGGCTTGGAGAAAATGTTAGGTTTAAAAATGTCCCCAGTACATTCTAATCATTGTCAAATGTGTTTTCTCATTTCTTTAGAACAATTTCGTGCATATTTATGCTAGGCATGTTATCTCAGACCAATCTTGCAATCATGGGTATTTCTTGAATGACTTGAATGAATTAACACTCAATCTCCCTGGTAAAATATATCATTCTTGTTAAGGGGCATTTTAAATAAACTTTAAAAGTGGGAATTTAGACCTTTGTGCCAATTCTCAGGTTTCTAATAGCAGAGTATTTGAATCATATAAATCTTGCAAATCTAATTAGACAATGCTAAGTTCTTAGTTGAAGCCACAGATGTTTCACACTGGGAAAATCAGCAAGCCCCGGGGTTTGTTTGGTCTAGAGGAGTGTCAGATTTTCATGGATAATTTAATAGCTAATAACTCTAATTCTTTCCCGAAAACCAAGAGATGATAAATAATGATTGCACTAAATTGTAAAATTAACCCTCTAGGCTAATGAAATTTTTCAGAAACCATTGAGGAAATTAATTTCTGGTACTTAATGTTTCTTTATTGCCAATCTTTTTAGAGTTGTATTATATCTCATAATGTGACAGAAAGGCACATACGCACGCTGGAACGGTGTGATCCAAAAATAATTACACATCAAGAGAAGTTTCCAGTGTCCTTCATCTCTTATTCTCACTGACCAATTTATTAAATAAACAAAAGATTATTTAATTTTGACTCAGAGTGGAATGTTTGTTTCATTTTTTGTTAGTTTGTGTAGCATCAAATAATGAATTTCTATAAGGGAAATCATATGCCCTTACAAAGAATCAAAACTTGCACCAGATACTTCAATGTGACATAGTTTTATTAAGTATATAAGAGAATTGGTCAACTGAAATTACTACTATGAAATTAGCTTCTGAATATTTCTATAGGGTATTGGTATCTAGGACTTAATAGGCATAATTAAAATGACTACAGACTATTAAAATCCCTTTATCCTCACTATTGACTCTGTCTAAGCTATAATGTTTTAATCTTCCTACTTTTCCTCTCTAAAGATACAGTGATCAAAGCCTAGTAGTAGAAGTTGAGAGACCATGCAGGCTTGTTCATGGAGCCCGCTCCAGCCTCAGGATTACGCCATGTGGTTTAGCCTCCATCTGACCTTGGAGCGAGGAGACAAAAGCTTTGCTGCCCAAAAGGAAGTAGGAAATAGCATACTATTAAATCATGCATTAGCACTCAGCATTTGGAAATCCCAGTTGCAATGACCAAAGTCTGTGTAGTTTTTTTTATAGCTGAGTGCACCCAAACACGGGGTAGCAAGAAGGCCCTTGGGTAAGTAGAGTATCATCCCAGACCCAACATTCCTCCCAATTAATGGAACACCTGCAGTGTGAAACAGTAGTGTTTCCCCACTAAGATTTATAACTAGAATTACCTCATTGAAAATTGGCCTCTAAATGGTAGATGCTCTCTCGGGCCACAACCTGGCCTCCTCTACACTGAGAGAGGAGGGCATTGGGGGATTTCTCTAGACACCAATTTCAAGTCTGTCTATCTGAGTTCCTGCTATTGATTTTTCATAAATACAGAGATGAAAAATTTGATCATGACTCTAATATAGTAGGGCAAGTTGAGGAGTTGTGGATGAGGAAAATAAAAGGAATAAAGAAAAGAAAATGATGCAGATACTTTTCTGTATACTCCTTTGCAAAATTTACCTCATCATGCGGGGGGTGGGGTGGGATTAGACCTATGGCCAACTCTGGAGTGCCCTGATTTACCAGAAAATTGGTTTTTACTACATGCACAATCCTACTTTCCAGTGCTCTTTGCCATAAAGTCTTGGCTATAATAATAATAATAATAATAATAATAATAACAAAGCCCAAGCAAGATGAATAGATCTGTAAGTCACACACACCTTTCTACCAACACTCACAGAAGTGCAAACATGACCTGATAATCTACTGTATAAGGCTACCAATCAGTTTTTCCCAAGATTCCTTTTAAACTGATAAGAACAGATACTATACTTGATCTTAGCCAAAAGGCCGAGAAGCAATCCTTTTAATTATACAACATTAGATTAATATATTTCTCAGTTTTTGCATAAACATGTTATTTATTTATTTATTTATTTATGTAGATAGATAGACTCGGAATGTACCATTACTTTTTAAAACTCTAACTTTACCATCTGCCACTTTTCTGTTTGTGTTGGGAACTGCCAAACCCTATGTACGACAAGTGTCATTCTCTTTAAGCTTAATGGGCACTTAAACTCCATACGTCCCACTAATAACTACGCAGTCAGACTCCCCTCTGCCTGAGTGAGGGCAAGCTCTTAGGTTCTCCACTAGAGTTTTAACAGCGGGGCTTCTGTAATGTGGGTGAAGTCTTGCATGTATTGAGAAATGTGCTTTTGAGAACAAAGTCCCAAAAGTGATGAAGAAAAAGTGTTCACGAAAAGCTTAAAATTATTATAAATCTCAATACAACAACCTGAACTCAACATAAATCTCAGAGAAAATGCCTATGAATACATTAAAGATAAATTCCCATCCAGAAAAAAGTTAGGTGTTTATGGAGAATACTAGACAATGTCTAAGGCTGTAAAGGAAGAAATTCTACTGTGTAATGAGATTTCATTTTTACTTGTTATTTTTTGAAAAATAAAGTTTCTTTATTTTTCCCCCTTTGTTCTTGTTTAAGTCCTGTTAATGCTGCCAGGTCATGCATTTGCAGCCTCTGTATTTGTCTTGGTTCATTTTCTTTTTGGTTTTTAGATATCAAATTATATTAGTGACTCAAAACAAAAGGAAATAGTTACAGGGCAACGCAGGATTATTAAAAACTAGAGAAGACACGTTGCCTTGAAGATGGACCATCTAGCTCTTGTCGAAGACTCTGACTGGTCACAAAGAGGAGACATCCATACAAAAATGGAGCGAGTGTGAAATTTCTGTACAGGACGGATGCTTGGCCAAAGCCTGTGGCACTTTGGCACCGGGACAGCCTTACTTCCTACGAAGGGAAGACGAAAACATTCTGACAACATGAAAGGAGATGTTCCTCTGAGACTGCCTTGCCAGGAACTGGCACTGAATCCGCCAATTCAAATAGGCAGGAAATTCTGAATAAAGCACGAATGTCCTAAGGATAATGAAATCCAATTCTGCAGAGGAAAGGAAAGTTCCTTCATACAACAACCAAGACAAATAGCGCCGATAACTGAAATGAACCAATCCTTCTCTTCTCATTAATCTATCTCAATATGATGATTAGATGAACAAAATTGCCTTATAAAATATTCATACAGTACAATTTAGAGGCAGCTTAATGAGCTACCTACAATTCTTGCTGGGAAGAGTGACTAGAGAGATTCCCTTAAATTGCAAATAGAGAGTTGAATGGGGCTAGGGTTATGTTATGGTTTTTCAAAACAAACTTCTTAGTTCTTTAACATTCTTCTGTGCAGTCCATACAAATGCTAATTTTGTATTAGCTCTACTCTCAGTTTTCTTGGATTCTATTCTCATTCTGCCAAACTCTCTTATAGAAACATGGATAACCATGGAGTTCTAACCTATTATATGTCCAATTTGTCCTTACTGTTACTTGGGAATCTCTCCCAAACTACTTGTGCTCTCTGGAATTCCTCCTTGAGCAACAATTCTCAGAAATGAAAATGCTTCTTAGCCCATTGCTTCAACCCGTATAGTTCAGTCCAACAGCCTTTATGGAGCACCGGTACCAGACAGAGCATTTGGCCCTGAGGTAAAACCATGACTCAAATACATAATCCTTATCTTTTAAAATTATTATTATTCATTTTAAATATATATTTTTACTGATTTCAGAGAGGTAAGAAGAGGGAAAAAGAACTAGAATCCTTAATGATAGGAGAGAATCATCAATTGGCTGCACGGCCCTTACTGGGTATCTAGCCCACAACCCTGGCATGTGCCCTAACCTGGAATGGAACTGTGACTTCCTGGTTCATAGGTGGACACTCAACCACTGTGCCATGCTGGCGGGCCTATTATTCATTTTTTTAATCCTCACCCAAGGATGTGCTTCTTTTGATTTTAGGAGGGAGAGAGAGAGAGACATCAATCAGTTGCCTCCTGTGCACACCATAACTGGGGATCAAACCCGCAACCTAGGTGTGTGCTCTGACCAGGGATCAAAACTGATGCGTTTGGTGTACAGGATAACAGGACGACACTCTGACCAATGGGGCCACCTGGCAAGAGCTACAATCTTTATATTCAAAGTGATTTCAGACTCACGGAGTAAAGAAAAAATAGTTACTAAGTCATGAAAACCCTCATTGCAATGTGTGTAAGTACTTTTATTTATTTAATTTTAAATTCTTTATTGTTTAAAGTATTACATATACTGGTAGCATTACCTATGTCTCCTTTTTCTCCCATTGAGCTCTCTATGGCCAACCCCACCCACTAGCACATGCCCTCACCCGCCCCCCCCCGCAGTGTCTTTGTCCATTGGTTATGTTTATGCTTATATGCATGCATACAAGTCCTGTGGTTGATCTGTTTCACACACACACACACCCTCCCCTGCCTTCCCTCTGACGTTTGACAGTCTGTTCGCTGTTTCTCTGTCTCTGGCTCTATCTTTTTTCATCAGTTTATGTTGTTCATTATATTCCACAAATGAGTGAGAAAAGCTAAATAAGCCTCACTCCAGCTTTGGGGGCTAGGGATATATATGTTTAAGGACTTAAAACCCATCTCTCTAAAAGGAAGATAACCCCCCATCTCCCAGTTTCTGTGAGCAGATAGGTGCCTAACTTCAGTGGGCACCTCACTCCAATCTGCAAAACTAGCCCCTGTTATAAAAATATGAGAAGAAATCCGACGAACTAACAAAGATAGTAACCCGATTACCTGAGGAATTTAGGTTAAACTCGACGTGACCCATGGTGCTGTCAAGTACTCTTACTTGACAAGGATTTATTGTTGATTTTGAGAATGTGTATGTGGTGCATTTTCTGCCCGGTTGCATGTAAGGGTGAGGTTTCTCTCTGTCTTTGCGATCTCTTTATTGGTTTACCTGAGATGTGCAACCCGGTTTGCTGTGAATTCTCTAATAAAGCTGTTTTCCCCCCCCCTCTCCTATCTTTGTGGAAAGGTTTTCTAGATTGACAGGGTTTTTTTTTCAATTGTATTCCCCAAGAGAAGCTAGTATTACTAGTATCTTCATTTTACAAATGAGGAAACTGATCATAGACACACCCTGCTGGTAAGTGATAGAGCAGGAAATTAAAAGTTGACTGTCCAGCTCTGGGGGTCATCTTCTTATACCCCGACTCCCTCATGCCCTTGTTCACTTGTGGGTATGCCTCACGTGAGTTTCATGTGGGCAATTATCACACTTTTAACTCCACAACAGGCAGTGCCCTGCTGGTCTTAGTGTGGGCACAAAATGGACAATTAACCGATTAGGAATTTCTTTCTTACTTATAAGAATTCAAACTAGTGGGCTTATGGTAAGAATGTGTTTCTTTTCAATATTTTTGAAATTGTATTCTATTGCCCCATTTATCTCAAAAGAGTTTCTACTCATTCTCTGTTGAAACTTTGCATATGTTACTGTTTGTGCCAAATTTAAAATAAAACAGCTGTGCTTATTCAATGTCTATTCAAATCAAGTGGAAGGGAAACCTATCCTTCTACAAAGACACAATAAATATGTCAAATCTAAATTCAAAGAACACTAAACGGCACGTTTCCTCATTCTGATCATCTTCCCAAGTCGTTGTCCGTGAGATAACTTCCGCCTGTCATTTTTGTCATTGTCTTCCTGCACAGTGAACTTGTGCATTGTTTCATTGGAGCGTGCTAAATTATAGCATAGAAGTTAAACTATAGGCTTGGGAGAAAAAAGACCTCAGTTCCAGTCCCAGCTTACTTCTTACTGACTCTGTGATTTGGAGAAAGTTTTATAAACTTATTTTTTCCCCCTAATATAAGTAGAATTGCCAGACTTAGCAAATACAAATATAGCCTTGACTCTCAGGCTTATTAGAAGGCCAGGCACCTAGCAACCTCTAAGAAACACTGGCTACTATGTTTATGTTCTAATTATCCTATATAATAAGATGCAATATGCAAATGGTCCTTACGCCATGAAGTGTAACAACTGACCACATAACGACCGAATCGCGGGTCAGCAGGAGGATAGGGCAGCGAGCTATGAGCAGGTGGCTGAGAGCTACAGAAGGTGGCAGGGCAACAAGCTATGGGGGGGTGGGGGAAGAGGGGATGGGAGGAGCTACAGGAGGGCAGGGCAGTAGGCGGAGAACTACTGGAGGGCAGCAGTGAGCTACTGGTGAGCTACTGGTTGCATGGATTCGTGCGCAGGGCTACTAGTATTATATGTTAACTAGAGGCCTAGTGCATGAAATTTGTGCACTCGGGGGAGGGGCAAATCCATCAGCCTGGCCTGCGCCCTCTTGCAGTCCAGGAGACTTTGGGGGATGTCTGACATCCTTAGCACTGCTCCCACCACCACAGCTGCACTCCCCAGCCTCTGGCTGAGTGGTGCTCCCGCTGTGGGAGCGCACTGACCACCAGGGAGCAGCTCCTATGTTGAGCATCTGCCCCCTGGTTGTCAGTGCATGTAATAGCGAGCATTTGAGTGGCCTTAGCATATCGTTAGCATATTACACTTTGATTGGTTGAACTGACAACTGGATGGCCGGACACTTAGCATATTAGGCTTTTATTATATAGGATATGGTTTTACTGGTGGGGTCCCTCAGCCTGGCCTGTGCCCTCTTGCAAACTAGGACCCCTTGGGGGATGTGGAGAGCTGGTTTTGGCCAGATGGTGGAACAACCAGTCACTATGACACACACTGTCCACCAGGGGGCAGACAATCAATGCAGGAGCTCCCCCCTGGTGATCAGTGTGCTCCCACAGGGGGAGCTCTGCTCTGCCAGAAACTGGGCTCACGGCTGGCGAGTGCAGTGGTGGTGGCAGGAGCCTCTCCCACCTCCACAGAAGCACTAAAGATGTCCGACTGATGGCTTAGGCCCACTCCTGTCAATTGGACATCCCCCAAAGGCTCCTGGTCTGTGAGAGGCTGCAGGCCGGGCTGTGGGATCCCCGAGTGCACGAGATTCGAACACCAGGCCTTTAGTATTACTATATAAGGATTGGCAAAATTAAGTTCACTGTTGTGAGTATGTGAAACACAAAGTTAGTTGATTCTTGTATTCTTTATTTATTAATTCTTGTGTTATCTGTATTATTTGTCTTATTATTATTGCTATGGTTATTTCATATCCTTGCTTCTGATTTATATCAGTATTTTGTGGAATGATAGCTGATAATGTAACCTATTTTTGCCCACCCCATTGTCTAAGCCAGGTTCTCTTCAAATTTTCCTCCATTTGTGGTTGCGTAACATGGGCTGTAGTGTTAACAAAGAATTATATAGAATTACCTATGCACTCACAAAAATGCCCCTAAACCTTGGCAGTTATAAAATACATAATTTTAACCCATCTTCAAAAGATGCATGTTAAACATGATAGTTCTCAAAGGCCTGTGCTAAACTTGGATGAATGTGACATCACATAAGAAATAGAGAAATGTGACAAACTGTTCCTACCTCACTGCTTATATTTTCAACAATATTTGAGAGGTGTATTTTGCTTGGCAAATGCTTGGCATCTGCTACTTGAACTAGACCGGCATGCTCTGCCATTTCTATCTGAGCCCTATTACTGGAAACATTCAAGCTCAATTATGGTGACTAAAGTATGAACAATTTTCCCCTATTTTCCCAAGGAAAGTTTATTTTCCAGTCTGCAGTAGAATAAAAGCAAATGTGGTACAGGAACAATATTTCAATGATGATAGACCTATTTCCTACTTGCCCCACTAAACGCAGCTATTCTGCAAAAAAGGATCTCTCCCTTTTTTCAGCTTATTCACCATAATTTACTTTCACCTTAGTTTCTTTCCTTAATTACTTGCTTATTTTCATGGCCTTTCTGCCTATGAAACACTCAGTTCCCCCTGTGGGGATTTTATCAGGAATACCCTTTTGTTGCACCCACAACTCGACACAGACAGGAAAGTGAGTCTTGCGTTTCTATTCCTGGTCCTCACCCGGGCTCTACCCTGACTGAAGCCCCCTGTGGGAATAATGAGCAAGGCGAGCAGCACACACTGCCCATGTGCAAGAAGTTCCGGAGCCTGGCAACATGGGCTCTAAACTAAAACTCCGATTTCCACGGCAGCATCTTTCTCAATTGACCCTGTTATTTGAGACAAATGTAATGGGGATGCTATTCTCAAAACACCATTCCGGCCCCAACCCCTGGTCCAACTCCGGTGGAACTCCCAGTTGAGGGGACAATTTGCCTATTACCCTTTTATTATATAGGATATATACTTTCCTCTGATTCTTTTTATAACAGATTTCCCAGATACATCAGGTTCTATAATAAGTTTTCATTTGTTTAACATTCTCAGGTCAAGTCATATTAGAGTTAGTAGTCATCCCATATTAATGGGTGATGGCCACAAACATTGTCAGATTTAATGCTGGTCATTGACAATTGAACAAAAATACATAATAAAAATATTCTGCCACCCAGAGTAGATTTAGTTTTATTAAAAAACATGTGTACTCTGCTCTACACCATGTCATTCCTGGCCAGAATTATAAGACATCAATCTACTATGTCAGAGAAACAGTGGAACTTTACTCCTGAAGCCGGTTCCTGCACTCCTCATTTCAAAAAAATCTTCTCTTCCTTGATGTTTCTCTTGACACAGTACATTTAAAAATATATTTGTATTGATTTCATAGAGGAAGGCAGAGAGAGACAGACAGAAACATCAATGATGAGGGAGAATCATTGATCAGCTATTTCCTGCATGCCCCACACTGGGGACTGAGCCCACAACCTGGGCATGTGCCCTGGCCGGGAATCAAACTGTGACCTCCTGGTTCATAGGTCAACACTCAACCACTGATGTATGCCAGCTGGGTACACAGTATATTTTTAAAGACATTTGTTGATAGACATGATTTGCCTATGTCATTTTCCAGCTCTTAAAATTAACACCACAATCTAAAAGGTAACGTCACTTTCTAACCCTTTCTCACACATATTTCTAAATATAACAAGAAAATGGAAAATGTGAAATTTGCTCTGTTCTCCTTAAGCCTCATTTTGAAAAGCCCAAGGGATCCTTGGAATAAGATTTTTGTCTTATTTAAGCACTTCGGCTGATCAAATCTATCTCCTGAAACTGGAGAAGCAAAACAAATTACTTCAGTTCTCAACTATGTGGTTTAAGGTCTAACTCCCAGTTAGCCCTTCTCTGATGGGTTCAAATTGCCTGTGTGTTTCCGGTTGTCTACCTCGGCATTTGGTCGAGAAGCTATATCCCCACCTGAAGCCTTTAAAGCACAGGAAATAATGCCAAGCAAACTGTCTCACACACAAAGAGAAAGGAAAGGTCTGTTTGTGGAGTTTTCACTTTTCTGGTTTGGGCCCCAAGGATAATAATTCGAAATATTCTTTTCTTTGAAAAAAACCACGTTGTTATTGATTTCAGATAGAGTAAATGAGAGGGAGAGAGAGAAATATCAATGATGAGAAAGAATCATTGATTGGCTGCCTCCTGCATGCCCCACACTGGGGACGGAGCCCACATCTAGGGCATGTGCCCTGACTGAGAATCGAACGAGTGACTTCCTGGTTCATGGTTCGACTTTCAAACACTGAACCACACCAGCCAGGCAGAAATATTTTTATAGTGAAAAGTAACATGATTCATAATAAGGGCATGTTACTATGGCAAAACCATACTGTGAGACATATGGTCATATGCTGCTGGAATTTCGCCATCTCCACAGTGGCTGTGGGTTCCTATCTTTTGGCCTCGCACTGTACACACCCAGTCCATGGCACATTCCCAATGCAGCACGCGCCCTGTTGTGTCTTCCTGCTTAATTATGCTCCTATTCCCAGCATATGCTTCGTACTGTCAACAAAAGAAAAAAGCCTACTTCGATTTGGACCAAATGGAGTGTCTTTAAATATTCAAATATGCTGTATTACAATAACATATGGCCATGAATAATGTTGGCAAGGATGCAGAAAAGTCATCTTTTAAAGTTATTTCACATACAAATTTGTACGTACAAAAGTTAGATACAAAAAAGTGATCTTTTTTAAATTGACGGAAATATCTTGTGTATCTCCTAACAGTGAAAGCGAACCTGTGACACGCGTGTCAGAGGTGACACGCAAACTCAGTTCTTTGGTTGATTTTTCTTTGTTAAATGGCATTTCAATAGATAAAATAAATATCAAAAATATAAATCCTTGGTTTACTATGGTTGCAAATATCAAAAAATTTCTATATGTGACACAGCACCAGAGTTAAGTTAGGGTTTTTCAAAATGCTAACACACCGAGCTCAAAAGGTTCGCCATCACTGACATAGTGCCTAATTGCATCACCAACAAAGGTTTTGGGCATGTAGTCACTTCCTGAATTCTGATCCTTCTCCTTTCCTACCTGAGTTGTGAATGAAGGTTGGTCCCTCATATGCACACAGTCCTCTGAGTAATAGGGAAGGAACATTATTTTTCTGCTTCCTCTTAAGTATTCCTAGCACTGTGCACTGAAACTTCATTTCTAATGTTTAATGCCTTCCACAACTGTGACCTCAGACCCTACCACAAACTGGCTGGGGGCACTGATCAGACATCATGACATGCCAGCGTTTTGGATCTCACTGGCAGTTCCCTGAACTTACCTGTTTGCAATTGCCACCTTCTGGAAACACGGGGGCTGAAAGAGATTCACCCTTTTTATTCTCCCTCAGAGCAGCGAGTCTGCATCCTCCAGGCACCTGTGGCAGCTTGTAATGATCTTATTTAAATATTCATAGGCTCATTTATTTTCCATTCCTCTCACCAGAATGTAAGATCAGTGAGGCCACTGTGTCCTCAGAACTTCCCTGGCTATAATAAATGGAAGGATATCACTAAGGAATGTTCGTCTAAGGGCAGACCATGGACTCATCTCATAATAATTGGAAGAAACAACTGCGGGGACTCCCATCTGGTACAGTCTTCCACGTGACTTTTATGCGAATGAGCTTGAGGCCAACAAGGATTACCAGCAGCCCCTGGTAGCCTATGATCGTCCTAAAGACCCCAGGAGGAAAGAAACAGCTGGAGTGTAATCATGACTTGCCACACGACAGGATAGGTTATGAAAAAATATCAATTTCAAATATATGGACACTTGGAATAGACACGTTCTTTTTGTTTTGCAATTATTCCTCTGTGTTTTCCTTGGCCTGCCACCTCATATTATAGTGAGGAGCAAACAAGAGCTGGAAGCTACCTTGAGAAGTCACTGTGACCTTTCCCTGCCCTATTATTAGTGCCTTGCTGTGCTGGGAAGGAGCACATTGGGAACAAATATTACACACTACTCTATCTCACTGCATATTTAAACACGAATTCTATCGCTGTGCTATAGGACACACCATATACTATTTATGGCAAATTACTCATTGGAGCAATTATGTCCTAAAGAATATCCCAGGGACCGGAGGATCAAAGACAACATTCCGAGAAAGCATCTTTCTTCTGTAGGGCATCTTCCTCAGACAGTAGAGGAGACTCTTTGTGAGGCTTAATACAATCTGCTTCACAAATGCTAAATAATAGCTTGGCCAGACACGGGCATTCTTTACTTGTTCCTTGTCAGTGCTCTATTTTATTTTAAATAGAATGATTTGAGGTATGAATCGGATAGATAGGAATGATCATTCTGCAGGAATATTGTCAGATTATATATCCATTGGTGTTTCAATAAGATTACTTTGTAAATAAATAAAATCTTATCAAATTGCTCATTTTGACATATACTGCCTTTTACAATTATTTAAAAAGCAATAGTAACATGATTAGTTTACCTTCATCAAGAGACCAAGTATCTACATATAGAAAAGCCTAAAAGACCAAACAACCAAATGACCGGAACACCTGGAACAACCGGTTGCTATGACACACACTGACCACCAGGGGGTGGATGCTCAACACAGGAGCTGCCTCCTGGTGGTCAGGGTGCTCCCACAGCAGGAGCGCCACTCAACTGAGACCCAACCAGGGGGCCCACCAGCCAAGCGGCAGCCACTTACTCCCTCAGGAGTCCTGCAGCTCCAGTCTCCGGAGAACGGGCCAGGCACCCATGGACCAGCACAGCTGCAACAATGATCCTGACAGTGTGCAGGGCCGCTTCCCCTCCCTAGATGCTCCACAAGGAAGAAACAATATAAAGCGGCCACCAGGTGGCTCCCAACAACCAGCACAAATGTCAGTGAGATGGACCTGGACCTTGGCTGGCAAGGGTGTCCCACACCTCCCGTGGAAGGCCTATCGTGTCCTGGCCCCCCATCCACCCCACTCGGGACCCCACCTGTGCATGAGTTTGTGCACCAGGCCTCTAGTTATAAATAAATGTGCAGTAAAAGTTTCCTGTGATCATAAGCATAAAATGAATCACCTCTTTAAATGACATGTCATGAATTTTCAGGCCTCTGATTAGAGGATACATAATGCATCTCATCTCTAAAAACACTATTTCTGCCACTGAATCCAAATGTCTTCATCTTGTGCCATGCCCCCGGCACAGCCTGGCCCCCACGGAGATCATTCCCCTTCATGTGGGTGAGCCCTTGGAGGGGCAAGGAGGGCACAAAGCTCCGTACAGAGGAGCATTATGGAATGCATTAAAGGCCTCACGTCCATTTGTCACACACAATGAAATGTGAATCCTGGAGCGAAGTGCTGGCGACCTCGAGGTACTGAGCACGTCAGGATATGGGCTCTAATGCTGGGAAAATTATAGCCCCTGAGCATCTAAAGCCCAGGGACCCAGCCGGGTTGGCTAATAATTGCCATATTTCTCAACTACTGATGCCCGGGAGGAGCAATGGGCAGCATCATAAAGATGTTTAAAAAAGCCCATTACAAGAGGGCATTTGCTGACCCTGCTCCTGCAACTAGCAGAGATATTTTTCTACTGCACTGCTCCTTTCTACTGAGAAGGCGGGGAGAAAGATTAATGAAGACATTCCTAAAACAGTTTAAGAAGTGGTACAGATAATCATTGATTTATGGAAAGCCATTGCTGTCACTTAGGCACACGTTTGTGGTGAGATAACACACCTCAAAATCACAGATGCCACTCCTGAGAAGGAATTCAGGGCGTGTGTCTGGCTTGTAGGTAGGAAAGTAGAGGACTTTGGCAATCTGTCCTTACAAACAGAAATCCCCATTTTACTACGTATTCATGTAAAACGGAACCTCTCCACCGTCCAGATGGAATGTGTGCCTCTCTGTCTCACAGGTGCACCTGCTTCTGCATCGTGGATAAGTTGCCGTGGTATCTGAACTACTTTCCTAGGTCTGAAATGATCAAGTGCCATGTGCCTACAGTTCCACGTGACCTATGACCTGAGAAGAACAGAAGAAAAAGCTTCAGCCCTGGCCGGTGTGGCTCAGTTGGTTGGGCATCGTCCCCTGCACCAAAAGGTTGTCAGTTCCATTCCCAGTCACTGCACATGCCCAGTCAGTGGGCTCAATTCCCAATAGGAGGTGTGCAGAAGGCAGCTGATGGATGGCTCTCTCTCATCAATGCTTCTATCTCTCTCCCTTCCTCTCTCTAAAAAGAAAATCAATAAACTATAAGAAAAAGTTTTTGGAAATGTATTCATAATGTATTTTCTACCCAGGAATTAGAGAGTCAAAAGCCTGAGATACTGCTAAACTCTTCATCTAATCACACTGGGTCTGGTGACCCATATATACAGGGCATCCCCCCGAAATGTATACACAGTTTAATAGCTAATGGCTCAATTTTGAGAAGGAAGTGTGTTTTAATAAACACAGCCTTTATAATTATAAAAATGTGTATACAGTTTTGGGACACCCTGTATTGGTGGAAAGGCAGCTCCTATTCCCAGAAGTGCTTTGTTTGTGATGTTTAAAGCACAGATAACACAACCTGAATATTTGTTGCCAATAATATGTCTTTAGTTTCTCTCTTCATATATTTATATATAAAAAATGCTGAAAGCAAATTCTCACGGACCTCATGCAACCGCTCATTCATTCCTCTCTTCCTTTTGCATGATGGACATTCCATCTGTCGTCCAGAATTCCCACAGCTCTGCACATCAGGGCTGGAAGGGGCTTGCTGTTCCTCTGCTTCTCTCCTTTGCAGGCCACGCTTCCCGTAACACCCCTATAGTCCGCTGGACACACTTGGAAATCAACCAACTCATGGACTTAAATACAGATCCATTTTGTGGGTGCTGATACTGATCAGAATTTCATACTAAGGGATGTTTCTTTATTATTATTATTATTATTATTATTATTATTAGAAATTTGTGCCCCGGGGGTGGTGTCAAGGGCACATACCTTGGTTACAGGCTCAATCCCTGTCCCCAGGGGCAACCAATCCATATGTGTCTATTCCATTGATGTTTCTCTCTCTGTGTCTCTTTCCCACCCACTCTCTCTTGGACAGATACATGCAAAAAAAAAAAAAAAAAAAAAAAATCGATGGAAAAAGTCTGCCCAGCTAAATATTAGCAGCAACAAAAAGATGTGGATCCGTACACTCCTGCCATATACAATCATGATTTTATAAAAGTAGACAGGGGATAGATTATAAAGAACTTTTATGTTGGGTCCAAAAGGGTACTCATTCCAGTAAATCCCCAATCCTAAATTTCTCTTACTGGCCCATTTTCCTTGTCTCCTCTGACAATGGTTACACTACAAGCAAAATGAACAAATACATCACAGAGTCTATTGGGTCAAGCCTGGTATCACCTGGTTCCCACTCATTCCTCCCGCACTCTGCACTTTCCTGGGCCCTGAGCTAATCCAGCCGTGAATACAGCAGGCACTCGTGTGCTACCCACTGGACTTCCTCCCCAACAGCCAGTGCTTTCTGTGAGCAGCCGTGACGCAGGTGAGACCGGGGCGAGGAGGATGCTGGAGATGACCGATGTGGACAAATGAGCAGCAACAACCACATGATTTATCTGAAATCAATGTGTATTTACTGAAGAATCAACATGCGCCCTGCATTCCATTGATTGCTGTTTTACTGAAACTCGAGGACACCAGATTTATGAACACACGCTATGTTCAATGTTAATTGATAGATAATTACAAAGCATCTCATTCACTACTCACCACAACCTCATGAGTTGGAATTATGGCCCCTATTTTCCCGGAGAGGTTAGGTAACTTTCCCAAGATGTTCTAGTTAGTGGCTGACTTTCCACACTACACAGGCATTTCATTTAAATCATCACAGTGAATGCCTATATTTGTTAAAACAGCATCGGATAAGTAAAAAAAAAAAAAAGAACAGTCTCAATATTGCAAACAACCTGCACTAAGAAAAAGTGGCTGTTTTTAAAGTTATCAAGTGTAAACTACATTAGTCAAATGTATTCCTGGCACTCGCTGGTGTGGCTCAGTGGATAGAGTGTCCGCCTGTGGACCAAAGGGTCCCAGGTTGGATTCAGGTCAAGGGCACGGACCGTGGTTGCAGGCTCCTGGCCCCCACTGTCAGGTGCTACTCCTTAAAAGAGCAAGTGCTGACCTAGCCCCTTCGGTTGGTTTGGTTCGGTGGATAGAGCCTCGGCCTGTGGACTGACGGGTCCTGTGTTCGATTCCTGGTCAGGGCAGATGGCCGGGTTGCGGGCTCAGAACCCCCAGGGTGGGGTGTGCATGAGGCAGCTGATCCAGGATTCGCTCTCCTCAGTCATGTTTTTCTCCCTCTACCTTCCTCTCTGAAATCAATAAAAACATATTTTTTAAAAAAAGAGAAAGTGCTATGGGGACAGCATAGGGTGTGACAGATACCTGGGGCGGAGGGTTGGGTGAGCAGGATGCTGGGAAGAACATACCCCTGCCAGCAGGGCACGCCTCTCAGAGAAAGGCAGCTACAGGACGCCAACCTGCTGACACCCTTCCTGTGGGCCTCTGGACACTTTCCGGGAAGGGCTGCGGCTCCGTTTGGAAAAAGGGGGAATAAGGTTGATCCTGCTCCGATTTAGTTCCTAAAGGGGGGCGCGTGCCTGTAGGCTTGGCCCGCGGGAGCAGCCTGGGTGGACGGCGCTGATCAGGGACCCCCCACCCTCCGGGAGGAGGTACTGACACCTCACTGAGCACTAGGCTGGCAGTGGCTGGGCAACCCCTGGCAGCGCTCCTCACGAGGCACCGCTGCCCGCAGAAAGCGCTGGCCTTGTGATGGTGATGGCGCACTGGCTGCGAGGAGAGCGAACAGAAATGCGTAGAATTGGAAGTGGAAGGTCATGCGCCGCCTCCTTTCCTGCTCAGCGCCCGGCAGTGTCTGGGGCCACGGGGCCGGGACGCCTCTGGGTACACACCTGCCCGGCGCCCGCCCGGCCGCACACAGGCCCCTGCTCCTGCTCCGGCCTGGTGACTGCCCTCCACCTGCTGGGGGCGTTTTCAGAAACGGCACCCGAGTTCCTGTCACATGCAGTCCAGTTGGTCACTAAATTCTGCCCCTGGGTTTCTTCCTGTTTCTGCAGTCAGTCCCTTAGTTTCCACGTTCATGGTCGGCAGGAGTCCCGGCCGGAATTAGTTACTGCAGCAGCATCCGCTGCGGGCGAGTCAAGAAGCGCGAGTGGCCATCTCCCCGTGACAGGGTGACCGACTCCCCGTGACAGGGTGACCGTCTCCCCGTGACAGGGTGACCGTCTCCCCATGACAGGGTGACCGACGGTGAATGGACAGGTGGTGCTGTGTGCCTGTGGGGTCCCCGGCCCAGGCTCGGCGGCTGGGGGACAGGAGAATAGCCGACAGCGTCTGCCCCCCAAAGGAGTGTCATTTAGCCCGGGCAGTGGTTGAGCCTCGGCCTGTGAACCAGGTGGTCACAGTATGGGCTCCATCCCCAGTGTGGGTGAGCTAGGAGGCAGTCTATCAATGATTCTCTCTCCTCATTGATGTCTTTATTTTTCTCTCCCTCTCCTTTCCTTTCTCTGAAATCAATGAAAATATCTATATATATATATTTTAAAAATTTAAGCACAATCACACCTCAGAAAGGCCTAGAAATAAATAGCTATGCCGCCAAAGTCATATAAAACATATATGTTTTTAAAGTGTATAATTTAAATAAGGAGACACTAACGGTCGGATATCATCACTGAGAAAGGCGGTGGCAGGGATGGAGTGAGCTGCCTGGATAGGCCCGGCAGGTGGTCTCAGAGCACAGTGAGGTCGCCTCGGCACCTGCCGCTGAGCCGCTGACTTCTCACATGTGTTCCTCATCTACCTCAGTCTTTGCTCCAACACAGCAAGACCCGCTTTCCATCTCCGTGTCCAAGGCACCCTCTCCTTCCTGCGCACACACTCCGCACACGGTGCGCCCTCCCGCCTGAGCGCTGACCCTCCTTCTTCTGGCCCCTGGAGGTGCTCACCCTCCCTCACCCAGTGACAGTCCATCCCTTTGTCTATTTCTCTGTAGCTATTAAGCTTTCCGATTGTTCTTGTTAATTTAGCAAAGGCCAGTGTGCCGGGGCTGGGTGTGCAGTGCCTTCCTCTGTGTGCACAGTCGGTGCAGCAGGGCAGAGAGGGAAGCCTTCCCCCCTCATTCCCCACGGCATCTGATCTAGTCCTCGCGAGATCTCACTTGTGAAACCTAATGAACAAAACGAATTGAGCAACAAAATAAGACCCCAAGCAGGGAGGCATGGAACAGACTGACCCACCTGGATGTGGGGTTGGGGGATGAGAAGAGATAAACCAAAGAACTTAAAAACTTACTAGAGGCCCAGTGCACGAAATTCATGCAAAAATAGGCCTTCCTTCCGTGGCTGCCGGCACCGGCTTCCCTCTGGCACCCAGGACCCAGGCTTCCCTTGCAGCCCGAGCTTTGTCTGGAAGGTCATGCAAAAGGACGTCTGGAAGGACGGACAGTCTAATTAGCATATTACACTTTTATTATGATAGATATGCATAGCCCATGAAAACAGACAACAGGGTAGTGAAGACTTGGGAGTGGGTAGGTAGGGGCTGGGAGGAAAGGGGGTTAGAGGGGATAGAAGATATTGAAATACTATCAACAAGAACAATAAATACTATCTGGCCCCTAAATCCCAATTCCCTGACCCACCAGGGTGGCTGGGAAACCAGCGACTGCCCTGCTTACAGCTGGCTCTTGCAGGAAGGCTTTCCCATCACTCCTATGGGGCTGTTCCTGCTCCCTCCACAGCCTCTTTTTATTGGAGTCAGGGGCCCTTGGGAGAAATATTCCTTGAGCAGGGCCCTTTGAGAGTGACTCCTCAAATCAACATTCACATAGAGAGTCTCGCATGTTGTGCCCTGGGATTCCTGTGCCTCTGATCTGATGAGAGCGGGAGTAACCCTTTCTAGCCAGGACTCCTGCATCCGGCCATGAGCTGTCACCTCTCATCTGGAGACTACATCTGTGGCCACATGTCCAGTTCTCTGGGTGGTCGCCTAACGCGCTCCTCACTCTAGGCCTGAATTGAGGGGAGGCCACTCCTTCTGCCTTCTTTGCTGAGCAGGCTGGACTCCCGTTACAGCTACTTCTCCCTGCAAGTAGGTCTGCGTCTTAATCTCTTACATCCCTTTAGTATCTTTTGACCTTGGGTGCCTACACTGAAACCTCTAAGCTAGTATCCCGGTGCCACTGCTGGATGGGCATGGACATTGGTTTAGCCACTCTTTGGAAAGCAACAGGGAGCCATGGACAAAACTATAGGAAAAGTGTGTCCTTATCAGATGTGGATTGAGATAAGGAGAGTAGCTGGTTTTAACTCAAATGCTGGTTGAATTTTGTAAAGTCTATACATACACATATACTATGTATAAATAACATGAGGGGTTTGGGGTGGGTAAACGCATTATAAAGACTAGAATAGAACTTGGCTCCCCCCTTTCTTCGGTGCCAGGGAGAACTGGATGCCACGCCTGCAAGCCCAATGACTGCCCAGAGCTGACCCAGCTGATAGGTAAGGGCCGCCTTCCCTTGCTCATCACTCCTTGCTTTGCTCATAAAATTTCAACAGAACAGGTGAGAATTCCCGTTGGAAACTTCCTGAGGACTCTGTCGTCCTATGCAACAGCCTTCACGTCCTCCTCACATAAAAGTGTAGTCTGGAGTTTGTATTTGAGTGCAGATAACTTAAACATAATTTTCTGACTAAAATAGTAATATCTCAAGACAAAACAAATCAGAGTTTGGCACCTGCTGCTTTGGAACTTAGGACTAAGGGAAACTGTGTTTTAATGCATTTGGTTCTATGCACCCCAACTCAGTGGCACTAAGTGAGTGTCGTTAGCTGTAATAACTCAACAATTCCTACAAACTACTTCAAAGCGTATGGATTTTGTCATAATTAATTTAAAAAATTATGTAATTCACTCTTTTAATGACTTTTTTCAAGCCCTTATAGAATAACCATAACTACTGAATATTAATTTTTAACTAGGTATCTATAGTCACCTATTTATCATTTATAGCATGAATGGCAAAAGCATTATCAAACATTTATTAAGCATTTATAAATAACTTTATCCTACTTCTAGTATGTGTTATAAATATATTATTATTTCTAAATTATTGATAGTAAACCCTTGAAACACGATTTGAGAGTACCATTTATTAGTAAATGACATTTTGTCACCCTTGAAACCTGCTTCTTAGGCTAACTATGCGGATATCAGTGAAAGCCATGGGCAGGGGTGAGGAAATAATATTTCTTGTGAAAAAAAATAATAAAATATTTATGTTAGCATTTGACAAGCCTGACACATTTAATATAAATTTTATCGAACCAAATTTCTCCAAAATGAAAATTCAATTAACTGGCCAGATGCTTTGAGAGTAACTAGATTCCTTCTGATCACTAAGCAATACTGAATGGGCAGCAGGGATAGTTTGGTGCACTGTCTTTTATCTATTTTGCTTATTTTCTGCATATGCCATATTCCCACACAAGAGAGGATATCATTGCACCAAAGGGGATAGTAATGCATCTTAAATCTTCTAAGCCCTATGGACATGGCTAGGACATAAAAAAATCCATTTGTTTCCAGGCCGTCACCTGAAGTACCAAGGATATTTGGGGACAATAACTCAGCATTTCATCACCTTGGCTACACAGGAAGTACCACAACGGCCACATGAAAAACTGTCACACCTGCTTAGGTCTAAGTTACTGTGCCTTTTTACAAGGTAAGAGTAGAGAAATATGGCCACCAAGTTCCCAAACACAAATGCAAAAGTCACCAAAATTGGAGCTAAAATGGTTGATTTCTAGGATGACGTTCATGGTGTCTGGCCCTTTAAAGTAGCTTTCGCCCTAGCCCATTTGATTCAGTGGATAGAGCGTCGGCCTGTGGACTGAAGGGTCCCAGGTTTGATTCTGGTCAAGGGCATGTACTTTGGTTGCAGGCACATCCCCAGTAGGGGGTGTGCAAGAGGCAGCTGGTCAATGCTTCTCTCTCACTGATGTTTCTAACTCTCTATCCCTTTCCCTTCCTCTCTGTAAAAAAAATCACTAAAACATATATTTAAAAAAATAAAAGAAAGTAGCTTTTGACAGTTGTTCCTTGCCCAAATCCCACCCTCTGGGTCCCCAGAAAGCCATACAGAGATTTAGTCAGAAAAGTCTCTGTACTTCTCAGAAGCACAAGGCGAATCAAGCTGATGCCTCAAAGATGTTAGAACCTTACACTGAATGTTTACATCAGAGCAAAACCAATTCATGTCCTGAATCAAGTTTTAAGAGAACAGATTTATTTTCATGTCTTTATAAAAGTGCAATTTCTCTGGAAATTTAAAATTTTGCTTTCAGTTTGTTATTGATTTATTTCTGTAAATAATACATTTTACCTTCTCATTGTTGGTGCGTCATTGTTGGTAGGTCATTGTCTTAGCCATTTTATAGAGAAGTTGTGAGAAGATATGCACTGATAGAAAATCTTTGCAGCAAGTGTGATTAGAGAAGTTAATATGAAGACAGCAAAAAGTCACCAGATAACCTTGAGACAAAACAATGCTCATTATGCAATAAAATAACATGAAAACTCCTGCAAAAAGTTTAGAAATATAGCTCCTATATTTAGAAATATAGAAATACAACTGCAAAACAGCTAAGTGACCCCTTGCTTTCAGGTTGAAGATCTTAAAGCATTCTTTAAGATACTACAATACTGCCAGGCCAGCATTACTCAGTATTGAGCATTTAGCTATGAACCAGGAAGTCACAGTTCGATTCTGGATCAGGGCACTTGCTGGGGCTATAGGCTCCATCCCCAGTGTGAATGTGCAGGAGGCAGGTGATCAGTCATAGTTGATGTTTCTATCTGTCTCTCCTTCTCTCTTCCTCTCTGAAGTAGAATAAGATGGAGGAGGAGGAGGAGGAGGAGGAGGAGAAGGCGGAGGAGGAAGAGGAGGAGAAGAAGAAACTATCATACTGGTCCTGCTTCCTAGTTTTACCTGATTTTACCTAGACTTTATGGTTTTGGAAATCTAAGTAGAGCTAATGGAGTTGAGAACATACTCAGGTGCATTGTTCCTCTCCGCCACTCCACACACATAGAAGACACTTTGTAGTGTCATTAATGCTTGCTGAAGAATGGATAGTAGTTGATGAGTTTGCACTCAAAAATTCCCAATTGCCTACATGAGAGGGTTGTAGTAGTTTTCTTTCAGTATCTCCCTTAACTGTACTTACTTCATATCACAATGAATACAGCTTTATGTTTCTTCCCTGTAAAGTCTGGAACATTTGAGAGAGTTCAAAAGCTACTTTAGGACTGTGAAATCCTGCAGTGAACTGAGAAAATCAAAGCTACCCAAAGCTACGTTGTAGTGTTTGTTTCAAAGCCAGAAAAAAAAAGAGAGAATTTTCATTTTAATCAACTGTACATTGTATTGTCTCCCCAAATTTTTCTAAGGACTGCTTGACAAGTATGAATTCGTATTTACAATATTCTCATGTTGGTCAGAGCAAGAATGCCTTAATAGAAACATATTAAATTTTAGTTTGATAAAAAGTATTGCCTCTGTCACCAGGTTGTGCTACAAAGGCTAATCGTTGTGTCTTATAAGGACAACACTGTCTTGATATGAGTCCGCGCTGGGAAAAAGTAAAGGCAGCACAAATCATAAGTGTGTGACAGGAGACCAATAGCTCTAATTAATCTGGGGAAGAATGCAGCCTGGTTATACTTATGGAAGACTTAAATCTTTCAAAGCTACCAAATAGATGGCGAAGGTCAGCCAATCAATGTAGATAAATAATGAAAGTCTTTAGAAAAAGCCAAAATGTGACAAGCGAGATAGGTGGTCCCGTCATTCAGTTTGGGGAATTTAAATATTGAAAAGTCAATTGTCTGGGCATGAAATGTGCATAACAGAGCAGTGAAGTATGCAGGAGAAAGAACATCTATATGTCCCCCACCTATATGTTCCTCTGTGCAGGTTCCCCAGGGAAACATTGCCCATTCTGGTGGGGACATGATTGCTGTCACATCCCTACAAGCTGAGTAAAGACATCACAAAGAAGGAAGAGCTGTATCCTGAACTCTCCCGTGGCCTGCCTCCCCAGCTGACAGCCAGAACAGCGAAATAGCGGCCGCACAAAGACTTGCCCTTCCAAGTCGCCTCTGCCTCCCTAATGCCTGACATAGTGACAAAGGCGTGCGTTTAAGAATAGATCTGATTGTCTACGGAAATAGAAAACAGGTTCTGATAAAACCATCTCAAAAGCAATCAGATAACAACGATTAAAACAGGTTATGATGTATATTCCCAGGAGAGCCTTCATTTGAGAACAAACATGAGAGCTTTCCGTTCTGCCGCCAGGGGGCACTGTGAGCAAAAATGAAGCCTTGTGTCCCAGAAAACCTAGAAGTGATCAAACTTCCCATTGAAGCCCATTTCCCTCCTACATGACCACTCCCCACCTGTTAAAGAAGAAAAGAAGAAGAAGAAGAAAAACTATACGAAAAGGCAAAACGTGATGCCTGAGAATATATGAAGCCTAGAAGATCATTGCTTCATTTCAAAGAGGGCCAATCAGGGCCAAACTTTTATTTTCCTAGATTTAACAGTTTGTTATGCACGCCTATCCCATGATTGTGAAAGCCCAGTAGCCTACTACTGATGACCAAAATGAGTCCTGAAATATTATAGGCAGCTCCCAACATAAACGGTGCTCCAGCATCTGCCCATTGATTCTCTCTACATAAGGAACTGTGAGGTCTCACAGTAGGCGCCCTGGGCAGCATGGCCCTCACTCTGCTGGAATCCTCTGTGAGGTGTGAGGAAGGGATGGGGGCCTGGAATCCTTCCTCATCAGGAGACTGCAAACGTTGTGATCCTTTTTCTGGCTTATGCCCCTGAGCCTTTCAGGCAGGGTTTTTTTCTGGACCCGCTTCTCCAGAAAGAATAAAAATACATAGGTGGCCAAATAAATGAGCAAGTTTATATTTGATATCTGCAAAAAAGTTGAGTAAGATGTTTACCTATTTGGACCTGGGTTTTATTTTCTTTTATTTTAGTGCAATGAAAGGGATAAGAAGCAGGAAATACTTTATTGATTTTTTTCCTCTGAATTGCAGATTTGCACTTTGTGTGTCAAAGAAGGTGATAAAGACAGCCCTGCACGTGGAAGTCTGCCAACAATATATGAAATGGGATTCTACCAATTTCTTTGCCCAGGAATCCAAGAGTTTACACTCATAGTTAAGAAATCAGGCTATTTTTAGAAGAGACTTAATAATAATCTATAATTTATTCCGAACCATACTAAAGTTATAACAGTAAGCTAATGTATCCTTCTAAACATAATCATTCCTAAAAACTCTAATATAGAAAATATTTTAAATCAATGCATTAAGTTATTGGCACAATTAAGCCCTTGAAAATACTCCCAAGAATTGAACTATATATGCTTGCTTACTCTTAAATGTTTTTTGAAACAAATTTAAGCTTTATTTTTTTGTGAGTTTCAAATCCATTTTTTAAACAATAAATTCTCATCTCGCAAGTTCTTCATATGTATATCCCCATAAAACCGTTTTCATATTGAACATTTTGAATAAAAACTCGTTGGAAGAGCTGCATGAAAACTGGGTCTCCCGTGTCGAAAATGTATTCAAGTGTCTCCTTTGAAAATAAACGCAAACACAACCGGAACTTTCAGAGTTTGATGTACAGAGTAAAGATTTAGTGCAGAGATGCGCGTCCTTTGAATAAAGGAGACATGAATATGCAGGTGCTTAGAGTCCTGACACCCAGTGGAGCCCTCCTATTTAGGAGCAGGTCCATGAATAACCATAAGTGTGTGGCTCCACTGCCACCTAGTGGTGAGAGGAACCAGCCTTCTAATAGAGATGGATGACTCCCCAGGTCAGTGGCAATGTTATGAAGGAACTTTTCCTTTGTAAAAGTAAAAGAGATTTTTACAGGAGATGGCTGCAAAAACCTAATAAGAGCTGTCATCTGTCTTTTCTTATGCATTCCTTTGACAAAGCATCATGATGCTCATTGATAAAAACCTCAGGTATCTGTATACTGAGGTTTGGGATTAAAGGTGCTGTTTATCTAAAAATTAAAGATGGCTTAGTAATCTCCTGTGGGCCAGATAGCCTTTCTGAATGGAAGCCAGGATCCCTCCCACGATTTCAAAACAAAAGCACCCCTACCTCAACAGGAGGGGACTCGGTTATGCTGCATTTGTTTGAACATGTGACGGTGAGAATATCCTTACAGAAGTCACGATGCCATTCTGACACAATCGGGCTTGAAATCATGAGTTGGTACATGGTACCAGCTACAGAGCTTCTTCATCAGTGCTCCCTCGGGCTAAAGAGTGCATTGGTGGAGGAAGTAACCAGATCTGTGGAGGAAGCTCAGCTTGCCCAAGATGTCAAAATAAAGATCACTCTGGAAGATTATCAGAAATACTGCCCAGCCAAGGGAGCAAACTGGTACATGCTTCTAGAGGCGATACAGGACCTAGCTCTCCTGGATGTTTCAAGCAGCCATGGAATATGAAATACTCACCTTACTTCAATAAAAAGGGTTTTATCTTAAAACACACACACACACACACACACAACACCTCAGGTATCTGCAGACAAGCTCTGCAGACTGGGCACCAGCAGCAGGTATGGATGAAAACAAGTGTAGAGTGGTTTTGCATCCTAGCGTTATATCTTACTGCTTTAAATAGATCTCACTTTTAGTTATTTATTTTAAAATATATCTTTATTGATCTCAGAGAGGAAGGGAGAGGGAGAGAGAGATAGAAACATCAATGATGAGAGAGAATCATCCATGCACGCGGCACACTGGGGATAGAACCTGAAATCTGGGCATGTGCCCTGACCAGGAGTCAAACCATGGCCTCCTGGTTCACAGGTCGATGCTGAACCACTGAGCCACGCCAGCTGGGCAAGAAGTCTTTCTTTTATCAAGTCTGCTTTGGATTTAAATCCCTCTTTTCCCTTTCTAACCACAAACCAAAACACAAAACCAAACAAACACAATCCCTTGGAGGACGTTACAAGTACTTCTTCGTTGCCCTCACCCACCGGTCTCCTGGGAATGAAATCATCCCAGGGCTGATCCATCGGGCTACACGCTGTTGAAGGGGGCGCCTTCTGACACTGACATCTCTCTCAGGGGCAGCGGTGGTGCCAGGTCGTGCCTGCAGATGAAGGCCATGCAGAGGCCTGGGGGAGAAGAGAATGCCTGCGGAGGCACCTCACTCTTCTTTGAGGGTTAAAAATACTATTGCTATTTACTCGTTTTTGATTTGTTTTTTGGGGGCATCATTATTATAGCAGGCACCCAACCATTCGGGGGAGAAAAGCTGAAAACCAAATTTCAAGGGAAATAACCACAACAAAAAATAAATACATCGCAGGCGCAGAGTTTACAGTGCCGGATGCGAGCATACGATAGAGCTCAGACATCGCACGGCCTGCGTATGTTTTAAGGAGACACAGGCCATTTTTCCTTCTGCAGCAAATAAAAGTCCTCCCTGCAGTAGCGTATGTCAGATTGGTCGAGAATAGTATGTTAGTGTGCAAGAGCAGGAAAGGGCTTAACTCACATGTCAGCATTGAAGGGTGAATGGAATACCTAATAAAAAATAAGTTTAATTTTTTTCTTCTAAATAGCATAGTAGATATCCTGGTGAAAATGTCTGGATATTGTAAGGCATTTGCTTCACTCCACACGCATCCTCTTTATTCTCCCATGAAGACATTATGTTGAAAAGTCCACCTACAGCCTTTTCATGTAATCCCTAACTTTACTGATGAGGCGGTAAGACTGAAGAGGTAAAAGGAAGGGCAGGTAGGCAGGGGTGGCCTAGGGTCCAATCCTCTACATCCTGGTCACTCAGTTCTCAGGCCTCCTGTAGTCTCTTTGTAAAAGTCTCATGCATTTCATGCTTTCCTAAGGCATGCCAGATCATCTCATCAGCCTGGAATTACAAACTGCAGAGCATACGGTGGAGGGTGGTATTTCTCAAAGTACCTGGCCGCTGTAGCATTCGCTATTACTCAATGCTATTTTCATAAATATGAAAGCAATGTTTACTCACTTTAAAGTCATGGCATCTCTGAAGCAAAAGGTTTTCACAGCAATGAGCAATTAGTTAAATATCACACATCGAAGAAGCAGACCAGCCATTTGTAGATGTGTGTGGCTCAGCGCCTTAATTACTTATATTGCAACCTGTTTCAGACCACTCAAGACGGGGCCCTCTGAAACCCCCAGGCAATTAAGGGCAAAGCATGCTCAAACATGAACAGCTCTTGAAATAAATGGAAAGACCATGCTTTATCTATAATGTTATTAGGTAGATAAATCACCGGGAAGAATAAAACAGAGGAAGAAAAATAACGCACACGCGGAGATTAGTCCTTTAAAAATCTCCTGGGAGATTATATGCAATTTTCCCCACGAAAATCAATATCAGTTCAATTGAAGATAAATTACAAGAGAAATCAAAAGTGGGCACTTGGTGAGTGAGTAATAATAGTGCTGTTTCCTCCAGTACCAAGTGTGGGGTCTGATCGCAAAGCAACGGGGCAGAGGGGGGTGGTTTACATGTTCACTGTTTTCTCACTAAATTGGCACTTGGTATCGGGGACATTGTTGTTAGAATCCCTAGTTGGCACTAGAATTGAGGGCTTGTTTTTTAAACAAATCAGTAAGGTTTTCCTTAGCTTAAATGAGAATTGGTATTTCAACACGTTTTATTGTCCCCAGTTGAAATACACAGACCATGTATTATTCAAATTGAACATTGATAGAACATTAAAAAATTGTTAGTGAGTGTCTAGAGAAAAATATTTTAAAAATTTAAATATTCTATTTCTTATTTTAAAAATATGCAATAAGCCATCAAACCGATAATCCATCACTCTACCCTCCAGACAATAAAATGGCCTCTATGCACACATGAGTACATACAGTAACACATCCTCATAATAAATTTACTGCTTGTGACGGGAACCAAGCTAGAAATGAACCAAGGTAAGATTTAGGTAATGCCGATTTTAATATGCTATGATTAAAATAAAGCCCTGTTTTTCTTTATTGTAACACAACCATCAATTGGTTTTTGATACTGTACTTCTTTCACAGACATTATATGACAGATCCTATGTTATCGGTGCAGACTGTGGTATGCATCATTCTGAATCAGTCTTATTAACCCAGTGTTCTCAGGTGTTCAAGAGAATGGCTGCCAAGCAAATTCTGACTTGAAGGGAGAAAAATATTTACATAGCATTTGGTCACATGTGCTTTTCTATTATAAAGAAAGAACCAAAGATTTATAAGTGAGAAATCATGTCAAGAAACATTTATAATATGTATGGAAAAGTCACAATGAATTAATTTTCCCCAATTTCTTTTAATATATGTAAATTTAGTAATATCAGAGAAAATATAAAATTAGTCTATTAAGTAGCCTTCAAGTCTACTTATTAATCATATGGCTTATAAGGAAATGGAAGCATGGGAACATTTAAAATAACATTTCTGCAGAAATTCAGAGATGTCTACATTTACCTCTTGGTTTCAAAGTCTGTGTTAAATGCTAATTCTCAGTTGCATATGAACTTGCAAAAGAAAGTCAAGATGTAAAATTTCTAAAACAATTTCTGAATTTTCTCTAGTTCTCTAGATTTTTCAGATCACTATTGCTAGCAAGTTTCAGATATGGAATTGAGAGGACTCATCCAGTCCATACTCTGAACTATGGGGTTTGTTTTGTAAACATTGACAAATTATTAGAGCCTTCTGAATGGACAAGAGAATATAAAGGCACCGGCCTGGATTGATAGAAAAGTGGATCAAGTATGCCTAGGACAGGACTTCTAATTTTAAGTCTTATAAAAGTTATATTATTGTTTGTGAGGAGATGATTATACCCAATGAGTTGGTACACCTAGGAGGAAATATTCAGGCCATGTCACCCCTTCTTAATATGGGTGACCCATGGTTGAGAACCAGTATTCTTGATAGGTGAGAACAAGTACATTTACACATTTTGAATAGAATACTGATTAATCCACATTTTCTATCATTAATCTAACTCTTACAAAACCTAAGCAATCACATGCTACTATTTATCATTTCTCTTTAGAATTCACATGTGTCTTTAGGTCATTGTTTTATATCCATCAGTCAGACAGATAATATATTTGAAGAGTATGTCTTACAACAAGCCAAAGAAAGTTGTAAAAGTGAAACAAAAAGGCAGAGATTTCTGTATGACATTCATGTGCATGTGCAAGAAAATGAAAGCAAAGAATAACTAGTGAATTTCTGTGGAGTTACCTTTTTGTAGATCATCAGTGGTATATTAAGAGAAATGTTACCAATAACATGTACTTTTTTGGTGAAAAGCAAAGTATGGTGCATTCAAAATTTAAGCCCTGAAAGTCTTATAAAATGTAAAGAATCAGGGAGTAAGAAATACCTCACAGGGATTGGGAGGATATATTTGGTATTATATTGGACTGAATCACCTCTGAACAAGGATAGAAAGTGAAGATGACCATAACGAAAGAAGAGGGAGGCAAATTATAAGGTTTCAAGTCTTTTACGGATACTGAAGCCCGGTATTCAGTGAAAATTCCAGAAGCTGAGAAGTTGAGAAGAGTTGCATCTTTCCAAACATTACATGTAACCTGCATCGGACTTTCTAAGCCTTAAGGTTGAATTTAAGAAAATCTTCTCTGATGACATCACCCAAATTCTGGGCTGGAATTCCTGAAGGAATGAATTCCCCACAGGATAAATCTCTAAGTTACTGCAATCTGGTTGGGATCCTATTTAGTTCTCTGATTTGAACTTACTTCCTGGATAATCCTGAGAAGACTGAGCAAGCTGGGAAGCCAGGGACCAATGGCCCAGCGGGTACAGAAAACACTACCCATCTTCCATGGGGAAGGCCGGCTGCTATCCTGGCACATTAGTAGCAGTCTCCTAAAGATCATCACTTTCTTGTCAGCTGTTTAGTTATCTGGGCCCATCTGTGCACCTTCTTCCATAAACCTCATCCAGTCAATTGCTAAATCTTGCTAACTGTTACACATTGCTATCTCTGCACATGGCCCACTTGGTACAACATTAACGACCAAGGCCCTGGCCCAGCTCCATCAGACCTGGTAGTGACTTGTATACCAGCCTCCTAACTAGTTGTCTTGAATCACCTCTAATCTCATCTTTGCAGTCAAAAGGATTTGTTTCACAAACAGATCTTCTCAGTACCTTTTAATGCCCTCACATCACTCCCTTTAGCCCCTCAGGAAATAACCTCAAGCTTCCTCCTCTGTCCTACTGGACCTTGCTTGATTTGAATCCGACTTATCTCCCCATCAAGATCTAAGCCAATTTTCTGCCCTCACTTCAACACTTCAAGCTCACTAGTGCTGTATTTATTTTCTGAAAGATCACAAACACATTCCTACCTCATGGACTTAGTTCATTTTGCTCATTCCTGTGTCCTTTCCCTAACACTGACTTCTGTCCAATCACTTTTCCAGGAAAGTTAAATGCCATTTTCCCTGGAGAAGACTTCCTTGGCCCCAGAATGTAGATCAGTTCTCCCAGTCAGGCAGAGATGTCACTGTATACTTGTTCACTGATTCATAATGTTTGCATTTCTTTAAATCTATATTCTCTCCTTCCTTATAGACGCCAATGAAGATCTCAGGTCTGTGTGGCTACGTACCTCCCTCACACTTAGCATATTTCCTGGTCCAGAGAAGTGCTTAATAAATGATTTTTAAATGGACAAAAATTATTAATATAACATGTCAGAATGTTAAAATAATTTCACACTTTAAAGCAATATTCATCCCTGTGCAATTCCTCATAAAAGAGAATAAGCCGTCACTAAAATACTAGGTGCTGAAGACTAAAGCTTATGGATTCTGGCAGGATTACTTCAGTGAGAGGTCTGTGGAGTAGTGACAAGATATGATAATATTTCAATAACTGATGACACTGACAGTACATTGATGGCAACATGGATACTATATGACAATCTTTTAAAAGTATATAATTTATTAATTTCAGAGAGGAAGGAAGAGCGAGAGAGAGATAGAAACATCAACAATGAGAGAAAAACATCAATTGGCTGCTTCCTGTGCACACCCGCTGGGGACCAAGCCTGCAGCCTAGGCATGTGTCCTGACCAGGAATTGAACCGTGATCTCTTGGTTCATAGGTTGACACTCTCCACTGATCCACACAAACCACTATTCCAAATCATCTCATGATGATCTTAAAATACACCGGAGAGCCAACACCAGCAGATTTCATAATCGCTGGATGACTTCTGATATTCATGACAATGTTTATCTCCCATAGAGATTGTTATTGAGTGGATTAATGACTCAATGCATAGCCAACTCCCACTAAAACTATGAATCAGGATTAGCTGGGCCTTTATATAGGAGAAGATTACTAAGTTATTGAGCATAACCAGTCAATACAGCAGCCATCATCTACATTCTAATCACAACTTGAGAATTTGCAAAGTTGCCAGCAATTCTGTTCAAATAACAAGAAAATAATGACATTGGGAAAACAGATGAAGTGGTTATGTAAAAGAAACTCTCTTATCTCATTATTCTACTCTCTTACTCTGTTTTACATCTCCTCATAGTATTCGGTATTTGTTTATTTGCTTATTTCATCTGTGGTGACAATGAAGATAATTTTATTGAAAGCTTATTCAATGCTGTATTCCCAGTACCTTAAAAAGTGCTTGCACAAAAGAAATACTGAATATGTAAAAGCTAATGAATGGATATGCGAGCAGATGCATGTTTAATACAGGAGGACTCGGCAAGTGCGGGCCCTTCATGCCTCAGTGGCTAGGAAAGTGGGCTGAGACAGTCAGAAGGACGGAAGCTGGCACATGGCAATAATTAACAGGGAAGATTCAGGAGGGTGAGCAACTGAGATTTCCTTATACTCACACTACACCTCTTTACTCTGCACCATGCCTGACACTCCATGGTCAGGAGCAGGGGGAGAGGCCTGAGGCTACAGGAGGCAGCTGAGAATAAAAGAAACAGACTGGCCATTTCAACCACTCTAAGAAAGTTCACTCCATCAGTGAACTTTGAGCTATTAGGTGGTAATAATAGTCCATTTTTTGTTAATTTGTTTGTGTTCCCGGTAATGGGTTAGCAATGTTTCCTAGCCAGCAGGGCTGGGATGATGCTAGGGTAAGCACAGCACTTGCCTCAGACACAAAATGCGATGTGTGCACACACATGCACACACACAAACACACACATCCTTAGTAATCAGGACAAATATTTTAACACAAAATTTAAAAATTCAAAATGAACGCAAACATCTTTGATATTTTTATCATAGATGTTTTGCACTTTCCCTTATAAGAGTTTGCAGTATAACCTTATTTGTAGTGACAACTGGTGTCTGTTTTGATCTTCTGGTGCCCCCTTCAATTCTGCACCCGCTACTTCACCCCAGGCTCTCTCCTGTGCCATCACCCCTGCGGTGAGCTGGTAGACGGCAGCTCATGAAGTACAGCGGTGCTGGGGGCTGCCTCCCAGAAGACTCAGTGCTCAAGGTCAGGGCTCAGGATGGGGCCCCATGTCATACCCCAAAGCCAGGCATGACACACGATCCAGTCGGCCCCGGTCCACACTGTACTCACTTCATGTTTATGGTAAAAAGGCTTGTAGAGGAGTAGATTCACTTGGAATAAACCCATGTGCACTCGGCATTACATGAGAATCAAATGAAATCAAACGGATTACAACTCTCGGCTGCGGTTTGACATATTAATTTCTCGAAGGAAGTGAACACATCATTTTCTCTGTGGTGGCTAACACCCAGTGAACGAACTCTGTTTTATTAAATTATAGTCTCATGTAGCATATGAGCTATGCGCTTTGCCATCTTCGTAGCAGCATTTCGCTTTGCTTAAATAAACTGTGATGCAAATATTTGTGCTCCTGTCTGGCTTGGAGAAGTGAGATTTATGGATTTGCGGTGTGGCACCCTTCCCTGTTTTCCAAAATAGAAAAAAGGGACTTAACCTTTTGCATACTTCTTTACAAATACATTTAGGCACATAATCAATATACTGTTCTCCTCCGTCCATGGAAATCCCAGTAGTCATTATGTGACAGAGTATATGAATGTGGGCGAAATAATATTATGCATATGAATTCCTCTGAGGAGCTCTTGAGATGAACCCAAGCTCACAGCACCACAGCAGGCAGATGCGTGCTTCTGAAGCGCGGTCATGGAAGGTAATCGCTGCTAATAACTCATTAAGAATGGTCCCTTTCAGCAAACTTATTTACCACTTTGCCCATTTTCGCCCAGTGTTATAATCGGATGTGGAGAAAGGACATGTGATTTCATGATCATAGAACAACTAACATTTGCACAGCACCTTACACTCTGAAAAGCAGTTTTCATAAACAGAATTCGCTCCTCACAGCCACAGGAGTCGTTGGATGTTATTAAGATCATCTACGTTTTCCTAATAAGGAATCAGAATCGGCAAGATCACACATTGGGGATACGGCTATGTCAGTAAATGCAAAGGAAACGTCTCGAATGTACAGAGATATACTGTTGACATATCGAGGAGCCCAGGCTTACACAGGAGTCAGTGCCGGTTTACCAGTTCAATACAGTCAGCACCCAAGTCGTAGAAATTCTCTGGTTTCTCCATGGCCACAGGATGGCTACCTTCCAGCCATCAGAAGGCACAAGAGGAAGAAAGGGGCCTGATGCTGAATCAGAAAAACAAGAGCCTGCCCAGAACGACATGACATGGTAGACCTCAGCCCACCGTATTCGCAGTGATTCAGGTGGTCACCCTGCTGGGAGGTGCTGAGGAAAAGGGGATGGATCACAGATCAGGTGAGCCAACCGCCATGTCCCATACAGGAGCACAGACACATTTTAATGCCTAGTGTCTGTCTTACTCCAGAGCTCGTCCCCCTCCATCTATACATCAATGGGAAGGGACTACGTCATTTATGTTCTACAAATACCTATGTGTTTGCAAATAACTAGAATTTATGACATACACAGGAGGACTTTCCCATGATAGTGAAAAATCTATACTAATAAAAGAGTAATATGCTAATTAGACTGGATAGACCAGACGTCCGACGTCTTTCCAGACAAAGCCACGGTGGCTGCAAGGGCCAAGGGCAAGCAGCCACAGAGGCTGTCAGTGACAGCAGCAGTGGGGTGATGGAAGTGGCGCCTTCCCCTGATCGGCTGGTCGCCTCCCACAGAGGGAGGCCAGAGGTAGCAGCAGCGGTGGGGTGATGGGCCTAAGCCATCAGTAGGACATCCCCTGAGGATTCCCTGACTGTGAGAGGGGCAGGCCTGGGCTGAGGGACCCCCTCCCTCAGTGCACGAATTCTTGTGCACTGGGCCTCTACTATCTAAATATCTGGTTTTAAAAATGTGAGCCATTGCTTACAGAGAACCTATGTTTATTCTTAAACACCCAAGTCTTTAAAAAAATCACTTGCACTCAAGACTCAATACCATAACCATATAGTTATTGCTCAAGTAATATTTGGCTATCTTGACCTTTTTGCTATATCTGAATTCTATAATTCCAACCAATTACAGACCACTTCCAGGTGAATTGCTCATTGCCACAAATTCAACATATTAAATCTACTTTGTTTCCAAACTTTCTTGTCTTCTTCCCATGATGTCACTGTTCTCATAGTCCTGGACCCAAAAGTAAAGTCACATTTGCTTCTTCAGCATACTTTATCCCTGTTGCTCAGGCCACCTGTCACTAAATGTATTGGCTGTGTACCAGGCATTGTGTTAGGGGCTGTAGCTACAATAGGAAACTGACTTAAGACATCACAGACCCATTACATTGCCCCTCTTTAGACCCTCGTTCCATCTAATCTGTGTCATGGTAAAAGATTTTCCTTCCTTTATCCACTCCACAGATTAATAGTAGAATCAACTTCCTATACAACTGCATGTATTATGCGAGTCTCACTCTCCATAAATGGCTATGTCCACAGTACCAACTGCTTCCACCTGAAGCTGTGACACCGTCCCGTGTGGTGAAGAGGTAACTTTGGTTATAGAGGGCCTCAAATTTGCCCTCACTCGGCCCCTGGAATGCCCTGCCCAGCAGGAGTGCCTTTATTGTCTCTGTGACTTTGGACACAGAACAGTGTAACTATGTGACTTATAATGGGGGTGTCCGGACAAGTCATATAGCTCCAACCTCCAGAGGAATTGGAAACTGAAGGTATTAACTCCAACCCCCAGGCAGAGTTGGTAACCAGAGGTCAGCCATCAGAGCGGCATGCAATGGAACCCCACCACAACACTAGACACCAAAAGCTCGGGTAAGCTTCCTTGGTGGGCAGGCTCTGTGTGCACTGTCACAGAGCGCGGCCCGGACGAGGTAATGCCTTCCACGGCTCAGTGGAGAGAGGACCGGAAGCTCTGGGTTTGAACCCTCCCAGACTCTGCTTTTCTTTGGCCTGGGGGTGATTTGTATCCTTCTCCTATAATACATGTTACCAAACATCCGATGGCTGGCAGTGAGTCCCATGAGTCTTTCCAGCCAGTTACCGAATCTTAAGATGGCCACTGGGACCCTGAGTTTACAGCTAGCCTGCTAAAGGGAGGGGGATCCTAAGAACCTCTGAGCTGGAGGCTGGTGTGAAGGGAAGGCGCCGTATGGGACTGCGTCCTCTGACTTCGAGGTTTGCCTCCCTCATGACACATCCCTTTCCAACCCTGGCTCGTGTGCGCCATGCTTTCGATTTGCCTTCATTCTCGGTGTTTTCCCCTTACCCTGGATTGTTTTCTACCATCTTCCTCTCTTTTAATTTCTTTTAATTAAAATCTATCTTTATTGTTGAAAGTATTACAGATACACCCTTTTTATCCCCATTGACCCCTCCCCTCCACACCCATTCACTGCCCAAATCACACTATTTCTCTTTTTTTTTTCAAATCTGCCTAGCCAAGTTCCCTTTTATAAGATCTACTTTTTTCTCATTTAGAAAAGATGTCTAATTATTTGTCAAATTGAATCCATGACCAAGCTCCATTGCTCAAAAAGTAGTTTCGGAGAATAAGTTATAGGGCCAGTCATGTGAGCAGGTGTTGATATAAAAAAAATTATTTTTTTGATGTGCTATAACTTGAAAGGCCTGGGCAATGTTCTTACACCTCACACTAAAACCCTAACGAAAATTAAAACAATTCCCTCACACACTAGACATCCATTTCATAAAGACAGTCTTTCCATTGAGGAGCTCTCTCTTCGTGGTGTCTGCTATACATTTCATTTCTACATTTGTCAGGGAGGCCTGGACTGTTTGCTGCTCGGCGGTAATTAATGCGCGCTCTCCCTCCCCAAGTGCCAGAGAGGACCCCACACCTGAGGAGGGGGCACTCCCGTGCCCCAGAGCCCGGGTATCATTACGTAAACCCTGTGTTTGAAAATCATGCAGGCATGTTTCCTTTTTCCAATAATTACGTTCCCGTCATTTGCAATCCACTTACTCCTATAAGAATCCGCATACTTTAAAATTAAACAAAGGATAAAATAATCTTCTGCGATCATGACATAGAGGACTTAGGCTTTTTGAACCGCACCATGTGCACGGGAAAGAGAACTGCCTCAGGAGGGGCACCTCTCTCCACCTCTCAGCTGGGCCTGGCGTGGCTGCCCGCACCGTCCAGGGGCCACTGCAGATGGCTCCATTCTGTGGTGAAACCCTTGGTGTCAAAAGCCCATTTGGACAAGCGCACGTCCGTTCCTGTGCTTCACTCTGAGCCACAGTCAGGGATCTGTCCTCTCCTGACGGCGGCTGGCACCCGGGGCAGATGGATGGCAGGCTCATAGAGATACAGGCGCATCCAATCCAGAGAGAAAAAGAAGCCGTGAGGGAGAGGCAGGCACAGTGATAGGAAATGGAAACGATCTTCAGGAAAACCAGAGCCCCTGCCCGGGCCGGGTCAGTTAAGCCTGCCAGGAGCGTTAGGGTACAGCCTTGGCAAGTATTGGCCACAAGGCAGTTCTCATTCGAATATTCACCCTGTCTTTGCTTTGCTTGTTTACAGATGTGTTTTCATTTTTCTAGAACCTTGGACAATCTCTGCTTTAGTCTGTGATGGCTGTTGCTTTTGTCAGTATTTACTTTAAAAAAGAAGACAGACCCTTTAAGTCAGGAAAATACTTTGTTTTGTATAACATTTTACCAAACAAGGACGATTTTGTTAATCAGTTATCATTACTGCTGTTAAAATAATACCAGTTATAAAAGCATTTGACTTCAAATATTATTTTGTCTGTTTACTGTGAAAGACTATTTTTTTTAAGTTATTTATTTAGGAAGAAACACCTTACGTGAAAAGGTTGGATTGGAGGCCCTGCATAAAACACACGGATCATCCACAATCAATGGATTGCTACTCTGTGCTGTATTGTATTTATTTTTAATTTCAATAAAATGTTAGTATAGCAGCTGTAATCTCAATGTAATAAATTTTATTCACTGCCTTTTTTTGTTCAAAAAGTCTAAGTCCTCTATTTCTTGATCTAAGAATAATAATCGATTTAATTTTGTATTATTTGTTTTTATAGAATTAACTAGGTTGCAAATGATAAGAAAGTAACTGTTGAAAAAACATACATATTTTTCAAACAGTGTTTCTGCAATGACAAAAGAAATGATCTTTATCCTGGTGGTGCAATGTACTAGCAAAACCTTAGGCTTTCTGTATTATTTAAATAGTGAAATCTATGAGGAATATTGATTCAGAAACTGTTCCATTTACCGACATTTATCACCTGTTTTCCATGTTGTTCCTTATGTTCTTGCTTGTTATATTTTTATTATATCATGGCTACTGAAGGAAGAGCCTTTATTTTTTTTTAATTCAAGTATTCTGGGACAAATGCTATAGATAATATAGATAAGATTTAAAATTAATATAATTTTAATTACACCAACCAATTTTTTTAATTGTAGCTTATAAAGTAGGATTACCTCCATTTTATTAATGGGAACACTATGGAATCTATAAAAGTTATGCCTCCCTTCTTTGAAACAAAGATGTAACGTTTTAAAAAACCGCAGGAGTTGGGAATGCTAATTTCACACGCGCTTTTTTCTCCAAAACCCCCCGGAGAACAAGAACTATGCCCAGACATGTGGGGGAGGTATCTATCCGCTGGTTTCACATAGGAGCGGAGCTCTTCAAACGCCACAGAGGGTTCTAGCACTCCGGTAACACTCATCAATTTCTATGAAATAAAACTCAAGGTCCAAGCAAGGTGCAATTATCAAAATGGTTTTAATTAAGCCCCTCTTGACTAATTCTTATTACATTAAGACTAATTTAGCTCCTGATTGCCATTCACAACCACTTATTCAATTTAGTAATAATTTTGATAAACAGTAATATGCTGTACTTAAGGAAAAGGCATTGAAATGAAGTAACAGTTACCATTGTTTAAAGGAAAAAGGAACATTTCACTGATTGTATGCTTCACTCCAGGGGGGTAACATTCTGTTGCTTGGTTTATTTTGCCCAGAAATCACATGTCTTGTCATTTTTGTTGTATATACAAAAGCTTAATGTAAAGGGTAAAAAGAAACAACAGTTCTATAAAAGGATGGTCTGCCTTTCTCCTTTTACCCACATAAACTGGTACTCATATCGCCAAATTAAAATTCTCCCGTGTCCACAAATCAGTCTGGATAATTCATTCCTTATTTAATCCAGTGAAGAATTCCTGACTTCTCTATCAGTCCTTTCCTTTGTTTCAAAAAGACTTTGCATAATAAATAAAAACAATTTTATTACCTGTGCTGTATTCACTTTAATGCAATTGAAGGTGAAATGAGCACGATTTTCTGTAAACTCTATGGCAGCTTTCTCCATAGAAGTCTTAATCCTCAAATGCCTTCACAGTAGCTACTGGCCTCTCACAGATTTTAAGATAGCATTCTTCCCTTTAATAATCATAGCAACTTAATCAGAGATTCTTCTAAATGTCACAGATCTAAAGATTCGGTTTTAAAATGAAGAAAATTAGAAAAAAGTTAAAAGCAATATTCAATATATGTGCACTACATGATTTCATAGTTCCTGTGCACCCATCACAGAAAATTTTGAGAAAAAAAGCTTAATACAGGATTAATGAGTGCTTTCCATTCAAGTCACTTTACAAAAATAAAAGGAGACGATATGGTGAGGAATATTTGAGATTAAAATAAAGTCAAATATGCTGGTTAATTTTATTTAAATGTAGCTAATCACTGAATAAAGGGCTTTTAAATAGAGAGCCCTTAATTCTTGTGATTCATATTAGAAAACAATGAATGACAAAAATGGGGATGCTGGGGAAACACCATATAGCAGAGCACTGACTTTTTCCTCCCCTCCGGTTCCATTTCCTAAGGTTTCTAAAGTAACAACATGCAGGACACTCTATCAGAGTCCATCTGATAGATGACTGAGCACTCCAAGATGTACCAAAACACCCCGGGCTGATTAAAGGCAAATTTCCCTCATCCTGTGTCCGCATTTATCCGCGTGGATCTGAGCAACGTGCCCTCTGTCTTGACCAGAAAACAAACATGAAAAGCTGGCCTCCGCACTGCGGCTGATGATATTCTCTGAGTGGTGACTCTGATATTTGATGTCTATTCTTTATTCTTTCTAAGTAACTTTGACTCGGTGCCAGCCAAGATACAGCCCTGGGGGGGCGGGGGGAGAAGCAAAAAACTTCAAAGCACTAAATGCAGGAAGAATGTCAGTGTCAAGTAGAAAAGAAAATTGTGCCCATGTGCCTCACAGTGAGTCTGTGTTTCAGTCCCATGGAACGCAGGCTCAGTCCCATTGACCTTGGGCAGCATGCTCTGTTGGTGGGTGTTCCTCACCCACATGTAGCGCTAATTGAGCGCGCTTGATTCATTGTCAAAACAAGTTTTATGCTCAAATGGATATTAGTCATAGGAAGATCATCCATTGCAATTATGTTTATTTTTCTTCCCAAAATTTATTTAATTCAAAAAGTATTTAATGTCATCCTTGAAATGAAGATTTTAGGAAAGAAAATAAGGCATGCCCTGACTGGTGTGGCTCAGTGGGTTGGGGGGTCTTCTCATACAGGAAAAGGTTTCTGGTTTGGTTCCAGGCAAGGCACATACCCAGGCTGAGGGTTTAATCCCTGGTCTGGGTGCATACGGAAGGCAAATTATTGATGTTTCTCTCTAACATGTTTCTTACCTCAATGTTTCTCTCTCTCTCTCTCTCTCTCTGTCTCTCTCTCACACACACACACACACACACACACACATATCTTGAGGGAGGATTTAAAAAATAATGTAAAGAAAAAAATTGTTTGGGCTATCTGTTAGAAACAGATACATTATAGATATTTAATTGACTCTAGAAGGAACTAGGAATTATTGAGATAATTTAAAGAAAATAAATTACTTCAATTTACTAGTAGTTTCTGGCAAACCCTGTAAGAGTCTAAATCTTTTGAAGGGTATAGCTTCTGTTTTATACTTTTTGAACCTCATATGAGCTTTAACAGTTGAACTCTGGATGCTGTATGCTATAATATGTATTATAATTTGGCCTCAATTACATGAACATCTTAGAATATCTGAGTAAATAACAAGTGATTGTACTTTGAATTGAAATTATTGTAATTGTTTTATTAAATCTTCACTTTATCCCTAAATATTAACCATGGTCATGTAATCTGAACAATGTTACTAATAATTCTGAACTATAGCATGCCATATTCTAAAATACACCTAACATGCATTTCCTCTATACCTGCTTGTGCCGTTCGGGCAAAGGGTCAGTGTTATAACCCCAGTAACGCTGGCCAGCCGGCCAACAACAATAACTCAGCTACATGATTAGCTGTTCACAATGTCCGTGTGGTTTATGGCCTCGTAGAAGATCAAAGGGGGAAAAATACAGGTGCTTGGAGGGAGCTGCTCAAAGCAAAGGACAAAAGGAGAAAGGACCCGAATCTCTTAGCAAACCAGTCCCGCCCGCTTTGTCCTGCACTAGCTGCTGCCCTTGCTTCTCCTTTGGCTCCACCCAGCCACCGACGGGCATGAGGAGTCCCAGAGTTGAATGTCCTGCCATCTGGGTACATGGAAGGAAGAAGGACAGAATCCTGGGCACCAAGCCGCCTTTTGGCCTGCCAGCGGTTCCTTGTAAGACTGCCTGCTCTAAAGGCTCCACGATTTTCTCAATAACAATGAGGGGGAATACAATAAAAGTGTAGCTGCAACATTTTAGTCCAATGAGTTGGGTTTGTTCTGGGATCACTACTTGATTCTGAAGGGGCCGGGGAGCGGATAAGGTAGGCACACTTCAAAGGCTTGGGCACCTTGTGGCTGCAATAGTAAAACAAAATCCAAAAATGGTGGGAACAAAATAAATGCAGGTATTTTTTTTTGGCAAAGGGTTACCTGGGCATATTTGAATGCGTATTAGTGCAAACACTCTGAAGCCTTCTACAATATACATTGTGTACGCCACACCGTCTCTTCCACTCCCATCTCACACTATTATAAAAGTGAGTGTAAATCACGGAAAATTTACCTGCAAATGTGCAAAGTGCTGTTAGCACGTAAGGACTAAAACAGCCTTCAAAGATATAGCGATGCTCACCAACGCCCCCCACCTTCCAGTCTCCATTGACTTTTGATGATAAACCAACCATTTTTACACTTAGCTAACAAATTTTCACATGCCATTAATTTATGGTAGACTCCACAATAAAAGTAACCCTTCGTAGCCATCCACTCTAAAACAAATGGTGACACCAATTTTTGCTAATTCTTTGAATTTCTTTGTGAAGAAAAACAACGGGGAATGCACACAGAATATTTTCAGGTGATTCATTAATCCAGGTGCCTACTTGCAAAAGGAGCAAAGTCAGCCAAAAGAAAGAGAGAGAGAGAGAGAGAGAGAGAGAGAGAGAGAGAGAAAGAGAACCTTTGGGCTCCTTGGGTCCTAACGCCCTAACATTTGTAATAGAAATTGACAGGATTAAAATCAACTGGTATAAATACGGATGTAACAAGACAATAAACGGCAGAACTTCTCTGGAGATCCAGACCAGAACTTGGCTGGAGATCCTGGCTAGGCTGCTGATTAACTGAACGCTGTCTCCGTGTCATTCCTTGTTCGCTGACTCTGTCTACACCTTTGGGAACCCCTGGACCCGCTGGGGTCGGACCCCAGCAGGCTCCTAATATATTCTGATGCAAGAAAAGGTTGCAAAATGATTTAAGATAAGCAGTATGCCTGTGTTTTCAAGAAAGCACTGGTATAGCCCATTAAATACATTCAGAGTTCTTTTACTGATACTTGAAATAATCAAGTCTTTATGGTAATCATAGTTAGCTGGTCATTTCAAAGTTTAAAATAGTTTTAAAATGTATGTTTACTTTTTAAATATATTTTTATTGATTTCAGAGAGAAAGCGAGAGGGAAAAAGAGCTAGAAACATCAATGATGAGAGAGAATCATTGGGCTGCCTCCTGCACGCCCCCTACTGGGGATGCGGGCACAA
>NW_006297021.1:3077376-3086953 GCF_000327345.1 Myotis davidii | reverse complement strand
TGGGGATCGAGCCTGCAACTCAGGCATGTGCACCAACCTGAAATCAAACCGTGACCTCCTGGTTCAGAGGTTGATGCTCAACCACTGAGCCACGCCGGCTGGGCGAAAACGGATGTTTCTTTTATAACAGAGTCTAGAGAGTTGCTAAAGTTGAGTCTAGAATAGTATTTATATTTATTATTTTATATGTATGTTTGTTTGGGCTAAATTCAAAAGGGAAGCTTGTTTTTGATTTAGAAATTATGACTTGGAAGGAATTTAAAACCTAGCCTTAATTTTGTTATATTTTAACTCCTTTATTCCAAGGAGGTATTTTATCTAATTTCACCTTCTTCATTGCTGTGTATTCCATTATAGACTGAATAGCTTTCACAGGCAAATTTGACTCTATCTATCAGGTACTTTCATCTCCAAATATAATATTCAACATCAAAGGAATTGTGTCCACCTTTCTCTAAAGGTGAATCCCTCAGAGACTCGGTAGTGCCAACCCCAAGGACTCAGACAGCACAGAGGGTTTGCAAAGTTCTCATTAAATCTGGGTACCAAACGCCACAGCCAGCTGTACTTCTGCAGGCAGCAGGCAGCATGCATCAGTGAAAACAAAAACAGGTCTATCATTTCAACTTTCGAATCTTTCTTACCAATGATTTAAGGACATTAATCAATGTCTCAAGAACAAAACGATCTAGAGATCAAAGAAAGCACTACAACTATGTCATTTGATTTTTCAAAGTAATTAGACACTATCATCTTAGTTTCCAGAAATCACATCTGCTTTCTAACTACTGAGACACACTTCATATGTTTTCAAGAAACAATACCTCTCAAATGGAATTTATTAAATCAATTGCATGCACAGCCAAAGACACCCTCGATTTGTTGTAATACATAATATATTTATTTGAGGGTAAAAGATACTTTATTTAGAATCTGTCTTCATCAAAAAACATCACGATGGCCTAAATAGATGGTATGACGTCCAGGTAATAATAAGAGAACAGATTATTCTTCTTCCCTGGCCTACATGATGTTTTATCTTTACTGTTAAGTGAATGGCACATGCGAGGTTATTCTGAATTCTGCAGCTAACATGAAGGCATCTTTTCCAAAAATTGGAGAACTGTATTCAGTCCCGCCAGGATTATTTGTTTGTTTGTCTGTTTGTTTTGTGCAAGCCAAATTAGTGTGACGTAGAGACTGCTAATTCCATATAATAGTTCTCAAAAGCACAGTCAAATGGTCTTTCATAGATGGGAGCAATTCCAGGGAATTTATATACTTGTTGTTCAGCACAATTCTAAGATTTCTTCTTTAAGATGGAGCTTATTTATCACACATTGAATGGACTGTCCAGGAGAACTGAATTAAATCTTAGGACACATTAGAATCTTTCAGTATTATTGTCTGTTAAATAACCTTAGAGAATAGTTTACCTTAAAACATGTGCCAAAACTTAGCTGTAGCATTCCACTAAATAGAGTTTAGATCCTGTTCAGTGCGCTGAGAACAGAGCTGTGCATTCTCTTGAAAATGTGAATCAAAAACTTGGAAATACAAAAGCAATTTACAGAAAAAGCTGACGTCCACAGAGCATGTCGCTTTCCACAGTCACTCTTGCTTTGGGGATGATCTGAACTCTACCAGCCATAGCTGTGCAACAAGTAACAGGAATGGGGGATGAGGACACATATGTAATACCTTAATCAATAAAGAAATAAAAAAAGGGGATGGGGTTGAGCAACTGGATGGGAGAGGATGGCAATAGGTAGGAAACGTTAAACTTTTCCCCAAACACCTTTTTCCTTCGGGGCCCCTGGAGTTCCCCAGGGAGCCTGGCCGCAGAGGGCAGAGCCCGCATCCTCACAGAGCACCTGACGGGCCCTGGGAGAGCGGGCAGCATGGCAAGGACATCCTGTGGGAGAACGGAGCAGAGTTTGGGGATTTCCCCACAGATGATGGCTGGTGAGTATGCGTCCATGGATCTAATGTTGCATTCACCTGGAGCTCCCCCCCAAGGTGGGGTGGCCCCTCAGAAAGGACCATCCTCTGCTTAGCAAGCTGCGCCTGCTTCCTACATCCCTGCAGCTCCCCCGGGGGGCAGGCTTCAGAGCTGGCTTCGGGAACACAAGAAACGCAGGTCTCACCTTTCTCAGGCCACGCCTCACACAACGCAGGACGTGCAGCCTCATGGAGCAGGTGCTGTCAGCTTGGACACGAAGGGCACCCCGGGGCTGGGAGTGTCCTCGCCCTGTTTTTCTTGGCCAGAAATTAACATGTAAAACAACCATTAGTGATCAGGTAAGCAAAAAAATCTCTCCTTCTTATACCAAAGCGTCTCAGCTTCAAAATACACATGCAATTCATAACATTTAAAATGTGCGGATTTATTTATATCTTACAGTTATATGCATAATTTGAGCCATGGTTTTAAAAGTAACCATGATTTCTAATTTTAAATAATATAAATTATCGCATTCTGCTAGGAACGTCCCTATGGTACCTGGATGTGAAAATTAGCAATAATTATTGGCAACTCCATAATTTCACCAAATGGTGGCACATGGACCATGTTTCCTTTAGACTTAGACTGTGGCTTCATTCCCAGTATGAACTGAGTAAGCCGCTGGAGTGGGTGCCGTAACATTCCCTGCATTTCTAAAGTCAAACCGATAATTAAACTATTGGTCCAGTCAACAATATGTGAAATTCTATAATGTTTTCAGCATCCAATTGCAAGTTTTATTTTAATCATCAATGACTGCCTAGTTGTTATCTTTATTCGAATTCTATAATTTTATACAACAGGATCTGTTAAGTATCAGCAAAAACATGGCAGCTATTTTTGCAAAATAATGAACTTGTAAAATTGGTATTTCCTGGATTGCAGTGACACAACATTATCTCTTACTTTACTCAGCCCTGCTTGATTCATCAAGTACGTAGTGAATACTTACAATAGGTCTGGCAGTATGCAAGGATTTTGAATAAGACTTTAAATAAGACAGGCATAGCCAGTGCTACATGGCCCTAGGCAAGGGCAGACTGGATAGCTAATGTTATGTCTTATAAGTGCAAGAATCTACAAAAGAAGAAAATGGGGGCTTCACGTAAAATTTGGCATTTACCTGTGACCGGGGCTATGGCGCCTGCTCTGCCTTTGAGGATTTCTCAGTCATCTAGTGATGGGATGTTTCTCCTACATGAGTCTATTTTTACCTTTCTACCCTTTTACTTTTGCTCTTTCATTTTGGGCTCAGTTAGAGATCAAATCATATGGCTTAACAGCTTCTTACAGTGCTCTATGGACAATGTATGTTGGTGCAGTGTGGGCTCAAGTTCAGGTCTCTTCTGTGCACAGTGTCATGGTATGAGGTTCACCCAGAGCCAGGATGTCCACCCTATTTTACTGATGAGGAAACTGAGACTTAGAAAGCTTTTTTGCCAAAGATAACGGACTGCAATGTACCCAGCATATCACTGCACTGTTTTCTTCTTATGTCACATTGATTAGTAAATCAGAGTTCACAAACTTTTAAAAATGAAACAGTCATGTACTTTCAGATAAACAATGTATGTCAAAGGTCTAATATGTTCCAACCCAATGTATGTACATAAATTGCAATAGTTTATCTTTACTTACTTCAATAATGTATTAGAAGCACCATTTATACTAATACTAGTGACCCAGTGCACAGATTCATGCACATTGAAAGGAAATTAATTAGAAGGTGGCCAGGGAAGTGAGATTGGGCGGGATGGCCGAACACACCCTAAGCCAATCTCCTGCAGTCCCTCCCCGGTATCTGCGGAGCGAGTGGGGTCCCTCTAGCAGGTGGGGTCCTTTGGCTTGGCCTGGAGGGATCGGGCTGAAACTGGCTCTCCAACATCCCCTGAGGGGTCCCGGAGTGCGAGAGGGCACTCTGCAAGTTGCTGCCGTACAGGGTGTGGAACGCAATCCCAAGTGTGCAGTAAACCAGATTCAGGCCGACAGTGCCCTAGCAACAACATAACCCATGGCCGAAGGTGAAATCGCCTGGCCCCGCGAGGAATTGGGCTCCTTCCTCTCTGGTTTCTGGGTGCATCACCCGAAAACCGCTGCTGCCAAGTCACTGAAGCTCAGCAGCTCCCGCATTAAGCATCCGCCCCCTGGTGGTCAGTGTGCATCACAGCACCGGTCAGGTGGTCGGACATGTAGCATGTTAGCCTTTTATAGATATAGATGAGGACTGTAGCTATTTGTCTTATGAAAGGAAGTTATTTTTATTTTCCCCTCAGTTGCTACTCCACAAAAGTCTCCGCTGGTTTGTGTCAGGAGGGACAGGGAAGGCCACGCCCCAGTCATCAGGGAGGGATGTGTCTGCAGTTTCCTTTCTCCCCTGGTCCCTTGTCACCAAGAGAAACAAGTGGAGGTGAAGGTGAGGGAACCCTGGTTCCTACTCTGCCTACCTCAGTCTTCATTTTTCTAACTGTCTTCATCTGATTTTCTTACTGATAATTTCGGATAAACGGGCATGAGATCATTCACTCAAGGTAATGGCTTACATCTCCAAAAACCATTGTCAACAAATAAATAATGAGATAAGGGTAATAATAGGTTTTGGAACCCTAGATTTATTTGTCCGTGGGCAAGTCATCTAAACTCTCAACTTTAGTACTTTTCTTTCATAAAATGCTTCTGCAAGCAACTGCTCCATCAATGGTTAAGAGGATTCCAATAGGAACAGTGTGTAAAGCAATTACTGAGGTATATGGCATTCAGTCTGCACTCCATAAAGGGCAGATAAACAATTCCATTATGTCAGCACAGTCCCTGGTCCCTCCCACCCCTGACCCAGAACACAGAGCACCTAACTTCCAGCATCACCCAAGGGTTTCTTCAAAGTTGAAAGTCACTTTGGAGCAAACCTTATCTGTTTATGGGACAACCATGTGTGTGGCCCTTTAGTTATGTGGATGGGAAATAATTAGACTCCCCATTTGTAGGAGGAGGGATTAAGGGTTACTTTTTTATACCCAGGGGTCAAGTCAGGAGCTCAGCTGTGCAAGGAGACCCCCGTGCCTATGGTTGTAATAGCCTAGAGCAGCTATTGATAGGAAATCATCAAATACATGTTTTAAAGTACCGTGAATGCTTTTAGTATATCAAGAACCCTCACTACTGACTTTAGGTGACAGTTTAGCCTTGAGAAATCTTCACTTGGAGAGGGTGAGCACACTGAGTTCACACAAGGGTTGTCCCCGTGTGTTCTGGCTGCTGTGACCCCCACCAGGCACTGGGTGGCTTATAAATAACAGAAGTCCATGGGTTTTAGGGGCTGGAAGTTGGAGATAGAGCGCCAGCATAGTAGGTTCTGGGGAGAACCCTCTTCTGGGCTGCAAGGACTAGTTTCTCACCCTGTCCTCACATGGCAGAGAGAAGCAGAGCGCTCTCCGAGGTCCCTAATTGCAAGGACACTAATCCCATTCATGAGGGTTCCACTCTCATGACCTAACCTCCTCCCAAAGGCCCCACCTCCAAATACCATCACATCTGGGGTTAGGGTTTCAACATATGGATTTTGGAGGGACACTAACATTCAGTTCATCACAGGCTCCTTGACAAGATGCAACTCTGCAGGTGAGGCAGTGTGCATGCCTAGGACCGAGAGTTGCTGGGTGAGAACATACACTCAGCATACGCCTGTTTTCAGCCGTAATAGCAACTGGCCATCATCTAATTATGTGTAGCCTTGGCATACTCAAGGTCTCACATCCACTGCTCTTTCCCATTGCTTCCTTCAGTGTTGTGGTTTGCCTTTTTAAGAAAAGAAGTTGTTTCTAGTTTGATATGTTAAGCACCTTAAATTTTGGAAGAAAAAACATAGATATAGATAGATACAGATATAGAGATAGATATAGATATAGACATAGATATATTCTACCTTGATTTAAATTATCCTTAGAGAATTGTCAGACTTATTTCTTTATAAGTTTTAATAAATAAATTATATGAAGCCAGGATTACTGCTGTTTTTTGCACCCATCGTGGGGCAACTTCTTGCAACTAAAATATCGCCATGTTCTCTCTCAGTCACAGAGCACTTTGTGACACAGGTATTAGGAATGTACGTAAGTCTTAAAATCTAGAAACAGTACACCAGGGCTGGAAAAAAATAAAATCTTTTCTCATGCGGCATGAAAACGGGAAAAAAAATGGAGTTTGAAGATAGTCTTGCTTTTGTTTCTTGACAAATGTCGGTAAGCTCCCTGCCAAGCCAGGGAGAGCATTTTCCTGGGAAACTCTGCTGTCAGTTTCTAAATCATCCCTGTGTCGAGATAAGCTTATCTATAGATCACAGAGCCTCTCTGAGATGTAGCTTACTCGGGGAAGAAACCAGGGACCTTCATGGATTATGTTATAATTAATCACACGCATTTCAGAAAGATAAAGGTCCTTTTGCAAAACAAGGAAAATAAAATAAAGGGGTTAAGATCGAATAATAGATCAGTCCTCTGAATGGGCTTAGAGTCCTTGTCTGTCTGATGTTTCTTTGTCTAAAAGGCGAGAGGATGCTGTTAAATCACTAGAGGAATTTTATTCTTCCGACTAGAGCTCCGTCTCCCGGCAAAACAATTAGGTGATTAAAGAGGTTTACACAGGGCATCCACTGCGGTCTAATAAGACTTTGTACTTGACATTACCAGTAAATGAAACTCACAGGGGAAAACCTGAGTCATGTGGGCTTTTATAGAAAGGCAAGCGATCAGTCAGGCAGTGTGGAGGGGGCGGGGGAGGGAGAAGGAAGTTGTACCAGATATCGAGAAACCAAGTTGTCCAGCTGATGGATTCCCCAGCCCTCAAATGGTTGCTTGACAAACAAATACATGCTCTAGAATACACACACACAAAAAATGGACTTCAATCTGCTTCCCAACAGTCCTGGGGAAAAGTAAGGCTCTGAGACGAGAAACAACCACTATAGGAAAAAAAAACAACATCTGCAACCCAACAATTTTCAGGAGGAACATATATGTATCATACCTAAGATCTGATTAATACTTTATCATCTTAAACTGGTGTGGGCATTGACTCACTTGACTGCTTCAAAACCTAACAGTTCCTTCCTCATCATTGGTATCCGTGGTGGCATGCTTTCCTTTGCTGGGATACAAAGAAATCGTATTGGTTACATGTGAGTGCAGCTCACCTCCACAAGCTGTCATCTGTGTCTTAAGCATCATAGACACTGCTCTAAATATTTCCATGTTCCTATAGGATCAGGGGTATATACATGGTCTCCTTTTTTTTCCCCTTTTTCCTGTAACTGTAAGTTTGGAGGGGAGAATGTCTGTAACCACCAGCATGAATCCATTCAGATACAAGGCACTATTTGCTTGTTGAAAATAATGAATAGCCTGATTATATTTAATCAAAAGAGCAATGTTCGACTTCTCGGTGATGAAAAGCAAGTTTTTTTTTAGTTGTCATTATTGTTCCTTAATTATTTTTTAAATATGTATTTTATTGATTTCAAAGAGGAAGGAAGAGGGAGATAGATAAAAATATCAAAGATAAAAGAGAATCATTGATGGGCTGCCTCCTGCATGCCCTACACTGGGGATTGAGCCCCTAACCTGGGCATATGCCCTGACCAGGAATTGAACCATGACCTCCTAGTTCGTAGGTTGATGCTCAGCCATTGAGGTACGCTGGCCAGGCATTCCTTGATTCTTTATAACTTGACTGTTTCTTAAGGCTGCCATTGTTAAAAGGTTGTCATTCAACATGTACTTCCCAGTATGTACTCTCCAGGCGAGGTTCTAATTTCTCAGCACCCAGGTTCTCTCTTGGGGTATCAGGAGAGCTTCTGGTTAAATGCAATGTGTAACCTAATGAGCTGATTATCAGGCATAGTGGTTAATGTTGAAAAGTAAAGACGTTCCTGGCACATGAAGTTACAAGTGTAAGAAGACGGCTGAAACAAACTTCCCAGGTCGCACTGATGGCAATTCGGGTGCATCAGAGTTAGGTCTGAACAGTGCAGTTAGTTTAAAAGCTGCCCTTGCCAGTTACAAAATCTTCAGAGAGAGGATTCTCACTTCTCCAAGTGGAAGAGGCTCCTGGGCTCCCGCATTGTCAGCCTCTTCCTGCAGAGCCTCAGATCTCAGGACTGATCCCCCAGCACGTGGGGCGGGCCAGGAGCAGAGCCATTCAAATGAGCCTGCAGGTGAGGAAGATCAGTGATTTGCCTGTTCTGCCCATCTGCCTCCTGCAAAGGCAGAGATCACAGGCCCTGTGTGATCCCTGAATAGCACCCCCCATTGTGGGAGAGTCAGGGGGTGCCAGGTGATGAGGTAGCTAGTGAAAGGAGACCGGAACATGGGAAGTACAAGTGTGAGCTGTAGAATCAGCTTTGTTGTTTAAAAAGGAATCTGTTAACATAGAAGTAGGTTGGACAGTTAACGAATTGACCAGTGTTCCTGAGAAAGTATTGGGTAGAGGGTATTTGGTTCCTGCTAACTGCTGGCATTCAAATTCCAGCTATGTCACCTGTGAGCTGTGTGGCCAGATAAGTTACCTCTTCATGCTACAGCTTCTCACCTGTACAATGGAAACAACAGTACCTGCCTCATGGAGCTGTTGTATAAAGTGAGTGAAAATTAATAAATTACATTGAAGAACACCTGGCATGTTGCCACAGTTACATATGTAGTACCATCATCACCACTATTGTCCTTTTCATAGGAACGATGGAAATAAAGGAAGTAAAAATGAAAATTATACATGTCAGGTTTCAGGTAAATGACCTTGAAGGGTAGCACACAGTTCCAGGCCCCCGACATATTAAAAACACACTCCAGAGTACTCCCGGGGGTTTTACTGGCGTGAAGCTTGGACCTTCATAAGGTTATGTAACCAGAGAGCCTGCCATTGTTCCCTCTGACCATAGGAAGAAACTGCTCATTAGAGAGGGTTGGTAGGAAACGCTAAGCATGGATTCACAGCAGATCTGAAAAATAAAAGGTTGCACCAAAGGGAACGCACTGTGCACTGCCTCTGAAGGGAACTGCATATTATTCCCAAAGAGATGGACCATTTATAAAGATGGGAAGAGCAGCAGCAAACCCCATGCTCCATCACGCAGCAAGAATAATAATCCCTCAAGCCAACTGTGTTTCATTTATATCCCCTTCTCCTTTCTGCTAGGCTCCTCTCAATAGATATTCCTCAGAAAAAAACCGTAAAAATATAAACACATTACCATGAAAACACCTACAGGTTACAACTCTTAATATTGTCATACTAGGGGCCCAGTGTGCAAATTCATGCACGGGTTGGGTCCAGCCAGCCCGGCCCCAATTAGGGCAGATTGGAGCTGGGTCTGTTGGGAGGAGGAGATAGTGGGAGGTTGGCTGACCAGCCTGCCCTGACTGGGGCCTGATCGGTCCAGGCAGGCTTGGGAAAGGGGCCATGGGCGATTGGCCAGTGGACCCCACCCCTGAATGGGGAGGTTGCTGACTGGGGGCCAGTAGCCTGGGGGAGGGGCCATGGGTGTTTGATCAGGTGGCCCTGCTCCTGATCAGGGTGGGGAGG
>NW_006297021.1:3067656-3073229 GCF_000327345.1 Myotis davidii | reverse complement strand
GCATAGGAACGATGGAAATAAAGGAAGTAAAAATGAAAATTATACATGTCAGGTTTCAGGTAAATGACCTTGAAGGGTAGCACACAGTTCCAGGCCCCCGACATATTAAAAACACACTCCAGAGTACTCCCGGGGGTTTTACTGGCGTGAAGCTTGGACCTTCATAAGGTTATGTAACCAGAGAGCCTGCCATTGTTCCCTCTGACCATAGGAAGAAACTGCTCATTAGAGAGGGTTGGTAGGAAACGCTAAGCATGGATTCACAGCAGATCTGAAAAATAAAAGGTTGCACCAAAGGGAACGCACTGTGCACTGCCTCTGAAGGGAACTGCATATTATTCCCAAAGAGATGGACCATTTATAAAGATGGGAAGAGCAGCAGCAAACCCCATGCTCCATCACGCAGCAAGAATAATAATCCCTCAAGCCAACTGTGTTTCATTTATATCCCCTTCTCCTTTCTGCTAGGCTCCTCTCAATAGATATTCCTCAGAAAAAAACCGTAAAAATATAAACACATTACCATGAAAACACCTACAGGTTACAACTCTTAATATTGTCATACTAGGGGCCCAGTGTGCAAATTCATGCACGGGTTGGGTCCAGCCAGCCCGGCCCCAATTAGGGCAGATTGGAGCTGGGTCTGTTGGGAGGAGGAGATAGTGGGAGGTTGGCTGACCAGCCTGCCCTGACTGGGGCCTGATCGGGCCAGGCAGGCTTGGGGAAGGGGCCATGGGCGATTGGCCAGTGGACCCCACCCCTGAATGGGGAGGTTGCTGACTGGGGGCCAGTAGCCTGGGGGAGGGGCCATGGGTGTTTGATCAGGTGGCCCTGCTCCTGATCAGGGTGGGGAGGCTGATCTGAGGTGGGGCTGGGCAGGGGGAGGGGCAGCAGGAGGTTGGCAGGCTGACCCCACCCCCTATTGGTTTGGGGGGGCAATCAGGGGCAGGGTCTGCCAGGGGGAGGTAGCCACCAGGAAAGCCTCCCCCCCCCATCCCCGACTCCAGCGCCCTGATCCCAGGACCACTTCCGCCAAAGGAGAGCTTTGCCTGTGCAGCTGCCCGAGACTGAGACCAAGCAACTCCAAGGTCCCTGGACCCCAAATTTCTGAAGCCAAGGTGGTTGGCTGGCTGGCCCTGCCCTGATCGGGGTGTTGGGGGCAATCCAGCCTGGATCAGGCCAGTTTGCTGGCCACAGTGGGTGTCATAGCGACCAGTCTTTGGTCATTATGGTCGTTACAGTCACTGGCTTGTTATAGATAGATAGATAGATAGATAGATAGATAGATAGATAGATAGATATTGAGATGTTTTTTAAAACGATGAATTTTTTAAATGGGAGAAGAGGGTGGCCTCTGACCTCAGCTCGCTTATTATTCACACTTCAGGTGTGGACTTACTTAGCTCCTGCCCTTCCCTACTGTGTGGAGGATGTTCGCCTGCATCAAGAGAACATATATGAGCAGGTAAACTAACTGTCTCCTTGGAAAGAACAGAGCGTGTAGGTGTGTGTAAAGGACAGAAGTTAGAACAGCACAGGCTATTGGGGGCCAGAGAAAGCCAGTGGGAGGGGGAGGAAGAAGTGTGGGGTTGTGGCAGAGAGGAGACGATGAGAAGAGATGGAGAAGAGGATGGAGCAGGTGGCCCCTGCTCACTGACCCAGGCAGCTGAAGAAGGTGTGGCCCTGGAGGGGTGGCTGGGCCTGGCTGGCATCAATTAGTCAGAATTCCCTGGGCAAGTGGACAGGTGATGTTATTGTTGCTTCTCGGGGTTGGGGGGAGTGACAACAAAACAATGGTATGCTGCCACAACATTTTAAATTATATGAGTTTTCTATCAAAGGAGTTATTAGGAAATAAACCAGCATTGCATTTTATGCAGAATAAAGACAGACTAAATTGTTAATATAATTCTACATGTGTGCATGTGTTTATAAACATTTGCAAACATTTGTATATGGTATAAGCCACATATATTTATATGGATATGAATGTATAAATATGTATGTATATATAAATATGTATGCTATGTAAATATTTATATGTATATTAATATATTCATATATAAATGTATGAATATTTATATGTATAATAGAGATTGATTATATATTTACTTATATTATGTGAATTATATGTGTGTCTGTATTTACTTGTGCTAATGTATAATCGCCATATGACATTATATCAGTTTCAGGCATACAGCACAATGATGTTGTATGTGTGTGCATTGTAAAATGATCACCACACTAAATCTAAGTAACATCCATCACCATATAGTAAGAAAGTATTTCTTCCTGGTGATGAGAGCTTTACAATCTACTCTTCTAGCAACTTTCAAACATGCAATAAAGTATTATTAGCTGTATTCTCCATGTTGTCCATTACATCCCCATGACTTATTTCTTTATTAACTGGAAGCTTGTACCTTTTGAGCTCCTCCCTCTCCCCGTTTCTCCCATCCAGATGTTACGTAGTAATCAACCATATACAGATATTTATAAATACACTAGAGGCTGGGTGCACAAAATTCATGCACAGCTAGGGTCCGTAGGCCTGGACAGCGATCAGCGCCGATCTGTGGGATGACCAGTGGGGTGATTGGGGGTCCCCCCGCTGGCACCCACCTTGGCTGGCCTGGGGCTTGGGGCCTGGGGGCAGCTCCTGCATTGAGCGTCTGCCCCCTGGTGGTCAGTGCGCATCTGGTCATTCCGCAGGTCATTCTTCTGTTCAGTTAATTTGCATATTAGGCTTTTATTACATAGGATAGACAGGTGGAATTAGATTTGATTTGGAGCTCCAACTTCCTGAATTGCTGGATGGTCTTCAGCAAGTGACTGCCCCCTATTGAGCCCCATTTTCGCAACTGGGAATGTGGACAGTCACCGAAATTCCACAGGGTGGCTTTGGGCTGAAATGAGGTCCAACAAGCAAAGTGCTCAGTTTGGAGCCAGACCAGGTAGGAACCGAAAGGCAGGTGCTCAGCACACAGCAGAGACACGGTTCTCTGTGGAGGTGTCCTTGTAGGAGGCCCTGCCTGTGCCGTCAGTGAGAAGAACAGTGCAAGGGGTATGCGTGGGGACAGAGAGCGCAAACAAGGCCCAGCGTTCAGAGAAGGCGGTTGGGACCTGGGGCGATGATTTGGCGAGAGCAAAGGGATGGACAGTTATGTGGGTATCACTCTTCCACTGGTGCTGGACCTCATGCCTTTGGAGAAACATGAAAATACTATAGAAAAGACTACATAAGACCACTTAAAGGTATTTTTAAACATAATTCCCCATAATTTAGGTTTGAAGGAAAGTGCAGACTAAAAGAAACTACAGAAATAAATGTTATTTAAGTCACCCTTTGTTAAAGTGGTCCCTAAAGCTAGACTTGAAGCAGGGACATGTCAGTAAGAGAAGGGATAAGCATGTAGTGGAGCACGCTGTTTTGCTGGGCAAACAATCATTTAACTTTAAATAATTGACTTAAATAAAGTAATCCATGCTTTAAAGCTAGCCTCTGTAAAGCACATGGTGCTGCCCCAGAGATGTTGCTGAAACTTACAAAAGGGGGGACAAGGTGAGCTGCTCCTGACAGCAGGAACCCCTAATGCAGGCCCTCTGCTTGGCTTATACCACTGTTCGTTTCCAGAAAAGGGATGCATTTCAAAGGACTGGGACAATGGTTCATGCAAAATGATGCTTTTTGCAGAGCTGCCTTTTATAACCTGTTAAACTTTGAGGGAGACCCATGTGATAGACGAGAAAATACCATGAACCAGCCTGAAGAGTTCATTAAAGCTCTGAGTCTGACCTGGACATCCATTCATATCATAGTGCCCATAATACCACGCAGTGGGAGGGGGACAAGTGCAGTGACCTTGAAAAACCTGTAATAAATTGAGTCTATAAACTTTGATGTCTCCTCCATGGAGACTGCACTGCACTCTCATCTTTCTTCCTTTCTCATCCAAGGCCTGGGTTAGAGAGAAAACAAAAACAGCTGTTTTTATCATGTTTTTGAAGGGAGGGAGATTGAATCCTTCAGTGGCAAAAGTTCAATGTAATGCACACAGACTACATATGAATTACTCATTTTATGCAAAATGACATGCCAAATTAATTACAGGTGAGCTATTTTAGTGCGGAAATGGCAGGATTCAGATTGGTTTGGGCAGAGCGGCTGGGTAATACATATTTAATACGCTGTGCAATAATCTGGTTGTCCTGGTCAGCCATTCATATCCTTTGATCCCTAAAAACTAATTATTGTTGCATTCAACTGTAACTGATTGCAAAGGGGAGTCTTCTTTTTTTTTTTTTTTAACCAAGTACCTAATGTACATTTTCCCATTTGCTTTTCATCAGATCGGACCTCTGTCGCAGAGAGCAATAAGATGGAGTACTGTGTTTTTGGTCTGTTAATCATTTAATGCTTTAGATTTAAGTCTCATCTGCCTGACGTTGAAAACTCACTTTGAATCTAGTCGAATAGCAGTGCTATGATCCTCACATACTAACATTTCCCCCCATCAGCTTAAGTTTACCCTAAAGCGTTTCTTAGCCCATTCCCAATCTTAAATTTCAAAGTAATCTGAGCTGGATATATTATGAATTCCAGTATGAATCAGAGCTTATCAGCATAATATATTAATAATTCAAACTATGCATTGGTACCTAACATTATTTTAGCATGTAAATTTTGGATGAAAATTTTAAATAGCTTTCGAGACTAAGCAGAAAATCATTTTGAATGATTTTTTTCTTCTATAAGATGCCATGGATTACAAAATTAAACCACATAATCTAAATCCAAGCCCAAATTCAGACTAACTTCAATAATAGTTCAAAAATGCATATACAATGTTTAATTTTTATGCTGAATTACAATGAAATAACTGATTTCTAAAGGTAGCGTTTACAGAATCTTTTAGAGCTCCAGTGGTAGCCACTAGCTATCAATGGTTACTTGACTTTAAATGTAAATTAATTGAATAAAGTTTTTAATTTTTCAGTTGTACTAGTTGTATTGAAATGGTCGGCAGCCACGTGAGCTGGTGGTTACTGGCCTGCACGGCTCAGATTTCTAGAACACCTCTAATGACACAGAAGGTTCTACAAGCCAGCAATTTCCTAGAACAGCATTTTGTTTTTCTAACATTTGAAATTTCTAGACACTAATCTGACAAATGTAACACCGGAAAGTCAAAGTTACCCACGGTGTAAATGTACCACAGCTTTTTATCCACTCACCTACTGATGGGCACTTGGGCTGTCTCCAGATCTTAGCTATTGTAAACCGCATTGCTATGAACATAGGGGTGCACACATTCTTTCCGATTGGTGCTTTGGGTTTCTTAAGCAGTTTTTAATAGTCATGATTCAAAAGCAATGAGGCAGGTATCTGCTTTAAAAAGTCTGTGCCCCCTTCACCCTGTAGCAATGGAAAAGGAATCCCTGTTTGGAGTTTTAAATTAGAAGGCATTCCCTATCGATCAAGAAAACATTGTACTTCAATAAATGCTACTTTTAATACCAACAACTAGTCTTCATTCATAATGAAATTGATAGGAATAGGATATTGATTATTT
>NW_006297021.1:3065651-3066641 GCF_000327345.1 Myotis davidii | reverse complement strand
TAAACCACCTGTGCAATCAACGTGAGTCATTGCTGCTACCTGAGAATAGGAGCACTGACGGTGCTCTCGATGGAAATGCATCCAACATTCAGACCACATCCTACAGACCCCAGGCCATTCCCGAAAGGCATGAGTGTAGTGAAATGCCTCCTCACCCCATTTCTTAAAGAAAAAAGAATGAAATTAAGAAAAACTTAAAAAAAAAACCTATAGTGAATGAATATTTAATTCCTCGGCAACTTCACAGCATCAAATAGCTTGGAAGCTAAAGATATATTTTTCCGTGGAAATGGGGGACTAGGGCATTTGCATGTTGAGCAGTTGAGAGCCCTTGACTCCGATCTTGTTAACTAAAGCAAGCAATGATAGTTTAGCACCCTAATGCAATTCAGTTCAGCAAATATTTATTGAAACGCTATTATTTGCCAGGCACTGCACTAGACAATGGTCATGTGACGGTGCATTATAACCCTGTTAGTTTATTCTAAACATCTCTGACTCAATCTCATAAAGTAGCAACTAATTTCTGTCATTGTAAGTAAAACCTTCTTATATGGATATTGACATTCAATAATTAAATCAATCCAAAGCTATATATGGGTGTACCTGAACATTCATGTTCATGTGTGTGTGTGTGTGTGTGTGTGTGTTCGCCTAGCTGTAGTCACCACGCTGTGCACGATGCATGGACAGGTGTAAAGATCATCTTGTCATTTGAACCGAGACATTTTTTCTGCTCCATTTATTTGCACCAAGTTTTTCTATGCTTGGATTTTTAAGGGAGAAAGACAAGTGCTTTTGCATCCCTGATGTTATAAATATGAGTGACTTGGTTAATGCTACTTGAGAGATGAGGTGCCATAGAGAGACCACTGTGGAGAATACCATGGGGAGAAATTGAAAAAACTGGGGAGGTTCCACGGCAAACCTGATTCATTCAGGTATTGTGAACCACAGACCTCGATCTTCCCTGGGCCTATCCCCTCCCTG
>NW_006297021.1:3065024-3065389 GCF_000327345.1 Myotis davidii | reverse complement strand
TGCATTATAACCCTGTTAGTTTATTCTAAACATCTCTGACTCAATCTCATAAAGTAGCAACTAATTTCTGTCATTGTAAGTAAAACCTTCTTATATGGATATTGACATTCAATAATTAAATCAATCCAAAGCTATATATGGGTGTACCTGAACATTCATGTTCATGTGTGTGTGTGTGTGTGTGTGTGTGTTCGCCTAGCTGTAGTCACCACGCTGTGCACGATGCATGGACAGGTGTAAAGATCATCTTGTCATTTGAACCGAGACATTTTTTCTGCTCCATTTATTTGCACCAAGTTTTTCTATGCTTGGATTTTTAAGGGAGTAAGACAAGTGCTTTTTGCATCCCTGATGTTATAAATATG
>NW_006297021.1:3055074-3064950 GCF_000327345.1 Myotis davidii | reverse complement strand
TAAACTGGCAGTCGACATCCCTCTTGCAATCCGGGACTGCTGGCTCCTAACCACTTGCCTGCCTGCCTGCCTGATCGCCCCTAACCACTTGCCTGCCTGCCTGAGTGCCCCTAACCACCGCTGCCTGCTGGCCTGATGCCCTAACTGCTCCCTGCCAGCCTGATTGCCCCTAACCGCCTTTGCCTGCTGACCTGATTGCTCCTAACCACCCTGCCTGCTTGCCCCCTAACTACTCCCCTGCCAGCCTGATTGCCCCTAACTGCCCTCCCCTGCCTGCCTGATCACCCCCTAACAGTTCCCTACTGCCAGCCTGATTACCCCTTAACTGCTCCCCGCTGCTGGCTTGAATTGCCCCTAACCTAACTGCCGCCCTCTTGGCCCCTGCCCCGTGGCTTTGTCTGGAAGGATGTCTGGAAGATGTTCCATCTAATTAGCATATTACCCTTTTATTAGTATACATTTTCATGATCTTGGGCAATTTACTTAATCTCCAACTTTCAGTTGTCTTATCCTACTGCCTTGTTTGTTGTTTTCTCCTATCGATTTTATCATTAAAATCCATGCTATTCTCACTGTCATCAATTTGTTTTGTTTTGTATTTACTTTCTAATTTATTCATTTCTGGCAAATTGTGATGGTGCATTTTTATGACCAAATGAATAGATAAAATTAGTTAGTGAAGAAAATGTCTATGAGACGCTAACAGTATGCTTCCTTTCAGGGTCAGCATAGGTCTCAGGAAAACAACAAGAAGGTTAGAACAAGCACAGACACATTGCTTGGTTTTGTCAACCCATCCTCTACAGCAAACGATGGGGGAAAGACAAAGCAAACAGTGACCCTGCGGAAGCATACAGAAACATACAATTTTGAAGTGAAAATATTTGTGATCTTCGAGGATGTCTGAGATAGTCTAGCTCCAGAAATAGCTGAATTGTTTTGCCTGTTTTATTCTGTATGCCTCAGAAATTGTACAACGTGTGGGTCCTTTTGTTTGGGTTCTAATGGCTTTCTATAATAGCACAATGTCAAGAGTCTTTATTTGAGTATAGCAGTCTTCTATGTTCGTTAATACAAGTAGCAAAGATTTTCCTTACATATCCTTGGAAGCACTACAATAAAGCCAATTTTATTTCTTGGGGTCAGAGATGTAGAATACATGGGGCTCTATTACCTAGTAATACTCTAACAGTTGTTTCCTTTCAGCCACCCATTGCTATACAAAGAAAAGCCTTGAAACTTAAAAATAAAAGCACAAAGTTAAAAGTAAAAATTATATAAATGTATTGGTTAATAAAACTGCTAGTAGAATTTACTTGCAAATATAAACATAACAAAGGTGTATTATTTTATAATTATTTGTCTACAAATTTCTTACCTAAGGGATATGAACCCATTGAGTCCAAGGGTTTGTCTTATTCATTTTATTTTTTATTCTCATTACCTAACACAGTGCATAGTACAATTTTTAAAATATCTTTAAAATATAAATACATATTTAATGTATTTAGCATATGATAGATCAAAACATATATTTGAGTGTATAAACATATGGATGAAAAAGTCACATGTTCAATGATTAAAAATTTAACATTCCAGGTAAATTGAATTCCAGGGACATGAGTAGACTTTGTCTTCAAATAAGAATGAGGGTTGGTTCTCTGACATGCCTGACCCCGACCTGTGCTGGAATGGCTGGGTGCCCTCATTAATCACCCTTTGTATTGAGGCATTGAAGGCACAAGTTAAATGAGATCTCTTGGTAAAGGAGATCTGCTGTTGGCAAATCCCAAATCATCATTATGTGTTAGAATTTTAATCCAATTAAGTAAATGAATTGATGTAAGAATGAACAAGTGATCTTGAAGGAATGTTCCCGGCAGCACTGGATCATTAACTAATTATGTATATGGCATATAATAATTCTAAATAACTTGAGGTGGCTATAACTTGAATTGTGCCCCTCCCAAATTCACATCCTGAAGCTCTAACACCCAAAGTTACGGTGCCCAGAGATGGGGTCTGTGGGAACTCATTAGGTCATGAGGGTGGGCTCTTCAGAAAAGGATTAGTGGCCACATAGGAAGACACACACAGGAGAGACCTCTTGCTCTGCCCCCCTGAAGACAAAGTAAAAAAAGACACTTGTCTACAAGCCAGAAAGATGGCTTCACTAGAACCCACACTGGCCCACACTTTGACCTTGAACTTGGCAGCCTCCGGAACTGTGAGAAATAAATGTCTGTTGTTTAAATCACCCAGTCTCTGTTATTCTGTTATAATAGCTCAACCTGATTCAAACAGATACCAATCAGAACCCGGGGAGAATGGTTAGTTTTATTGAGGATGGGGTTAGTGAGATAAGGCCTGGAGGGAAGAAGACAGAGGTTACTGAAAGGAGTTTTTAGGGGTAAAATAGGCAGGTTTAGGGAGTTTTAGGAATTAGGGGGTTCATGGGGGAGGTTCATAGTTGGTTGGGAATGTGGAGCTGGCAAAGGGTATACATTCACAAAGAACAGAAGTGCCACAGAATAAGGGGAGAGGAAGACACCCACTCACAGAAGATAAGGGCAAAGCCACAGGGAGCAGAGACACAAAAGGGAGGAAGAAAAAGAAAAGCACACAGATTTTCACATGGGATAGAGAATTCTACCCCTGAAGTGGGAGAAAGGGAGGGGAACCCCACATGGGCTCTGAGTTTTGAAGCTGCTATAGTGACCAATAAGAAGGGCGCATCGAAGGACAAGGAACTGCAGCCTTTATAAACCTTAGGAAAAAGGGGCTTAGTGGGTTACCCTTTTTGAGAACCCCCCAAAAAATTCCACATTTTAATATACCACCTTCTGTCCATGGCTTCATCCTTATAACCCACCTGGACAAGAACCCACCCAGGAAAGAAACCACCTTTGCATCCTGCTCAGAGGAAAAGCAGTCCCGAGCTCCACAGGGAAGAATGGCATCAGAAGAGATAACGGAAGCTCTACTTGAATTTAGGAAACACTCGCTCACCCTGAAGGAGAAAAACTTCATCCAAATAAGGACAGATTTTATTTATGTTTGATACAAAAGAAAAAGATTAAGTTCATGAGACTATAAAATAAATTTGGATCCATGATGGAAATATAATTATATGAATACTTCTAATAAGAACAATAATTGACGTGATAAACTACAGCATGATGCAGAAAAACCACACAAAGTAATAATCTGACTGGGCATTGGACAGACCCTTAGAAGCAAACCATGTCTAGGTTTTGGTTTTAAAGCCCTGATGCCTTAAAATTTACATTTCCCACGCACAATAGACCTTTGTCGTCCACTCATAATAAAAATAGACTCATTTCAAGATGATGACTCTAAAGGATTCAAGGTGTTGAGAATCTTCTTTTCTTACATGTTACAAAGACTGAAAGCACATTATGTTCTTTGGAATCATGGGATGTCGTTTAAGCCGTGCGTTGTGGAAAATATTGCCAACTTCTAAACTAGAAAATACATTTTGTACTTAGAATACTAGAGCTTCAACTCTGTGTACAAGGTGCACACAGTTCATATGGCAGGAGTGCCTTACTGTGTTTTGCCACCTGGGGAGATGTTTGCCTTAAACCCCTGGAAGATGCCCGGGAAGGGAGGCATTTGGTCTGCTATGGCCACTTCTACAACAGGCGGCGACTTGGGGTTCTAAAAGCAAATGATATACATGCACTTAAAACTAGATGAACTTTCATTTTTTTAATCAGAAATATGAGTACTGTCAATAGGAAAATAATCAATGAAATATAGATTCCCCCCCAAAAATGACCATAAAGGTGAGAAGTCTAAAGGTCACATTACTGAAGAGAATGGCGATGTGTTGAAATATGAACTTTATTTTCTTCTCCAAATGAAATATGTGTAACTTGTTTTCTTTTCAAGAACAATTGGGGTGTAAATATAGGTAAACAGAGAGGAAGGCAGAGTCAGCATCTTAGGGAAATGTCATTTTCACTTGGGTTGACTAATGTCCTAGTCAAGCTAGAGGAGCACTCATGTTAAGCTATCACTATTAAAAAGGACAGGGTGACAATGGGAAAACAACAGTTGTTCCCACAGTCTCTTTGGAAATGGTCTTGTAATACAGAAGGCAAGTGCGAATTCAACCCAATGACATTAAATCTCATCGGACAACAGTAAAATCTTGGGTTTTAAAATAGAGAAAGATAAACATATTTTCTCCTATATAAGTATGTGCATAATGTTTCAACATAGGGATTGAGAATGGACAGTTGCAAATAATTATATAGAGTCTCTAATGGCAAAAATGATCTTTAGGAAAGAATAGACCAGGGCATTTAGAAATAGTTTAAATAAAATTGGAATGTTTTCACACACACACACACACACACACACACACACACACACACACACAGGCACACAATATTATTACTGCCAAGGTAAAGTTTCTTCAGAAAATTTCCAAAGTTTGGGAGTCAAAATAGTTGTATATGACATTTACCTTTGTCATGCAGGTATTCAACATGATTGTAAAGGAAGATAACAGTTATGAGCTATTTCCATAGATTTCTTACCTAAATTCAATTTCTCCGTTACCATTACTTAATATTTAGTGAAAAAAGAATGAATACATTCTGGACCATTAACTAATCATTTACATAGTTTGTAGCATTGTTAGAAATAATGATGATCAAATGCTTGAATAAATATCTTGAAAACATCTGACTTCTCATTCATACTTAAACCCCTCCACTCTGAAGTCTCATGTTACCAGGGAGACATCCCAGTCTCCTACAAGATTCAGTTTTGAACAATGTCCATCCAGATCCTAAAGGGTGAGTTCTTTTCCAGGACCACTTGGGCTCCTCCTCTGATGCAGTAAATGAGCTGTGATGCCTGTTTTTTCTACATCTTACCTCTTGGTCTACCCACTCTGTATCTAAATTCAAATGAGCACTACCTCTGCTCTATCTTCTATTCATTACGCAAACATTCACTAGCATTGCTGGGTAAACAAAGGTGAATGCAATGCCTCCTAGACCTGAAGGGGCTGACAGTTGAGTATAGTCAGCTGAGACAATACATTACACCAGTGGCAGTGAAAGATACTTCCAGCTTCATTCATTTGAAATATTTACAATGACATCATACAAACATATATATACCATTCTTTTCTGTATGCGGTTCCTAAGTCTTCTACCAGCCATGCTACTAACATAACCCCCCGCACATAGAACTTGAATTTGTGGGGGTTGGAAGGCATGATCATTTTATTTTCCAAATATCTGAAAATATGACTGCCCTTTTCTGGATGTCCTTATCATAACTCCATGGCTTTCTGAGATGTAATCACTTTTCAAAATCCAGTTTCATGCTCTCTAGTATAAAAATGAATTTTTGACTTTTATAGTTAAAACCACCAACTCCATACTGAATACCATTTATGATCTTTGTATATAATACTAAACTCATTTTTTCCTACATAATAAATAAGGCACATTGCTAATAGTCTTTCTACCAATCTCCTGAGGGTAGAAAAGAAAGCATGACCTTTTTTTTTAGCTGACCTTAATGAATATTTATTAACAACAATTTCCTCCTTTTCTGTGTGTTTGCAGAACATAATTTTGTTCTGTTTTCTACCCCTCAGGGACAGTGACTATAACCCTAACTTAGTGGAACATCCTAACCAATCAAAACTTAATTTTTAACATAATTCCCAAGAATGATATAATGATTTTATAAACAAATTAAATTTTACTACATTCTACTTTATTAAACAAAATATGACTTTATATGCTGCACATAACTTTTATCAGCTAAATATAACTTTAAATTTAATGGGAATAATCCTGAGGTAAAAATTGAAGAATTTCACAGAAATATCATTTTTATATTTCCTATTAACTTGCTTTTTTTCTTCTTATTGTTATCCAATAGTCCACTGTGCATACCAATTAAGCAATACACTTTGAAGAATAAAACTATTTAAAATTCAGTAATTACCTAAACCACGACATCAAGTAAAATCCTGTTCAGTGATTTTCCTTGTGAAGTAAGTAAAGTGATGTACTTAGTAATGTAAACACATTTAAATTATTATTTCCTGTACTAGTTTTTAAAGAATGCAAAGTAATAATCATTTAAAAATTTTCATGTACACACATGCACGCACACACACGTTTTCCATAATGGCTATACAAATTTACACTCCCATCAATAATGTGCAAGGGTTCCCTTTTCTCTATCTCCTTGCAAAGATTTATCTCTTGCCCTTTAATTAATAGCCAATCTAGCAGATGTGAGATATGCTATGTCATTGTGGTTTGATTTGCATTTTCCTGATGATTGGTGATGCTGAGTGCATTTTCATATACCTGTTGCCTATGTATGATTTTTCTCTGGAAAAACATTTATTCAGATCCTTTGCCCATTTGTAAATTGGGTTATTTATTATTTGCTATTGACTGATAGGAGTTCCTCATATATTTTGCATATTAACTCATTATTAAATATATAGTTCACACACATTTTTCCCATTTTAGCTGTGGAGGGTTTCCTTTGCTGTGCACACGTTTTAAGTATTTCTCTCTTCAGATCTATTAGGTTGTCTCTTATTTATTTAGGTGAGCCGATGCTGGGTGCATATATATTTACTATTATTATTTTGTCTTGATGAATTGACCTCGTTATCACTATAAAATCACTTCCTTGTCTCACTATAGTTTTAAAGTCTATTTTGTGTGATGTAAGCATATCTGCCTCTTCTCCCTATTCCATCCCTTCATTTTCAGTCAGTGTGAGTCTTCACAGTCTTGTAGGCATTTCAGTGTTATAGGGCTTTTTAAAATTGATTTAATATATTTCCCTCCCAAAATTAAAAAAAAAGAGGACCTTTCTTTCAACACATCTTTTATGATGGTATTGATGATGATGTATTTAGCTATATAGACACTTCCTCATTAAATCTTCCTAATGACTTTATGGATTACATAGTGTCTCTCTTCACAGATGAAGAAAATAAAGTTTAGAGGGATTTAGTGAGTTGCCAAGGAAGGCCCAGGAAAGGAATGTTTTAATCAGGATTTAAATCCTGGTATTTATGATCCTAAAGCCCCTGTTCTTCATTATTACAAACTAAAGTCCATAATTTACATGGAGTTAATTTCATCAAATAAAACAGAGCTTTAACAATCACTGAAATAAAAGTTGTACAGTTCTTATGGAAAAGCCTACTGTGTATTCAAAGTAGGAATGCAGATTCCATCATTTAGTTTCACTGGATTTAACAATATTTTCTAATTCTAAATACAGTTTTTTATGAATTATAACGAACTTGTTCACAAGCATCCTGGGATATTTTCTACCAAACACTGGACCACAAATATTGTCGATAAATTGCATTTGTCTTTCTACATGTAAAACAGAACTTGTCAAATTTTAAAGTAGACACTGAAATTTTGTACAAAACTTGAATGTATCCCAATATATATTGCTGCTGCAAAACCAAACGGGGAGGCTCATCTCTCCTATTTTTCTACATTTTCTTTTGCCCTGAAGTCAATTACTCTGGATACTCATAGTTAATGAATGAATCAATCATCAGAGTAAGATTTTATGTTATTCATTAAAAAATACATTTACATGGCTCACAGATAACATATTCCTCGCAACTGAACTTTTCTTTTTAACCAAGAGTACAGCCTATAAAAGGAAAGTCTGTGCTATTTGACAACCACAGAAGGCCTGGCTCGCCTGCCTCTATGGGACACTGCTGATGGTTGGCCAAAGGTTTCTCAGCCCTTCGCCTGCAGATTTCTTATGCTTCACTCTGGCTTCCTGTACTTCAGCCACTGGCAATGAACCATGCGCATCTCTGCAACTCATTCAATTCTTCCCCCAACCACCCACTCCCGCACAACGTGCATATAAAGAAAATATTCTAATACATCCAAGGATAGTAGGTTAATCAGGGCCACGTCAACTGTAGCCTGCAAAATATCCATAATTAATATAAAGGGAGAGGTAATAATGAAAGTAATAATGAAGAGTAATAATGAAAAGTAGTATTTTTAACTAGTGATTTCTCTTTCGAAAATTATTTGCTTGAAAAAAATCTCTATGCCCTGGCTGTTTTGGCTCAGTAATAGAGCATCGGCCTATGGACTGATTCCGGTCAAGGGCACCAAAAAAGAAAAAAGAAAAAAAATCTCTATCAATATTTATGAAGAAGAATGTTTAAGATTTAAAGGAAATTACTGAATAGATGATCTATTTGAATGTAATACATATTATATTATGATAAAAAAACAAAAGAAAGATGAGTATTCATTTTGCTTTCTTATCTTAACTTCTATGAAATTCTAGAAAGGTACTAAAGACCTCGTCTTATGTGAATTATTTTGAACCCAAGGACCCATGTTAATTAATAAGAGTTTTTGTTGTTGTTTTTGTTTGTTTTAATGAAAGGAAAGAAATGAAATATAAATATATAAACATATATACATGTACTACATATAAATAAACTAAAATAGGGGAGCTAAATTAGGCAAACCATAAACAGAAAGAATGTGATAAATGCATTAAATGACTTACAGAAAAATAAATAAAATATAAATAGTATGGGAAACTCCAATCTTTTTTAGGCTACTTCCTCCAGAAATTTCCCTGTTTGGCAACATGGTCAAATATTAGCAAAGTAAAAAAAAATAAAAAAAAAAAAAAATGTTTCCTGTCAGAACATGATCAGGTTCTCTTCACTGATTCCTGGCCAGTTGCTAGCAAGACTGATCCACTCCGTTTCTGAATTGCAGCTGCCGTCATGATCTTTCCAAAACACAGTTCTAATCACTGCATTCACCTACTTAAAGCCTCTCAATGTCTCCAGTTCTAAGAAGAAAGTTCTTAAAACAAAAGCAAACAAAATAAATAAATAAAACCCAATGCATGACATGGAGGAAACTGTATGGTACATTCTGCTTACTTCTTTTTATAAAATATACTAGGGGCCCGGTGCACGAAATTCGTGCACTGGGTGGGGGGGCGGGGGTGTCCCTCAGCCCAGCCTGCCCCCTCTCACATACTGGGAGCTCTCAGGTGTTGACCCCCCATCACCCTCCAATCGCAGGATCGGCCCCTTGCCCAGTCCTGACGCCTCTGCTAGAGGCGTCAGGCCTGGGCAGGGAACCCTCATTTCCCCCCATCACTGGCATTGCCCCTAGCCCAGGCCTGAGGCCTCTAGCCCAGGATTCAGGCCTGGGCAGGGGATCTCCCTCTCCCCCGCATCACGGGCTCTGCCCTTGCCCAGGCCTGATGCCTCGGCCAGAGGAGTTGACCCTCATCACCCTCCGATCGCCGATCACCAATCAGCCCCTTGCCCAGGCCTGAGGACTCCGGCAGAGGTGTCGCATCTGGGCAGGGGACCCCCAGCTCCCCACGGTTGCAGGCTCTGCCCCTACCCAGGCCTAACGCCTCTGGCCAAGGCATTAGGCCTGGGAAGGGGACCCCCAGATCCCTGTGATTTCCTGCTCTGCCCCTGCCCAGGCCTAACACCTCTGGCCGAGGCATTCAGCCCGGGCAGCGGGCACCCGCAGCGGCAGCGGCACTGCCATCACGCAGGCTCTGTCCCTGCCCCCACAGGACACCTCTGGCTGAGGAGTCTGGCCTGGGCAGCGGGGACCTGCAACTGCAGCGGCCCCGCAATCCCGGGCTCCGCTTTAGGCCCAGGCAAGGGACCCCTAGCTCCCGGGACTGCCAGCTTCGACCATGCCCTGCTCCCATCACTGGCTCCACCCCTACTTCCTGCTATCACAAACCAGGGTGGCAAAGGCGCCCGATTCCCTAGGGGCCGCCTTTGCCCTGCCCCCCAGCTCTTAGCTCCCA
>NW_006297021.1:3050531-3054946 GCF_000327345.1 Myotis davidii | reverse complement strand
CTGCAGTGGCCCCATGATCCTGGGCTCCGCTTTAGGCCCAAGCAAGGGACCCCTAGCTCCCAGGACTGCCAGCTTCGACCATGCCCAGCTCCCATCACTGGCTCCACCCCTACTTCCTGCTATCACAAACCAGGGTGGCAAAGGCGCCCGATTCCCTAGGGGCCGCCTTTGCCCTGCCCCCCAGCTCTTAGCTCCCCCCTGGGTTTCCGATCACTGTCAGTGGCAGGGGACTTCTTCCTGCTTTCCCTTTCGCCTCCCTGCATTGTGCCTACATATGCAAATTAATCGCCATCTTAGTTGGCAGTTAATTTGCATATCACCCTGATTAGCCAATGAAAAGGGTAGCGGTCGTACGCCAATTACCATGTTTCTCTTTTATTAGTGTAGATTTTTATTGATTTCAGAGAGGAAAGGAAAGGGAGAGTGAGCTAGAAACATCATGATGAGAGAAAATCATTGACTGGCTGCCTTTTGCAGCCTCTGCCCCTCCCCTGGGGACGGAACCTGCAACTTGGGCATGTCCCCTGACCAGGAATCCAACCTTGATCTCCTGGCTCATAGGTTGATACTCAACCACTGAGATACTCCTGCTGGGCTGGTCCTGCATACTACTTAATTACACCGCATCTCATACTGACTCCCACTCCTGACAACTGTCTAACAATTTTCTTAACAGGACATCTTGTCCTACTTTGTATGCATTTTTGTGTGGTGCCCACTATTCCAGAAAAGCCTTCTCTGGTATTCCCAGGCTCTGGAGACCCAGGGTTGTACCTCTCCTACCACCCAAAGCACAGGGCTAGGATTATTCTTTTACCAGCACGTGGCCCTTGGCTAGGAGCCCTGGACAGCAGGACCAGGGTTTATTGCTAAAATCCCCAACACTGAGGCCAAACGCTGACTCACTGTTGCTTTAGTAAGTAATTGTGGAGTAAACTAGGAGGGGAGAAAACAAAAGTGCACCCCCCAAAAGTGACTGCCACCCAGAGACAGGAATACCCCTGCTTACACAAGTTTGGGGGCTTGCCTGGACCCATAAATAGTCACATATCCCTACACAGCATCGCAGCTATCTATGTAACTCCCATCCTTACAACACACTGACTATCCATGTATTCTCCCTCAGCTTTAGATGAGTGGAGATTCTGTGTCTCAAAGTTTGTTTTGAAAAAAAGTGATCGCCACACCCTAAAGACTTAACTCACGCTACACAGAATGATGTGCACTGCATTCCAAAGGCGCTAGGTTTTCCCGGTTAAAAGCACACTTCAGTAATGACTGGTCAGACCAGCTGATCGAAGCAGGACTATAAAGGAAGGAAAACAACTTCTCACAAAATTAGAAAGGACAATTGGGAGGAACACCAATTCTCAATATTCACTATTTTTTGAATAAACCAATGGATACCATCATGTCATTTGCCCCAAAAACTAGTTTCTGAAGTTTGCCACTCCCAAGTTCAGATCTTGTGTATGGGTGTATTAATATGTTGAGTAAGTTCCATTTTTCATTTTGTAGTACAATAGACATCAAAATCTGACAGCATTCTGTACTTTGCACGTGTGGCTTAATTTCCTGCCTCTAGGTCAGAGGGATAAAAGTTTTAAATCCTTATTCCAGGAGTCTTGAAAGACTTGGGGTGTTTCATCTACACTTATTTTATCCTCAGTGACCCTTTGCGCAGATATATATGGTAAATAAAAATACAGTCAGGTAGGTGATTGATCATAACACATCATGGTTTATTTTGAGCACTGGTTAAACAAGCCAATGTTGATCCTTGACTAGCGTGGGAGAATGAGATTTTTCTCAAGTCTCTCAGAACCATAACTCTAAAAGATGTGAGAAAATAAAGAATCTGTTCAAATTTCAGAGAAAGCTCATCTCAACTGTTTTTCTTTCATTGGTTGCTAATGGTCTCTGGGTAGGTCCTAATGCCAATGTTCAGTTTATGTACCCAATCCTTGCCTGCCAGTGACTTGAAGGAAGGCCCAGGCATTGGCATAAAGCTTTCTTAACATGTCCCCAGTCACATGCTTAAGTTCGGGCACACAGTGTTTCTCTTAGATTAGGGGAAGGGATTTATTTCCACCCGAGAGTACATTTAATATATCAGTTGGTCTTTGATGGCTTATTGCTTCCCAAATCATGTACTGACTACAATTTTTGGATAGTAATAATTAAAAAAGGTACTTGACCATAATACCAATCCCTCAAGTGGAGTTAATAATAGGTTGAAGGCATAATTCATATTGTAAGCTATGTGGCAGTTGTGCTATGAATTAAAATACCATTGATACTCTTGTGAATAGAGATAACTTTTCATGCAGAAATACACTAGTACTTAAATACTGAAAAATACTCTATACTATTCTACACTACTCTATACTACTGAAAATACTCTATACTACTCTATGAATATTCTGGGTAAAAAAAGACCTGATTATTTAGGTGTGTTTTTTCCCCCCTCATGCAAACCTCCTAATAAATACAATGGGACATTTCCCTTAGTAAATAGTGCAGAATTAGCTCATTTAATTTTTCTTGAGCTGTTTTATGGTTATTTATATAATATACATGCCTAATAAAATTTGTTAAGAGTCAGCTAAGGGACCTGTACTTACTTATTATTTTATTGTGTACAGTAAAACCTTGAGGTATAGATCTTGATGTCCTTAATATTTACTGTTAATTCTTATCTTGACATAAGAACTATTCTACAAGGGCTTTGATAAATTTAGTGAAACTAAACGGCCTTCTAGTCTAAGCCAGTAAATTTGCATCTGTGTTCCCATGATGATGCTGCATTTGATTCTCTTTCATGTCTCAGAGTGGGTATGTCACATCCGTCAATAGTTGGGAATTGCACTCACTGTGAAGACGAGCCTTAACACAGGGAGGTGCTGAACAGATGAAAAAGTGAATTGAAAAGAAATGAAGCACGCTCTAATGAACAGGTGAACATGACTTGTTTAGCATTGAAATATCAATGAGGTGAAAGTGTCCCTCTCTAAATGAATAAGGTGAAAATCAAGCCATCATTGCACCCTGTAATTTCTCTCCTTCATACCAACAATACACAGGGTACTACCATTCCAATGTGTCTGATTTATACAACTGCAAGTAAGATCAAGTATATTGTTTCTTTATCAGCTCTACTTAATCATTAACGCTTTGAATTTTGATTTTTGAAGGATTTCTATAGCTAGTAATGACCTTATTGTTATCAAACCCATATACATTCTGAAAGTCCATAGTCATAACAGCTCTAGTATTTAAAACTCTCCTACTGTGGTTTCTATGAGAATATACTCTTCTTATTCTCTTCTGACCTGCTTAACAGTTTCTTTAAAATCTTTTCTGGTATTCCCTGTGGAGTGAATGTTTGTGCCTTCCCACCTCAAAATGCATATATTTAAATTCCAATCCTCAAATTGATGACATCAGGATGTGGGGCATTTAGGAGGTAAGGAGGTCATGAGAATGGAGCGTTCATGAGTGGGATTAGTGCCCTTCTAAGAGACTCAGAGCTCCCTCTCTCTCTCTGCTGTTCGCCTGTGAGCACACAACAAGAACACAGCCATCCCGAATCCAGGAAGCAGACACTCAGCACAATCAACTCTGCTGGTGCCAGAAATGTTCGTTGTTACGTCAGCCACTCTCTGGTATTTTATTACACAGTAGATCAAACTTCCAAAACACCTTTATCTCACCCATCAATGACAGAAATGCTCAAAGGTTTTTCCTTCCACCCTTATTTCTTTTCTCTCTTCCTGCTTTCATCTCCTTACTTCTCAGCTGGCACTTGCAGTATTTTAACTAATCTCTAGGCAGCTGACTTCCAACTATGTCCCTACAGTTCTAGTCCTCTTCCAAGCACCAGTCTGGAATTTCAAATTCCAGTGACAGTTTCATAAATGTCCGTGGGCAGTTTAACGCCTTGGCCCCAGGCTGGCTCTGGATTCCATAAGCTGTGTTCTGCTCTGAGGCAGACACTGTGCTTTCCACCTGGGATACTAGGATGGGTAGGACATAGGTCCTGTCCTGGTATAACTCACAACTGAGAAACATAGAAGTATATACAAATAATGGGGTTCAATAGACAGGGAAGTAGAGAGAAGATATGTAGGGACACAGGGTGATGGTTTCATATAGTCTCTGTACATCTTCTCGTTGTATCACCATCTTACCAGTCCTCCAAACTCGAAACTTCAGATTTACCCTTTTTTCCTCCAGTTGGCAATTGCTTTTGCTTGTGGACCTGGTTTCAGTAAGCCTCTTATTTTATACTAGAGGCCCGGTACATGAAATTCGTGCACACGTAGAGTCCCTAAGCTTGGCCAATGTTCAAGGCCAGACAGGTTCCCCGCCCAACCGCCTCCTCCTTCCCTCGCCCCCTGCGTGCCACCACTGTG
>NW_006297021.1:3047661-3050484 GCF_000327345.1 Myotis davidii | reverse complement strand
AGTACCCCCACCACCACTGCTGGTCTCCCACCATATTCCATGCCGCCCTCTGGTGGTCAGAGCCCATCACAGCGAGCGATCAAACTCCTGTTCTTCTGGTTGGACTCCCAAGAGGACACTTTGCATATTAGTCTTTTATGTATAGAGATGCTTTTCCTTCTCAAATGCATTTCTCCTGTAATATTGCAGTAATCTCCCCACTTCTGCCCCTGCTTTCCTTAGCATGCATTAGGGACTCTATACTGAGCATCACCACATTTCAATTCCTCTTTAACAAACACTGACACTCACAAGTAATTTGGGCTATATAGGTTTCCAAAACAGGTCTTTTAGCTAACAATGTTTCTCTTCTTCCTGAAATATTCTTGCTTCTGGCTTAAAAAAATCTGAATTACCTAGGTGTGGTCATGGTTTAAGTCAAATCCCAATTGCCAAGTAATAATTACTAATCCTTCTACCTAAACATATACTTTCTTCTATGCATTTTTAGGAATCTTGGTGTAACTTTTAAATTTAGAATATTCCGACATTTTTTTTCCTTTTTATTGACTTTATTAGGGTGACACTGGTTAACAAAATAATACTGGTTTTAGGTCCACAATACGGCATCTGTTTATTTTATTGTGTATTCAAAACTCCAAGTCTGTAGGGAAGAATGGGACTTGTTTGGAAAGTCTATAAGGATTCTCCGAAAGGTTGGAGGCCTCTAGGGGATTCTTGCCGAAGGTGTCAGACCCTGCCTTGACTTTTCCAAACAAGTCTGAGCCCTCAGTTGTTTTACTGGAATCTTTATGTTTAGACTTCAAAACATCCTTGTTTAAAAGACACTGCAGATGCATGTGTTTTCTCAAGGCCACTTACCTGGCTGACAGTATTTAGAGGTTAGTTTTAGTTCAAGCTGTTGCTTCAATAAAAGCCTAGGGAGGAAGGTGAATGGGGCTGTCTGTTTCCTTTAGCCAGGCAGTCCCTTAGCCGTCTCTTTCACAGAAGCATGTGGCAGAGTAATCATTCATCCATCTCTCAGGGTCTACTGGTCAGTCCCGGCAAAAGTCAAGTATTCTTCCATCACCATTTATACCCCCTATGCACTGTAGTAACACACAGATGCACACTCTCTCTCTCACACACACACAGGCACACCTTCTTTGTACAATGGAAATAGCAAGGTTTTGGAATACGATGGATTTATCATTTACAAACTATAATAGCTTGTTCAAATTACTTAACCTCTCTGAGTCTTCATTTTCTCATCCATAAATTAAATGTGATAAATAATGTAAAGTATCTTGTGAAGTACCTGGCTTATTGCAGGTACTCAGTAAAGGCTAGCTATAATAATGAATACTATAAGTAAAAATTTATTGTGTAAAGGATTTATGCCCTTCTATTCCATTATTTTTGACGGTCTGAAAAAGGCCTATGTCTGTACTTGACCCTTGATAAATGAGTTTTCTACAAATGAATGTACAGGTTGTTGTACTTTCTGAAAATGTAATTTTATTTGTCAGTACACCTCAGTGCTTTCTCAGACCACAGATGATGTTCTTCATAACATAGTTTCCAGAAACTTTAACTACAAAACAGAAGTTTTCCATATGCATGCATCACCATATATGTCTTCATTCATTTTTAACATAGTTTTGGAAATGAAATACTCATAAATTTAAATATGTGCATCATTTACTTTAAAATAAAGCATATAAACTTAATACATATTTGTATTTTTGGAATAATGTTGAAGATATCATCTTAAAATATTCTAGATTTTCTATCACTAAATGGTATATCAATATGCTCACTATCTTTTAAAGAATACTTTGAAGTAACTACTCAAAACATGGAGTAGTGGCAATTTTCTGATATGCTCTGCAAATATTTAATGATGTTTTGAATTGCATTTTAAAATATTTTAGCAAAAGGAATATCTTCCTGTCTGTTTTCAGTTAACATATAAGTTTTCTAAAAAAGCAGTCATAACTCACATAAGAATTTTGGATGAAACAATGTAAAATTCCTATTCAAATTGATTTTTGGGGAAAATGTTTATTATTATTATTATTATTATTTTGTTAATCCTCACCTGAGGAAATTTTTCCATTGATCTTTTAGAGAGAGTGGAAGAGAGAGAAACATTGATGTGAGAGAAAAACATTGACTGGTTGCCTCCAAGATGAGGCCAACCAGGCCCTGGGCCAGGGAGGAGCCTGTAACCAAATTATGTACCCTTGACCAGAATAAAACCCAGGACCTTTTAGTCTGCAGGGTGATGATCTATCCACTGAGTCAAACTGGCAGGGCTCAACTTGATTATTGATGGAACTAATAAGCTGACCCAAAGAACATTTACCAAACTAGGTGCTCAAATGCAATATTATGATTGGTTTTCTGGGTTAGATGTGAAACCTGTGTATATCCAACATGTCCATAAACTATAACCTTTAGGGTTATTGGCTTCTTTTGATAGGATTACTACAATTCTATTAGGCAAAACTTTTCAAGTTAATTTCTACCTCTACAGAGCTATGAAACAGCTCTTGCACAAAAAAAGTCAAGCTTAGCACTGTTCAGAAAGAATAATTGAGGAAACGTTTTCCCTTTTTCCAAGTGTCAGATGATGTTTCTGACATAGCAATATCTACACTAATAAAAGATGAAGATGCTAATTCACCGTACCTTTGCTATGCCCATGCCACGCCCAACAGCCAATCAGAACGACTATATGCAAATTAACCCAACCAAGATGGTGGCCAGCAGCCAAGGAGTGGAGCAAGCAGGAAGCTTGGTTGCCCCGGTGATGGAGGAAGACAAGCTTCTTGCCTGCCT
>NW_006297021.1:3045578-3046994 GCF_000327345.1 Myotis davidii | reverse complement strand
GCAAACCAGCTGGCCCACACCCATTCACCAGGCCTCTATCCTATATAATAAAAGGATAATATGCAAGTTGACCCTAAGAGCAGAATGACTGGGAATGACTGGTAACTATGACACACACTGACCACCATGGGGCAGATGCTCAATGCAGGAGCTGCCCCCTGGTGGTGAGTGTGCACCAGGGGACAGGCGCTCAATGCAGCACAAGCCAGGCTGATGGCTGCCAGTACAGGGGTGGTGGTGGGAGCCTCTCCTGCCTCCTCAGCAGCGCTAAGGATGTCCGACTGCAGCTAGGCCTGCTCCTCACTGGCAAGTGGACATCCTCCAAGGGCTCCCGGGCTGCCAGAGGGATGTCTGACTGCCAGCTAAGGCCCACTCCCCTGGGTGGTCATTCTCTGAGGGTTCCCAGACTTCGAGAACTGAAGGACCCTCCCAAGTGCACAAATTTTGTGAACCAGGCCTCTAGTTTTGTAATAAAGCAATAGATGCCAAAATATATTTGCACGTTCCTATGTAACAGGTATAGGCAACACTTACTCTAAAGAAATATTTATTCTTTCACTAGAATTGCTGTAAATTCATCCACTGTGTTTAAATAAACTGAGAGCAAACTTCCCACATCACCCCCATAGAATGTTCATTGTTGAAGAAATTCTAGATAATCTCAAAAATGAAAAATGTCTGCAGAGTTGAGAGATAACAGAACATAATCAAATATATTCAGGGAAGTGAATTTAAACGGATCAAATGAAAAACATTTACACATAACACATTACTACCTAATAATCTCTATTTTTTAGGGAATATTTTATTAACTTATTATTTAAGGATTAATTTCCTGGCAGTTCTACAAGTCATACTTCTGAATCTGTCTGTCTATCTACCTATATCTATCTATCTATCTATCTATCTATCTATCTATCTATCTATCTACTACTACTAATCACATATTTTTACTTTATAGGAAAACATAACATTAATGGAACTAGATTTTATCATAAAAGGTGAGCAAATTTAACTCCTATGTGTTATCACAAATAGAAAAATGTTTGAAAGTAGTAAATGTCAGGCCTATTATTATACCTATTCATTAAGACAATGCAAAGAACTACATTATCCTGTTTCTTATTATTTTTTCTTATTTTCCTCAATTAATTTCCTATACTTCCAACAGTACTTGTCTTCAATAATATCTCAATATATCCATGCAGATACTTACCAGGCATTTCAAATATAACCTTTCTAAAATAATCTTCTGTTCCCACTGCCTTCTCTGTCTCAATGAGAGGCGCCGCTCTTCATCCAGTTGCTTGCACCAAATGCTACATACTGTCCTTTAGTCTTACCTTTTTCCACCCTTAACATTAAGTACATCAGAAAGCATTGGCTGCCTCACCTCTCCTAACTATGGCCACCCCT
>NW_006297021.1:3043415-3045531 GCF_000327345.1 Myotis davidii | reverse complement strand
TCTTTCCCTGAATTAAAGAATTACATCATCTATATGCAACTACTTAGAAAACCATATCGGTAACCAGTTTTCTATGAAACAGGCAGATACACTTCTATGAGTTACCTTCTACGATACATCCCTTCTGTGACTGCTGCAATGCAATGTTTAAACACTTATGTGGCTCAACTATTTCTTACATAAATCCAATGCAATGAAAATCTTTAAAATTTAGTTTAGTGCACGGAGTCCTCTAACAAAATAATTGACAGATCTTATTAACCAATTGATAAATAATCAATCAAGTAGCCCATCTTGTATCAGAAGCCTGGAAAGTCAGCTCTAAATTTAAAAATTCAATATAATATAAATATTTCACATATGTGGTTATTATATTTGAAATCTCTTCCTTTGACTTACATTTAGGTGCCCTGTTTCAATGTTCAGACCTGCTTGCATAATTTAATTCAATATATTTTTAGTTACCTCAAGTAAATTATTTGGAGACACAAAGTTTGTTGAAGTCAACAGATTTAGGCAAAACTTAATCTACAGTAATACTGAGGTGATCAAATGAAACAATCTATAATAATAAAAGCGTAATATGCTAATTAAACCAGACAGCCAATGACCTTCCAGATGTCCTTCCAGACGACCTTCTGGATGAAGCTAGGGTGTTGGGGGCCAAGGCAGAGGTAGCTGTGGCAGCTGCAGGGACCAAGCCCTTTGCACAAATTTCATGCATTAGGCCTCTAGTATATTATAAAATACCTTTGAAACTGCTACTCTTATCTAAAAGTCTTAATTTCTTATGATAAATGACTTGTCTATTAAGTATCTATTATATTCAGGCACTGTACTGTATAAGGTTCAATTTTTTTTTCTCGTCTTATCTTCACTATGAAGTAAGAATTACATGGTCAATTCTATTTTACAAACAAGGAAATGGAGACTATGGTAGATGATAAACTGGTCAAAGGTTGTGCGATTGGTAAATGAGCAAGGAATTGAATATAAGTCTATCTAACTTCACCCCTGAATTCTATCTACTGCACTTCCAATGCCTCTAGAAAAAGAAAGTGCTCAATATATGGTAATAGGATGCAAAGGTAAAAAATCCAATTATTTACAAACTGTGCTGAGTCTGGCAGGCTAGAGGACAGATGGTGCCATGACTATATTTCATCCCTCTCTAATTTTCCTAAGGTTGACATGGTGTTATAGCTATTTTCTACTTGACTTAGTACCTGAAATACCTTAATTATTGGGAGGATATTAGGTTCCTCTCTTGGAGTTTCTACCAGTAATGACAAATTCTTAGAGAAATGGTTAATGAATGCCTACGATGCACCAGGTACTGACTTTGAGAAATATTAGAAAACACTTTTATATGGCTCACAATCTCACTATGACAAACAGCATGTAATAAAGATAATAAATAATAAATTATCTAGAATGTTAGTAATAAGTATATAAAAAAAATAGAACAAGGTAAGAGAGATTAGTAGTGTAGAGAAAGAGGAAGGGAGCAAATTGTAATTTTAAATGCAATTGGCAAGGGAGACCTGGTTAAGAAAGAGACACTGATCAATGACTGTAAGTGGGGCATTAATTATATGAAAATAAGAAAGAACTTTTTGGCAGAAAGAAGAATCGGGGGGGAAAAGGCATTAATAAAGCCCAGCATACTTACAGCAGAATAAATAAGAGGATGGGTGGGTGCTGAGAAATTAAGAGGGCCTCTCCCACCATCATAGGAATTTGGTCTTTTACAAATGGAGATGAGAGCCATTGGGAGTATTTGAACACAGAAGTGACACAGTTCAATAAGGTCATTGTGTAATCAGTGTATACTAGTAGACACAGTTCCTGTTGCTGTATTGCCAATGGACTTTAGGGGAACAAAGAAACAGGAAATCATGGAGACCAGTCAGGAAGCTATTGTATTATACCTGGTGAGAGATTATGATAGCACAGGTGATGAGAAGTGTTTGGGTTCTGGATATCCTATACAATAAAAGGCTAATATGCAAATTGACCGAACGTCAGAATGACTGGTCACTATGACATGCACTGACCACCAGGGGGCAGACGCTCAACACAGGAGCTGCCCCCTGGTGTTCAGTGTGCTCCATAG
>NW_006297021.1:3041209-3042907 GCF_000327345.1 Myotis davidii | reverse complement strand
GCCTTGGAGTGATGACCACAATATAATATACAGATGATGTATTACAGAACTGTACACCTGAAACCTATATGATTGTATTAACCAATGTCACCCTAATAAAGTCAATAATACAAATTGAATTAAATGTTTAAAAATAGAAGCAGCTTATCACCAACAAATATATAACAACAAATGCTGCAAATCTCTCTCTCTAATAAATAAAAAATAAAATAAATGGAGATAATTTGCACAGTTAATAAGCTACAAATTTACAATCAATACAATATAACCTTCCGCAACTCCATGCATTTCTGCATGGCTCGTTTAGGGAAAAGAAAAAAAAAAGGACTATTTTTGTTTTCCTTTATACTTTATGATAAACTATAATTCTGGGTCAACGTGTTATCCTAATAGCATGTGAAGGTCAATACTAACATGCTTTATTTCCTTTCAAATAAAGAGCTATTTTACAGAAAGTGCTCAAACTTAATATGTCTATGTTAATAGGGGGAAGAGGTTAAGTGAAGCAGCGAACAGGTGATTTAGCAAATAAGGCTAATGTTCAGAGAGTAGAAAGTGAGAAAACAAGAACTCATTTCTGTATTTTTTGTTGTTGTTGCTATTGTAACAGGAAAGTAACAATCATTTCACCTTAAAGAAAAAATAAGACAAATATAACAACCAAGTGTTCCTAAGCACCAAGAAAATTAAAAAAATATATATTTTATTGATTCTTTTTTACAGAGAGGAAGGGAGAGGGATAGAGAGTTAGAAATATCGATGAGAGAGAAACATTGACCAGCTGCCTCCTGCACACCCACTACTGGGGATGTGCACACCACCTAGGTACATGCCCTTGACCGGAATCGAACCTGGGACCTTTCAGTCCACAGGTCGACGCTCTATCCACTGAGCCAAACCGGTTAGGGCGCACCTAGAAAATTAATACACTGGATTTGAATATTAGAATTTAAACTCATCTTGACAAATGGAGTGATGGGCATAAACTGACAAAAGATATTTAACTACTTTTATTTACATGACAATAAGATTTTGTGGAAGACGTCAATATTTTAAAGATAGGAAAATTCTACTATAGTTTGTACAATAAAGGGCAGTGAGCCTGAACATCTGAGGCATGGCTCTAGATCCTTAGAAAACTATATGTGACACTGGAAAATTGCCGTAAGAGCCCCCTGTCAATGATTCTCATAATGACGGCGGGAGGTCTGATTTGATCTCTAAGTCCCTTTCCTTTCATATCTAAAAATCTCTATGAGCCCAGTTACTGACTGACATGATGACAATAAAGTGATGTAGCTAAACATTTCTTCAGCCGTTAGTCACTCCAGAAATGAAGAGTATTACTATATGTGTTCATAAATTAAGCACATACTACAGAACATTTTAAAATATGCTTTGTAATGAATTTTATTCTGGGTCTTAGAAAATTTTTTCTACACTTTGTCCAAACACAGAATTATATTCTTAGAAAACACTATGCAACATTTACTTATTACCTTTTTGAAAATCCTATTATAGAAATCATATGAGGTCTGCTCTCAGATCACAATGGAATTAAACTAGAAATCAATAATAGAGAGACAACTGGAAAATCCTAAAATGCATGAATATTAAACAACAGACTTCTAAATAACATATGGGCAAAGAAAGAAATCTCAAGAGAAATTAAATAATATTTTGAAATACATGAATGAA
>NW_006297021.1:3039276-3040774 GCF_000327345.1 Myotis davidii | reverse complement strand
GGTGGATATACTTCGTTATACATCTGTCCAAACCCATAGAATATACAACAGCAAGAGTGAACCAAAGTAAACCATGGGCCTTTGGTAATTATGATATAGAGGTTGATCCTTGTTAAAAAAAAAAATGGACCATTCGGTGAGTGATGTTGATAATGGGGGAAGCTACACATATGTGGGGGCAGGCAGTGCATGGGAAATCCCTGCTCCATCCTCTCAATTTTGTGGTATAACTAAAAATGCTCTAAAAATAAAGACTTCATATCTACAATAATAAAATAGTAATACGCTAATCGACCAGACAGCCGAACAGCAGAACGACTGTCAGGACGACCTTTTAGATGAAGCTGGGACTGTGAGGGCCGAGCCTCTTGCAGAATTTCGTGCATCTGGCCTCTAGTATATATATAAACAATAACACATAATAATATTCAGGATGTAATTTGAAAAAAAACATTTAAATTTCTCTATGGGTATTTCAGGATTTTTTTCAAAGTCAATGACTCTCATCTTTTTTTTAACTAAAATTATCTTATTTTTACAAGTTGTGTCTGTGTTTGGTTTCTATACTACACTTGGCATTGTTTTTAGTAAAAATATAAGTCACTTCTGTGTAGTTTTCAGAAAGCACTTCAGAGAAGACTTACAGACACCAAGCCCTAGGCCAGTCCCCATTGCGGTTCTGTGTAACAGGAAAGAAAACAAAGATTCCAGCTGAGAACATGAGCAGCCAAACAGGCCAGTTCCTGGATGCTGCAGGTAAAATTCCTCTGGGTCCATGAGAGCACTGTTCTGTAGGATCCAGGAAGATGTTTGCAGCTCTTTGTTGTCTGTGCAAATCCAGAATGAGCCGTGGTAAAAGAAGAATCCATTAGCAGCCTTTGGCCTTCTAACCTCAAGAACCCTGCCCCATATCCGCTCAGTTGCTGCTGAATTAAAATGTACCCGTAATCCCCAGGAACTTCCCATGAAGAGGCATTGAGAGGGTTTCTTTCTTGATCCCATGTCCCACTAACCTCAGCCTGCTAAACATTGTGCACAGCTCTGACCACTGATCTGTTATGGGAGCTAAAAAGCCTGCGTGAATGACAATGCCTTCAGAGCACTTCCATATTCCCCTTAATGCATGGCAGAATAGAGACTAGCTTATGTCCTGATAAAATTTTGGAAGGAACTAGAGTGGTTTATGCATTGGGGTCTTAAAAGACGAAACCTGCATCGTTCTCCATACAATGGCAAACTGACTTAGTCTGTTTATGACCAGCATCAGTATTTCTTGCATGCTGCCAGGGGCACACAGGTGAGCACACAGAATTTTAAAACATGCGACACCTGCCTATTTGGTCTGGGGCATGGACCTCTTTCCCCTTAGATTGTCAAATAAAAATGACAACAGCCGACACAACAATATCTGACCGATGCGAATGAATCAAAATTATACCTACTTGTTTTGTCAAATCAGCAAAATATAGACATTTTTGGTGTGCTGCAGGATTTTTGT
>NW_006297021.1:3013706-3039175 GCF_000327345.1 Myotis davidii | reverse complement strand
GAAAAAGTTAAAAACTCAAAGCAACCAACGCCAAAGAAAATAATCTATAATGCTTACTCCCTCAGTATGTAAATGCTGTTTCGGTTTCTTGATTTTGAATTCCATGGTTTAATCTCCTCACGGGTATTTCTTTATCTTAGTGTTAGTGTCCTGTAATCACAGTGCATTGTTGAATCTCTGTTCAAATGAGTCTACTTACGAGTCCAAAGCCCCCCCTTCCCTCCAGGTCCCAAAATAATTCCTGAAAGTGGAGGGCGAGGGGTGCTCTTGCAGTAGCTCATGTTGAAAGGACCCTATAAAATGGATGTGTTAAGAACTGACATGTCACAGCTCCGCTCGTTCAGTTCAACCCCCTTCCTGTCTGCCCAAAAGCAGATCTTAAACAGCAAAATCGCATTTCAGAATGTGCTGATCTGTGATATACTCGCAGCATCCTTCCAAACTTTATTTCAAAAGTCACTTCCCTTGGGAAGGCTCCGTCTCTGCCCAGGTAGAGGAAATAATTGCCTCTCTCCACTCCTCTAGCATTTTGTACTTACATCGGTTATAACTCATACCCCTTGCTATATTGCAATTATGCATTTATATTTTCTTTATTTCTCACCAGAGAGAGAGTTTCTTGGCAGAAAACGTACCCTACTGCACCTTATTTACTGAATGCTGGAACAGCTGTATTGACTAAATTATTAAAACAAGTAATCTTGTACGCTTTTTATCAGTGACAACATATGCTCCTCTACGGGGGGTAAAGTTGTCCTGAATCACAATTCAGCTCCAAATTAATATGACACTGGAACTGAAGCAGAGGCGGAACCATGACCTGAGGCATGAAGAGAATTAGGGGATGGGAGTCAGAACAGCCTTTCATGTTTGAATCTGTGTTTCTGGGAATGTCATTTGAAAAGTTTCTGGGAAAACACTTTTAAGTTTTCCAATCCAGTCCAGTCGCTTGAAAGGCTGTTTTGACCCATGTAGATGCAAGTGGAAGTCTCTCCTGACAGGATCAGCGGGGTTTCTGAGGCTATGAAAATAGAGTAGCCTTCTGTTTATGCCCAAAGACAAAGCGGGGTGTGGGGGCAGGGAACTATAAGCTTGCCTTATCCACGGTTCCTCATTTCCCCATGCCATCGACTTTTCCATTACCCCTTGAGGGGTCACTAAAACCTTATAGGTCCTTTCAAACACCCACACTCTCTTCTCTTCAGATGTTCCCCTCTTTCAGGAAAGAACATTTTCACTGTTGTTTCCTCGAAGGTAGGCATCGCCCGCATCATACAGTGCAGCTCTCCACTGCACAGCTGTAGGAGAACTCTGGCTCCACTCTCCCATTTCTGGTCCGGGGGTGGAAACGATGCCTCTGTTATGTGTCTTGAGCTTGAGCGGCTAGCTCTTGAGATGGAAAGTCTCACTTCTGAGGAGACTGTTTCTAAAATAGGCAGCAGAAGTTACCAGGGAAGATAAAGGCAGCCATGTTTGCTTTCTGTTTGCAGTCCATCTATCCCAGTTCTGGAAACCAGGGACTGAGCTCTCTGACTTAACAGGAAAAGATCATTCAAGGCAGTGTGAACAAACAAAAACTCTTGAATATCATGGGAATTTCACGGTGGCGCAAACATAACAATATATCCCGGTCAATGAGTATTTCTCCTGTGCCAGCCCCAGTGCTTACTCCGTATCTAATTCATATATCTAATGACCCCCAATATGGCCTTCCAAGTTAAAACCGAGACTCCATGGGGCTGGCCAGGCAGAAAATAAATGGCAGCAAATCGTACTGATTTGCAAAGAATTTCTGACATAAATCCTATGTTTATGGTTCACAATGTTTCTTTGTGTCGAATTCCTGTTGTGCGGTGAGTACTATCCTAATTATTTTACGGATGACACGAAATGTTATCCTTTTCTCCAATAAATCACATTTTAGTTAGGAGAACTGAACACATATGAGACACTTCAAAAACTATGTGTGAAGCAACATATCAAAAAGTGCAACTAGCTTATGGGTTTATAGCAATGATCGTGATATGTGTTTAGTCACCGAAATGACTCATCAAAATTAGATCCACCCACATCTATTTTGAAGTAAAATTTTGTGAAAAACATCACAGTGTTAGTACCATTATCATGAAATCTTTAAGATAGTTTTCAGAAAGGATAATACATTTTCACTTAAAATATTTGAATTTGATCAGTTTTAACGTTTCATGTTTAGGAACCATTTAGTTCATTAGAATTTGTGGGAATAGTATCCGTATAATCAGTAAACACATCCAAAAGGAGAGGAAGTGGTTGGGAGATTTTGGTGAGAACAAGCATTCCAGTGAAAAAGCCAGTGCCCAGCACATCAGGGGAGGAGCCAGGTAGGGACCTAACTGTGTCACTTGCTTCTGAGCCTTGTGACCTTGAACCAGTCACCCTCACCTCTTTGAGCATCTGTATATGAGAAAATTGAGTGGGATAATCTCAAAGGAATCTTCTGTTTCTTGGCCACATAATTATACAACTTGATAAATTTTTTCACAACAATATTTAAGTGAGAGTCTTGCTGTAGACAGAAAAATGGACAACAATCCAACTTCCGGAGCAGTTTGTTTAGTGGGTAATGAGCTGCTTCTAGCAGTGGAAAGTCAGACCTGAATTTGGTGATGCATTAACCGTCTAGGTGCCCCAAGAACAGTGTACCCCCTGCTTCTCAAGGCCCACCAGGTTTTGAGGTGATGGACAATTGGCCTGGAAAGAGTATGGCTGAATGGAAGGAGGATATTCCTAATTTATCTTTTATTTCAACATTTTCATTTAAAGAACCTTTGTGGAAACAAGTCAATCTTCATTTTAAGATGCATTCCAAATTTAGCCATGCATTGGAGATCAAAAGCTATTTTCCATGCTAAATTTGAGAAATAATGACAGTTAGCTAGAGTTTAATGACAAACTTGCCTTGATGAATGTCGGCACAAATCCAGCAGATTCTGTGGACATGTCAAATCTGCGATTAGAAAGAAAGCTATTTGAAAAGAAGGCTGACAGGACTGAGCCACATGATCTAACATGGGTTTCCATACCTGGAATATTTGTAAAAGAAATGACAGTTTGAGAAATGGTTGCTTTTAGTTTATTTCTCAGGTTCAGATTATTTATCTGGCCCTACCTATAACCAAATGAAAACCATGCCTTCGCTGTGCATGTTGGCAATCTGAGTCAAGTCCTCCTCTTTTGAGAAATAGAATAGAATAGCAGTTGCACCCAAAGATTGGCGTTCAAGACTCTGGGACTTAGTAGATGTGGGTAAATGATGTAGTGGCAACCTGTAAGGCACAGTGTTCTCATCTCTCACATGATGAAAAGAGGAGTATCTACACATTGGTGTCCTAAGTGGATGGCAAACCTAGTCCTTTATCAACGATGAGCATAGTGATCAGCAAGTGAGGAAGGTCAGTCCTTTCCTTGAAAGGCGATTGGGCAAAGTTCTAACACCAGAGCGATAAGCCAGGCCTTTACAGGTGAGTGGCATCTGCCCTGCCCGCCAGCCCCAGTGAGAGAAGCCGGAGGGACAGCTCTATGTTCTGGGTGTCCCTCTGGTTTGCTCCCCTGGACATCTCCAGCAGCCCCTGTGGCTCACAGTGGTCCCAAACTCAACCTCCCTCCTCTGTGCATATCTCCTGCTTCCTCTGTCACAAAGACATGGCAGATGGGAATTCTCATGTCATGAGACAAAGGGAAGAAGATACACAGAGAAGAAACCCTCAGAGATGCTCTGACTTCCTCCATGATTCTGCCACAGGAGGTGCCAGCACCGGACTCCATGCTGTAAACCCTACAGGTCAAGGGTCAGGTCCTTCCAATATGTATGGAAGCCACTGGACTCATGTGGCTACTTAAATTCAAAGGAAAGCATCAAAGTATAATTAAAAATCCAATCCTTTAATCACATCAGCTACAGTCTAAGTGCTCAACAGACACACACAGAGCAAGTGGCCACCATACTGCTCAGGGCGGGAGAGCATGTGCATCATCACAGAAGTTCGCTCCTTGTGCCTGAAACAGCACTTTGCCTTACGTCTTGTTTTGCATCAGTGGTGACGCCCTACTTACTAAATTACTCTTCCTTCAACAAAATTCCTTGTAAGTGTTTTGCATCAGTGGTGACGCCCTACTTACTAATTTTCCTTCAACAAAATTCCTTGTAACTTTTTCTAAAATAAACTAGAATTCAAAAACAAATTGAATGAACTACATATGGCTAGTGTGTGGCAATATCAATCCATAGGGTATGCTCGTCAAGGATTTGATTAGGTAAGTTTTGATTGATCTATGAAAGGGATTGTGGAGGAACATTAAAACTGCATTTGCAGAAAAGGAAACTTTCTGTAAATTTTATCAGCTTTAGAAATCGTTCACATGTGCACAAGATGGTGCAGAACACACAACATATTGTGTGTGTGTGTGTGTGTGTGTGAGAGAGAGAGAGAGAGAGAGAGAGAGAGAGAGAGAGAGACAGGGAGATACTTTCCTATTTGGCATATAAGTATTTTTCACCCAAGAGGATCTAACTCATGTCTGTTTAAAAGCAAAATATTAATTATAACAACACACAACTAAGTAATTATGCTCATCTCAACAGATTAGTTACAACAATATCTAAATACAGATCATGAGTTGGCAAAGAGCAAGAATGGAGGTGAAAGAGACATGTCAGAAATTTATAAATGTTCAAGATATGAGTAAAAGCATTTCATTTTCAAAAATTAAAAATGAACCCAAACACTCTGCATTTAATAATACTGAGGATCTAGCAAACCTTTTAGAGAAGGTGAATACGATATGGTCTATGATACCAAAGGCTACAAACACGTCCATTAAAACACCATTACGAAGAGCTGTAATAAGATATCCTATATAATAGAAGGCTAATATGCAAATTGACCAAACAGTGGAACAACAGGTCGCTATGACTCGCTCTGACCATCGGGGGCAAACGCTCAACACAGGAGCTGCCCACTGGTGGTCAGTGCGCTACCACAGGGAGAGCACCGTTCAGCCAGAAGCCAGGCTCATGGCTGGTGCAGCGGCTGTGGCAGGAGCTTCTCCCGCCTCCATGGCAGTGCTAAGGATGTATGACTGACAGCTTAAGCCCTCAGCCATCAGTTGGACATCCCTCGAGGGGTCCCGGACTGTGAGAGGGCGTAGGTCAGGATGAGAGACCCCCCCTGAGTGCATGATTTTCGCGCACTGAGCCTCTTGTCTAATATAATCAAGGTGGGCAGGCCACCAAGTATAAAATCTCTTTACATTCTGATTTGAACCTGGGACTTAAGTTGTCAGAATTGAATAAAAATCAATTCAAAAATAGTCTTTTAACAATTGCTCACCTCTCCATTCCAACGCCCCATTCACTCAGTCAGTCGTCAACCTCACAAAAGTATTCTGACAAAGTTCACCCACCCAGTAGGTCTTGATTTCCATGCAATTTAAACGCTGCAAACCCCCTTTGGAAAACATTAGTTAAAGCTCTTGACTTGATATTTGGGCATCTCTGTACTCGAACTCATCCCATGGGCTCTGCATTATCTTCCCAGGGTTGGGAATTTTCTCATGGGTGGCCTCAATGCAAAAATTGAAGTCCCCTAGACTAAAACAGCTGGTTCAAATGTTATTGTTTACTATTAATTGGTTAAAAATGCAATCTATTGAAACCCACCAGGTTAGAGTATCTCCTAGAATCCTTGCTACAAATAAAATACGAAACAACAGAATGCTAAATATGTAATGAACATATTTAACAGGAAGAGGTTAAAAGGTAGGGTTTTAACATTATTTTTGATGACTGTAATGAAAGGCGTGTGAATAAATGAACTAAAATATGGGTAGGCAGTGATGTACAAGCTTATTTTCTTATTCTGTTGTTCACAAACATACTTATTACTGTCAAGTTTCTTTTCTTAACCCAACTAAAAATGTTACTTGTTCATCTTCCAAAATATAACTAAATAAAACTAAAAAACACCTAGTGGGATATTTTCAAATAGACATATGACTTTACTTTCTCAAGGGTATACACATAATTAATACAAGAAATATAATGAAACAAATTGGAATTCTTTTAAACATAGTCCATTGCCTTTAAAACACAAGGTAATATGCTGATGCAATTTTTTGAAGTGGAAATTTTTAAAAAATTCCAAAATCATTCTTATTCTGCAGCATTTAGAAGCAAGACATCCTTGCCACTAAATATCCAATAAATGTATTGGATAAATGTTGTACTTAGAGTTTGACAAGCGTTAACTCTAATAACAGAAATTTCAATTTCTTCAATTTCTAAAAATAATTTTATTTTAAAGTATTTTGTACTCTGATTCCAACAAATCTTTAATGTGTCATCGATGCATACAATTTTATTAGTTTAAACTAGTTTTATATGTGTGAAATTTTATATAATTCTAAGCAAATTACATAGATATGAATATAGAATTGGATAATCTTTATGTTGTCTAAGTGCTTAGCCTACAAATTTATATGGCGGGACAGAAGAGAGACATTTATTTGAAACTGCTACATTTGAAACAAAACTTTTATTGGAAAATTAATTCACCTTAAAAATCTTGAATATAAGTAATTTTTTTTTTGGTTTCTAAAAAATGGGTGAAAATAATAATTTATCTTCCAATATCAGTGACTACACATTGTTTAACTTTTTGTATATAAATTATTATTACTTACATGTTTACTATTCACATTAAACCTTCTGTTAATATATTGATATATACAACCATGATTCCATATAGATTGATTATACAAATGTATGACTATAATGACCATCAGTCTGAAACCCAAGACTTGGTTAATTGTAGTTGATCATTTACTTATCAGAGTTAATTAATTTGACTTTGAACTTTAGTTTAAACTTAACTATGGCATATTTAATTCCTGTTTCTTATGCAAATTACTCAATTTATCTTATAATATAAATTTGCATATCTGTACATATAAATGCAGTGTACTCACTAATATTATCATAATGTATCTGTATATGCTAAGTGGGTTTATCCTTTGGCAATTTTGATTACATTTTCCAAAAGAACAAGTTACTTTCCATATTTAAAAAAATTAACTGAAATATTTTAAAACTGCTTAACTATTAAAATTAATTTTTATGAAAGGAAACAAAGTAATTTAATCATACTTTGAGCAAAAGTTGAGCACAAATAAAAATTCACTCTGCCATTTATAAATTATTTTAATGCATTTTTATAAGTTATGTGATATAAAAAGTTGAAATATTTGATTCCCTGTCTTTGAGTCAGCATAAATTAGCTAGGAAAATTGGGGAAATAATACTAATCTATAAATGACATATTATTGCTTTATAACTTGTTTTTAATCAAATGTGATGATTAAATATTTACGAATGATATCTCAATTTTATTAATACATCTTATAATGATTTTTAGAATTATCTTCAACTATTCATATACTCATATTTATGTAAACTAAAGCAGTTTTATGATGATCAATCCACTGTACGTTCCATAAGAATAGTACTATATTTCTCCTTTTAGTGTTAATAACTATATTTGATTATTAAAATTCAATCTATGTAATTATCAACATGATGGCAGATCTTCAGACAGATTATCAAAAGTTCAATTCTTAAGGCAACATTACATTATGGTAAACTCTATTCTCTTACATTAGATAACACCACTTCTCAAATTAAAAAAAACAATAGCATATTCTAAAATATACAATCAAGGGAGGAATATAAGGGGGTTTATTTTCATTTATGTATTTCTGCCATCCCTGGCAGTCCTTGATGACCAGGCTGGGTTGCGCTTTGGACGTCTCCTTGCTCAGCTTGCTAACACACACTTCAAGGCTGCAATAACTAGATTAAAGGAAGAGCACACAAGCGTAGCCCCAGGCTACAGGTCTAGCTGACACAAGTCATCTTTCACTGGCCACACTCCGTAGTCTGTAACACAAGATGACTTTCCTGCAAAGCTACCATGTGCCAAGCTGGTGACATTTATGGACGGTCATAAATCTGCAGCCAGGCCCAAAAGTTTTTGCGAGGTTGTGATAAAATGGGGCTGATGTAGTTAAAATACCTTAATTATATTTCTAAATCACATCAGCTCGAACTAACATACCCTTTGATTAAATGCCAGCTAATCTTACTTCCTATAGGTTCCTGAGGACTTTTGGCTGCAGGCTAATGTAGGTTCATGCGTTCATGTAAAATAGTAGGCTTGTCTTCAATTTGGAAAAAATCAAGCTAGTAGTTTAAATGCAAAAATAAAGGAACATGAGCATATTGCCTGGATTATAATAGGTTCTAATAAAATCTACCTGCATCATAAAACTGTTTGAACTGGATAGAAAAAAAGAATATTTTACATAAAAAGTTGGTGTTTGATTTTTACTGATCTGCTTTTACAAATATTTAAACACACAGATCTGAGTCATTGACTATTATACATCTGTAGGAAAACCTATTTAAAAAGTCATGTATGGGAGCATGATGATTTAGTTGGCAATACTGAGTCTAGGAAAATGTGTAAGATAAAATATGCTTTGATGTGTCAAATCCTATGAGAGATTTTTCTATAGGCATTTCTACTTTATGAAACATAACCACTGATTTTCCTCAATCATTAAAAAAGAATGAATCATACGTGATTAAAGAATTACAATTAAGGGAAACAGATACTACTGATAGTACTGTCTGCCTGAGTTTTCTAAAGAGAATAAGGTTAATTCTGAAAAAGTACCAGAAGGAAACAGTTTGTGAGAGCAATGCAATTATGACAGTTTCTTCTTCCTTCACCCCTGAACTTACATGCACTTCAAAATATAAGAGAATTATGTTTACCTGACCTTAAAGCACACTGGACAGATAAAACATATTTTACAATATTGGATCTGCTGCAGTGAGATAGGATCACCAAGAACACATTACACTACATTCCCTTTCTCTTCCATGAATCATTTTGATCCACCAAAACCAAACTGTGGGTATTCTGAAGTACCATATTATCCATAAAAGTAAATATTAGATTTTTAAGCATAAAGAACAAAATTAATTTGTATACACGTGCACACACACACATACACACGCACACACACACACACACACACACACAGGTATGATCAGTTTTTCAGTCACATTGTTTCTAAGAACTTACATAATAACCAAATAGTGATCTGATTCCTTTGTCTTAGGAAACCATACCTGGTTTTTCATAAACAACTGGAACTTCACAGGCCAATTGGTCCATATGTCTGGGGCCGTGGGGTTCACTTCCAGCATTTATTTACATTATGGGAATCCTTGGGGCGATGCATGCTAATTCGGTATAAATTATTTTTAAATGAGCACTGTCTATGCAGTAATAATTATTTATGAAGTATAACCAAAGAACTCTAGAATCTACTTCCAAAAAATAAAATTTCTACCTTTAAATGTTTTTACAACAGTCAACAAGGTAGGTGATTAACAGATGTCATGATTTTGTGACATGAAATTCTGAATTTTATGAAAAGTATTTGAGCTATAAAATAAACATGAAGTCCTTGAATCTAAGGAAGGTTTTACTGAGTTCTGGTCTCCCTTTTTCCATGTTCTGTGGCTCTGGGCTAATGCCAACACATGATCCTAATATAAAAGCCACAAAGGTTGTTAATGCTGTATGCTCGTAATGGAACCGACTGGGAAAAAAAAACAAAACAAACACACAAAAACCAAAACCAGTGTGCAGCCTGGGTGGCCATTAGTCACTCTCTTCTGAGGATGAGAGGAAATTAGGCTGCATTTTATGGAGAAATAAAATGTGCAGGTTTTTTAAAATAGATTTTTATTGATTTCAGAGAGAAAGAGAGAGAGAGAGAGAGAGATGGAGACATCAATGATGACAGAGAATCATTGACTGGCTGCCTCCTGCACACCCGCTACTGGGGATAGAGCCCGAAACCCAGGCATGTGCCCTTCAAGGAATCAAACCCGGGGTCTTTCAATCCACAGGCCGTTGCTCTATCCATTGAGCCAGACCGGCTAGGGCCATGCGCAGGTTTTCAGTACTGTTCATACGTACAACGGGAAAGGTTATGCCTTAGAAGAGCCCCAGTACTTATCTCATGAACAGAGCCCAAGCTGTTTGAGTGGCAGCTTTTGTTCCCATTGAGGACCGGAACCTGAGTTAGAAAAGGTGCAGCCCGGTGTCTGTCCTCGGCATGTTTGGCCACATCTGGTGAGTTAAGGCATCAGGTATTCATGATATGTATACACATAAACTGCTTTCTGATATGCATATCTGATATGTGTGCACACAGGCAGCAGATATGTATGCATATATGGCATGTGTGCACACATTCAGCATCTATCTGTGCATATCTGATGTATGTGTGCCCAGGCATGGTATGTATACACCGAGTGGCCAGATTATTATGACCACCCCATCAGTACAATGAAGTGAATTAGTTATAATAATAAAACCTTGGGAGTATTTGCTTAGGAAGTTTTCAATACTCAGTATTTTTGGAAGTGTCAATGAAGCACTGATGGGGTGGTCATAATAATCTGGCCACTGAGTGTATTTGCATGTGCATACATGCAGTATTGTGTGTGTGTGTGTCTGATGTGTGTGTGTACACATGCAGTGTGTATGTGATTGGCGTGTGCCTGTCCGGGGTGTGGATTGTGCATGCTGTCTCTATGCATATAGTTAATAACAATTCAGTCTTAGTTTTTTCTTTGTTTGGGGACTGCACTTTCTTCAGATTTGCCCTCGCTTTGCAATTCTGCAAGACGGATGAAAGACCCTGGGTAATATATAATGTACAAAACAATGTAAGAAGCTGCAGTTCCTAGAGCAAGAGTTACCAGCTTGGAGAAAAAAATTCCCACTTCAAATCGTCTGTTTTCATATCATTAGGTGCAATTTTTCTCCCAGCATGTTGTAGGCTCCTTAATTCATTTCCAGAACCCAGTTACAATGACTTGTCTTTGCCATCTCTTAAATACATCTTTTCTCATCCACTCAATTTCTCCTTCTCATACTGCACCTCTTTCTTACCTATGGTCCTAAGAATGACCCACTAACCTTATTAAAAATCTCTTCTTTATTAAGAACTCTTAGCATTTTAACTGCTACATAAAACTAATCCATAGCATTTGTTACCTTTTGGAAATCTGTGATGGTAATAAAAAGGTGAATAAGAAAACCATGATTAAACATGTTCTCAATATTCATTGTCAGTATCAGTTGCACGTGTATAAAAATATGACTAAATGTTTTAATTCTCCTTAAGAAATCACATCAAGGCTAGTGAAATAAGACGTAGCGATGTTGCCAGTTTTAGAAGAGTTATTTTTATGTCACCCTAAGTCACTAGTGTACTGTGAATGCACTTTCAATGAACAGGTCTCAGATTTTACAAGTTGGTTTTTTGTAAGCAATTTCTCACTGAATTATGAATATGTTAACAGTAAAACTGAATACCTTTTCCTTGCTATCCCCTAAATTCTTCTTTTATATATATATTCTCGAACAGCATTGTGAAGAATTCTAAGTGACCCATGGTCCTGAATTTTAAGCAATATTAGAAACAGAGAATTCCAGGGTTCTGAAAATTGCTGTCTTTAGAACAATTGCTTACTTTATAGACCCAGAACCAAACCGCTTAAATAAAAAGTAGAGCAAGGCATCAAAAAATCACAATAACATTGTACTATAATCACTACATTACACTTCAAATTTTACCTAACTGACTTCTTTTGAAATACACTTAAATACTATTTCAATTTTTCAAATTCTGCAATTTATTATAACAACTTAATGGTTTTTAAAATATTGCCTTAAAAATCACCTACCCTTGTGCAGTCTGGAGGGCTGTTTCTTCCCCATCTCCCTCTGTTAAACTAAACTTGATCTTGCCTAAAGGTACAAGTATACTTATATGTGCAGGGGCTTCAATAATTCATGTTTTTGACATCTAGACATTATATGACTCGCTGACTCTTCTTAATTAGCTGGAGGAGGCAGCATCAGGGTGGACTCACAAATTATTTTAAATATTCTTTTAAATATTTTAAATTAGAGCTTCCAATTAAAATTGTACATGTCACATTGTCTCATTTAGTCCCTCTGTTCTTTTTCGGAGGCACAGGCTCAGCTAGGCAAGCCTCACTGATGTGAGCTGAGCTCAATTAGTTTCTGATGTTCTGCCAAATTGCCTCATTCCCTGTCACCCACACACCACTGACACTTTAAAACTTGGGCTCTTTGCATCCATGTCATTCTCCTTAGACCAAGAAATAATTATTCTCATTAGACTCATAAAGATAAGCAATTTGCGAATAAACAGTAAACCAGTATGTTGGTAATTTAAATAATAGGAAAGGCACCGGTGATGGGACTGATCAATCAAGTGTGTGCTAACATACATGCACATGCTTGCACACACTTGCACACACATGCAAGATTGTTAAGTTCTGTGAACTTGGATCCTCTGAGGGATCTTGAGAGGCTTGCTTATGACTGCTGTGTCCACCAGGTTTACAAATTGCTTACAAATGTATTGATGATCAGAGAAAGTAGGAGCTTTTCATTTTTCATATATTTGAATGAAAATGTGCTTCATCCTAGGATCATGACACAAACAACGGAAGCATCCCTCATACCTGGTATGCACAAAGGGCACAGGATAGGCTAAAACACACATCATGCCACATTCCAGAAGAGGAAGCATAAACAGCCACTTCAAACAATCTTTATCTGCAAATCCTTCATGAGTGCTATTTACCACTTATCAAAATATTGACCCACAGGCAAAGATGTGGCCTTAACCCTTGAATCGCTGGTGACACAAATGACTTTTCTCTCTCCCTTGCCCTGTAGTCATCGCCTTGCACATGGGGAGAGAGGGCAGCGAGTAAGAATCTAATTACGAGGTGATGTTTTTCAAGGTTAGCCTATCCTCTATACAGATGACACATATTGGAACTGAGACCTTTTTTCTCCTGAATGGCTGGCAGAAGATCATTAATAGGACACAAAACATGCATTCCATTAACAACTTCGTGATACTATAAAATGCCCACGCTATAGAAGTTTCCGTCCACCTATGGTGGACAACCCCAGCTGCATATAAGCCCATGGCGAGTTTTAAGTAAGTAGCTGGACCCGGTTTCCACATAGACCAATGAGTTCAAAGTCTAGGGCAGCGGTTCTCAACCGGTGGGTCGCGACCCTTTTGGTGGTCGAATGACCCCTTTACAGGGGTTGCCTAAGACCATCCTGCATATCAGATATTTATATTATGATTCATAACAGTAGCAACATTACAGTTATGAAGTAGCAACGGAAATAATTTTATGGTTGGGTCACAACATGAAGAGCTGTATTTAAAGGGCCAGAAGGTTGAGAACCATTGGTCTAGGCTAGGGTATGTCTCATGGGCACTAGAGCCATTCCCTAGCTCACTCCCCTGTGCAGCCAGGGGTGAACATCATGGCCACAGGGTGTCTGACTTTACAGGTAAAAGATCATCATGGCCACAACGTAGAAGGCCGTGGCTTTCTCTGGACCTTATGCCTACTTTTTATTTTATTTTCTTTTTAAAATATATTGTATTGATTTTTTACAGAGAGGAAGGGAGAGGGATAGAGAGTTAGAAACATCGATGAGAGAGACACATCCATCAGCTGCCTCCTGCACACTCCCTACTGGGGATGTGCCCGCAGCCAAGGTACATGCCCTTGACCGGAATCGAACCTGGGCCCCTTCAGTCCGCAGGCCAACGCTCTATCCACTGAGCCAAACCGGTTAGGGCCTTATGCCTCCTTTTTAAAGTAAACTTCAGAGCCCTCCTTAAAATTAAAATAGACATGAATATGCTTGTCTTGCTTTAAATGTTGTTTGACATTTCTATGTTCTCTTAGCATTTGCATTGACCTATATTTATGAGTTTGATTTAATTTTGTGATGGAATTCAAGCAGCCTGTGTCACTAGGTATCTGTGTGGCTAAAAATATATTCTTTTCTTTTCTTCTTCCTGATATGAGATTAAATGGAAGAAATCTGGCTGTTGCCTTCGATACAAACCTGGGGTAATTTTTAGATCGGGCCATCTGAGTTCCTCTCCCACTCAAGCTGTATGCTGACCTTGTGATGCACGCACTGTTCTCAGCATTCTTGGAAAGTCTGAGCAACCGGGGTCTGTCACAGAGAACACGCCTTCCAGGAAAGGAAGCTGCCCTTGTGCTGTAGGGTCCCTGCCATTAGCAATGTCGCTGCACAATGTGCTGTCAGCACCCTTTCTACGGCCCAGGGGCCTTCACAGGAGCTTAGCAGGTACCACCTGACTGCCCACCCCCCTTCACTCAGCGTGGGTGCAGCATCCTCACCCTCCGTGCCTCTGGGACTCTGTGGCTCTCTGGGTGGGGGCTGGTGCATCCGTCTCTGGAAGGTGGCTACCAGGTCCATGGAGCAATGTGTGAACACAGCCATACGTTCCGCCATTACTTTCATTTGGTTAGTCACCATATGTAACTTAATTTTAAACTTATGATCAATATTTTATTTTTATTAATTTTAAAATATATTTTTATTGGTTCTTGGAGAGAGGTAGTGAGAGTGATTGATCAGAGAGAAACATCATCCATCAGCTGCCTCCTTCACACCCCCTACTGGGGATCAAGCCCACAACCCGGGCATATGCCCTGGCCAGGATTCGAACAGTGACCTCTTGGTTCATGGGTCAATGCTCAACCACTGAGCCACACCAGTCGGGCATGACCAATATTTTAGGAGGGCATGATATTTTACTTTAATTAAAGGGCCAGAGAATAAAATTAAAGATCACTGTTATCAATGAAATAGACTTAGAGTTGACTGCCACAAATAGCTTCTCTCGAATGATTTTCTTTTAGCCTTTCAGCTGTATTCAGACTTTCATAATATAAAGCCCCGTAAACCTAAGGAGAAGGTTGGAGATCCAAATCCAAGTCGAGCCCATAGCTTCAGAGCAGTTTCTGGAAGGTGGAGTGAAAGGAAAAATCACATAGCCCCAGGCCTTCAATAGAAACCCTATGCCCAGGGCCCCCTCTAGATGGCCCTTGGCCTGGGCTAGTTTAGGTTTCTCCTGGGATGTAAGGGTGTCGGAGAGGCATTTACACCTCTTTTTCTCAGCCTCCTCTGTGGCAAAGGCGGGTGGTGTTTCTGAGCCACAGTGTTACAGAGGTACACATGGAGTGGCAGACTAGAATTTGTTCTAGCAGATGCTAAGGGATCCAAGAGTGAGCAGATCCATGACTGACAACGTGAGAGTTTTATACCGGACAACCGAAAAGCTGTTCCAGCCCAGAGCACTCCCCCTTGGTGGCTGTTTGACTTTGCACTCATGTCAGGGGATGCTCCCCCACCTCCAAATAAAGAACACTGTTTTACTTCGAGTTCTGCTATCTTATTAGTCCAGTAGATTACCCTAAGTGTACCATGTCACCGCATGTTTGCAATTTCAAAGTCAAATCATCTTCACGACATTCCTGGCGATGATGGGTCCCTGGGGTTATGTAACGGGCTTTATTCTGGTGAGTGTTTCCAAAATACAGAGTGACCTTCACTGGGACACTGGTCTATGAACAGATCACTCACATTACTCTCCTGTCCTTGGTTTGAACAGTGGACTATGAATAGATCTCTCACCATTATTCTCCCATCATTGGTTTGAACACTAGACTATGAATAGATCTCTCACCATTATTCTCCTGTCTTTGGTTTAAATATTGCTCTGTCAATAGATCACTAACATTATTCTCCCATCTTTGCTTTGCAGTGAGCCCCTGACTACAATTCCCACCATGTCAGCTTCCCCCGTCTCCTCAACACCAGGCCCTGTCGCCGGGCACTTTTCATGAACCAGGGAGGGTCGGGAAGATTAGATCCTGCACCTCTCCTCTTTGTAGGGAGCCTCAGAGCCATGCCACATGGGTTGTGAAAGACTTTCCATTTCCAAATCTGATACCATCAGATAATTTTCGACCTTCTAATAAAGACATTGGTATTTTTTTATGTAAAGGGGCAGAGGCCCAGGTAATTTAATTGGCTCCTCAATGTCCCTCATGACAAGTTAGTGTTAGAACCCAGATTAAACATGGGCCAGACTTCTCACTCAGCCCACTTTCATCTTATTGCACTTCGCTGCCTTCCCTAATGCTGTGAAACCATATAAATTACCACAGTGATTGCCAAAGAAGAAAAGAACTCTGACAGCAAATCCCATACCTACAATAGTTGTTACTGGTGTCAGGCTTTCTTCCATGAGGTATATTCATCTCTATTGGAGCTTATACCCCAAAATTAGCTTTGTACATTGTTACTTATTCACAGAATGTTGCTTATAATCTCAGTATGTTTTCAGATGGTTAGCTAAATGATAAAACACTTCAAACTCCTGTTGAATTTTCTATTAATAGTGTTCAAATTGAATTTTATTTTGCTTTTTAAGAAAGGTGAATAATAATGAAATAAGCATGATAATGAAGCCATTTTTCAGAGAAGACTTGCATTAAAACTTTGGGATGTTACAAGAGTCTTGCCATCCCCCCCTCCCCATACACATCTTAAACGCATGGTCAACTTTCAGAGTTATTATCCATTTATTAATTAATGATAGCCCTTTTCATTTTTCATTCCTGTACCCTCTGTTGCCTGTCTTGGAAAATTTCACTACATCTAAGCACATTTATTAGAGCAGATAGAGGGGGGGGAGAAAGAAACATTCAGTAAAGTTCATTTTTCCGTTCCAAAGCAGGTCCCACAGATCTCCTGGGATTCACGCTGCTTTGCTCTCCATCTGTGATTGCGGAGCCTTGCACTCCCTTGATAACAACTACAATGCCACTTAGTTTTAGGTTAGTCAGCAGGTTAATGGTTTGGATCTTTTTATTAACTAACGGTTTTTACCCCCCCCCCCCCCCCCCCACTGGCAAGTAATCACCTCACTCGGCAACCCATCCCTTCCCACTCCTTTCTCTCTTTCTCTTCTCTCTATGAAAATCTACATATATGTGTACTCATTTAACTCTAAATTATATGTATATTGGCACAAATCTTAACCCCAATCTAATGAGAAAACTTCAGCCAGGTAACATGATTTTCCTCAATCTGCTCGAACAATTCATGTTCATAAGGGTGTTTATATGTTGACTGGTTTTAGCTCAGTACACTTTTTCCCATTGGCATAGCATTTAAATTGTGACTATGTTGTTGCCTTTTTGAGGTTAATTAATTAAAAGTGGCCAATGTCCTTATTGCATACATTCAGAAATGGAGGACTGTGCACAGTAAGGGCTCTTCAAGATGAGGCTCAAAGTTCTGCCTGACTAGGAGACATTTTTTAGTCTTTGTGTCATGGATGCCATGTGCAAATAGGACAGATCATATGACCAGGGCATGGCACTTCCTTCTGTTTACATCTAAGACTGGACACCATAAAAAATAAAGCCAGCTGGGCAACATGGAACTTTTGTCCTATAGATGCTCAGGACTTAGCAACATGTTGCAGAAAGTAAATACCTTGGAAGAATAATTTTTAAGTTAGTAGAATTTTGGTTGTGATAGGCATGAAATGGTAACAGAGGAAGCTGTGGAAACACATTTTGATGGGTGGCATTTGCTGATTTCCATGGGGGTAAATACACCCATCACCGTCATCATCAGACAATGTCACCAAGTGTGGAGTCGGGGAAAGAGATGCAGGCAGGTCTGGGTGAACAGCTGGCATCCCAGAGGCCTAGGCATGATCGGTCAGGAAGGGGCAGTGCAGTGCTGCCCAGGGCCCTGCCTCAGAAGTGTGCAGCCCAAGTAAATGCAACAGTGAGGTTCTCCACAGCCTTCCAACCGGTGTCCTCGGAGGATCAGCACCTTTGGCCTTGGTGGACTTAGTGTTCGTGTTCCCCAGATTCACATGGTGAGGTTATAATCCCCTTGTGAGGGAGTTAGGAGCTGAGGCATTTGGGAGGTCATTAGCTCATGAGGGGGGAACCCTCACTGATGGGATTAGTGTCCTTATAAAGCACTGGTTCTCAACCTTGTGGCCCTTTAAATACAGTTCCTCATGTTGTGACCCAACCATAAGATTATTTCCGTTGCTACTTCATAACTGTAATGTTGCTACTGTTATGAATCATCATGTAAATATCTGATATGCAGGATGGTCTTAGGTGACCCCTGTGAAAGGGTCGTTCGACTGCCAAAGGGGTTGCAACCCACAGGTTGAGAACCGCTGTTATAAAAGCACACTGGCTCCTTCCACAACAAGCGGACAAGGAAGAAGACAGGCGTCTGTGAACCTGACACCAGACACCAAGTGTGCCAGGACCTTGACTTTGGACTTGCCAGCCTTCAGAACTGTCAGAAATAAATATCTATTGTTTAAGTCATCCCATCTATGGCATGCTTTTATAGCAGCCTGAGCACGCTAAGACACATATCATCTATGGTTTGTTATAACTGTAATATCTCAGCCATCTTCCCATCCTTATACAGAGCCTGCATTTCACAAGCTTGCTGGGAGAGTCACATTAAAGTTAGAGAAGCGCTGGGCTATAGGGGAATCCACATTCCAAAATGACCCAAATTTCCTCAGTAGGACGTCCAGTCTCAACAATTTGCCCAGATCCTGCTTCAGAATGTCACTTGGCAGCACAGTACGGGACTCACTGTGGCAAAAGGTGTGACATCTTAACCTCTATTCTCAGGTCAACTCATGCCAATCTTTGGGTTGGTGAATTTCCTAGCCATTGGACGATTTAGAAATGAACGCTCAAATCTCTTAGCGGAGAACAGTGTCCCTTACCCAGGATGCCACAGGAAAAGACGAGGCTCTCATTTAATGAGCTTCCCCCTGTGCATTTGATACACTTTCTAAATCAGCCGGTGCTACCCACGGTCAGGGGCAGAGTCTGGCGAAACACCAGGCACAGCTGAGGCCTGGGGTAACGAGCAGAGTGGCTGACTATTCCAGCAGGGGAGCAGCAGTGACAGCGACAGGCAATCAAAGAAATAAAGGGCTGATCTTAGCAGTGAGGGGGGAAGGGCGGGTTAGGCAGGTGTCCCTTTCCCTCTCTCCAGGGGCAGCTTTTGTCCTAAGCTGGACCTTAACTATTCCCTGCTCCCTTCCTGAATGCTCAGAAAATGCAGCAACCCCTCTTCTCCAACATGAGCTCCTTCCCTGCGCCCCTCCTCCTCCTCCAGGCATCCCTCCTGTTGTTGAGATCACCTTCCTTAGATCCTGCCACCCTTATTATTCAATGACCCTTAGGGAGGCAAAGGTGATATTGCTGAAAAATTTCATTTGAATTTAGGTCAACCGTAAGTTCATCTCAGTTCTGACACCTGCTAGCTGGATGCCGTTAGATAATTTCTTTCCCTCTCTGAGCTGATCCTTTGTGAAATGGTTCTGATAAATGAGAGTCAGAAGAATCCATGAGATCATGAACCTCAAGCTTTAAGCAGTGTCTGTCTGAGAGGTGACTGGACCTTGAACACAGTGGCTCTTTTCATTCTGATACCATATCATTTATTACACGTTAAACCCGGGACCAGAAGTGCTCTCAAACATCACAAGGGATGTGCAATGGGTCAAATTCATGAGCCGTTTCCCAGACTACAGTTTGTATGAAGCACTTTATTCTCTCTCTATACTTTCCATACAGATACCTTTCCTATTTCACAGCATCATTGTTGATTATAAATTATCTTTGCAACTTCTGACAAAGCATCATGCTCCTTAAAAGCTTAATGAAGGCTACTCACATCAGAAGAACTCCAGCCTCTCTCAGAGGGTGGTGACACTCCTCATATCCACTGCTCCGAGCGCCACAAAATACTGGACCGATTATGGATAATGGCCAGGAAAATCCTGGTTCAGCCACTCACAGTCTATGATCTTGAACAATATATTTGAAATTCCCGAGCCTCAGCTCTTTTGAAAATTAGTTGTTTGGAAGAGTCATTAAGTTCAGAATATAAATATGTACAAATATGAAGCACGGAATTTAGTAGTTATTCAATACATCGCATCTCTCCTTTCCTGTTGTATAACTCATGTATTAATTGTTTCACGGTCTGAGATAAGAAAAAATTGGGGTTCTGTAAGCTTGCATTCTGAATTTGTGTTCTGTAATTATCCCACTTGTCATTTATTTATGCCACATTTAGCCATGAATCATTGTTCCTAATGACAAATATCCGCCTTGGAATTTCATCATGCTTAACATCTGAAACAAAGTCTGTACCCCCGACTTGTATCTATCACTTTTGTAAATGTATTATGTTTCTTCACTCAAACTCCATAACGTGTTATGCTTTATGAAATTCCATTTGCTGTTAACATGCCTTCTGGAAAGATAGCATTTTAGGAACAGTATATAAAAAATAGATATTCTGTGAAAGGAGGCACTTCAATAAATAATGGAAAACATCCAAACTCAAGATGACTTCATTGTGATCTTCAGTAGTGCTGTGTACAAATTCCCTTCAAATCGATCTTCAAAATTATCTAGGAGCAACCGTACACTATTCCCTCACTGACGTTTTTAATTATGCCTAAAAGTTTCACTATGATTTTGATGGTAAAGTCCACTTTCTTCGATGTACTTACTTTGAGGTGCTATTTAACCAAAATTCAATTCTTTTGTGTGTGTGAAAGCATTCTGTGTTTAGATGGGAAATATGTCTCAGGCTTCATTTTAAAACAAGATCCTTGTAGGCACGCTGTTTTCATAAAGTGTGCGTCTGACCCTGAAACACTGGGCTCCCAAGAGCGAAAGAAGACTTGGAGCTGGAGAGCAGCTTGGAAGCTAAGAAGAATTTATAGTTAGTTTCTGTGCGCCCACTGTCTTCGTCAACATTGTGCTTTCATGCCAGGGCATACTGGGGGTATCAAAATGAGAAAATATGCCCCTTGCCCTCAAAACACTCACATGTCACAGAGCCCAAGGCCAAAATCACAAGGCAAACATTTGCACTTCAAATGGAAGGCTCTGCCCATGGTCTGGGGCTGGTGGGAGGAGGATTTAGTGCGTGGCTATCTCAGCTTCATACAGAAGAAAATCAATGCATCAGGCGACCTGTGTGTGTTGATTAAGTGGCTAACAGCACATGGAGGAAGCCGTGATAAGTGGGCATTTGATGCCCTCTCATTTTAGGTTTGGAGGTGGAGATAAAAGTGACTCTCCAACATTGTCTATGACCCTGCAGTTACCGAGAGATTAATTTGGGGACAAAACCTGAAGGCCTAACTGATTCATTAAATGATGTTCTGCATTCTTGTTCACCTGGAATTGCCCATGGAACAGAATGCAGATATGTCTGAGTGTCTCTGGCCACTGCAACTGAAGATGCATGATACGAATCTAATGGCATTAAAGAATGCGCATTCACTCCCCAAAAGGCAATACCTGTACGTGTGAGTCCTGCGTAAGATGGAGCTCTCAGGTGGGAGCACTGAAAAGAGCCGGCCTGGGTTTCTTTGTTAAAACAGTGTGTGGTAAACAACAGGTCTTGGGAAGAAGGGTCGAAAGGTTACATTCAAAAATCAAACACCTATATTTTGTAAGCTTAAAAAATGAATTATAGTCTAGCAATCTCCATGTTTTAGAATTGGCTGGATCCATATAAATTAAAATGCCATCGGCAGATCAATTGGGCATGGCCCACTTGTGGGGTTAGTGGGGAGGCATTTAAAAAATTTTAAAAAACTTAAAGCCCTGGCTAGGTAGCTCAGTAGGTTAGAGCATTGCCCCAATACACCAAGGTGGGGTTGATCCCTGCTCAGGGCACATACAAGAATCAATCAATGAAACTGTAAATAAGTAGAACAACAATTTTTTTATATATTTTTATTGATTTCAGAGAGGAAGGGACAGGGAGAGAGAGACAGAAACATCAATGATGAGAGAGAATCACTGATTGGCTGCCTCCTGCACGTCCCCTACTGGGGATCAAGCCCGCAACCCAAGTATATGCCCTTGACTGGAATCAAACCCGTGACCCTTCAGTCTGCAGGCCGATGCTCTATCTACTGAGCCAAGTCGGCTAGGGCTGGGACAACAAATTGATGTCTCTCTTTCTCTCTCCCTCTCTCTCTAAAATCAATAAATCATTTTTAAAATTAAATGCAAAGTATGCCCCCTACTGGGGATCAAGCCCGCAACCCAAGTATATGCCCTTGACTGGAATCAAACCCGTGACCCTTCAGTCTGCAGGCCGATGCTCTATCTACTGAGCCAAGTCGGCTAGGGCTGGGACAACAAATTGATGTCTCTCTTTCTCTCTCCCTCTCTCTCTAAAATCAATAAAACATTTTTAAAATTAAATGCAAAAGCAAACTTATGTGTCTATAACTATTAACACCATTATTTAAAAAGTGCAAATTTTATAACACAAAAGAGTACCAAGTAAATAATCTCAAGATAAAGGGACTTTGACAAAATGACTTAATTTTATGAAAATCTTGCTAATACATCTTTAGTGCTGATGGGCACTTACACAGGTCTACCAAGTAGCTTGATGAATCTTTTTCTGAAATCATTAAGAGAGGGGATTTGGCTCCTCCTCAGGGAGATGGGGGGGGCGGGAGTGGACATCACATTTATAAGAAGCATTGCTCTCTGCCTCTGAGCCTGGCCACCATCTACGGGCACCTTTGTGAGGACCTGTGGCCAGGCTGCCAGAGGAGGAAGGACAGCTTTGTCCTGCACCCCGCAGGCCTGGCTCCAAGTTCATTATCAGAACTACCATTCATTCACCTTGGAAAGCAAAGCTGCTTCCATCCAGGCCTAAAGAAGGATCTGGCATGGGGACGAGGTGTAGGTTAGGAAGATAAAGGAATCAGGGACAGAAGAGGTACTTTTTCTCTGTGCACCTTAAGAACTATGATGAGTGGCTCAGCCAAGGATTCTGTTTATCTCTGTGTAAAACTGTTTACCTAGAGCCACACAATAAAATACACTCTCAACTGCCTTTGTAGGAGGATGAGAAACATTCACTTGCATGAAAATGAAAACACCTTTGGCAACCTGTTCATTAAGGAGCTTTCGCTCTATACAGCTCTGAGCATGCTTAACAGGGTATTGCAGACACAAGAGTGCGTTTCTGAAAGCTCTTAAATGTTTGGTGATGACTTTTTAGGCTGTAGATTTTGGAGAATGGGAATTCATCCAGTGCCGAGCCACCCGTCTATTACATGCCATTGATCCTCTAACTGTAGTGTTTGACTTGAGACGGAAGGCTATAAACTTCTCAGAAGTCCTGGGAGTGATGCTGAACATCATTAGAGTCGTGAGCAAGTTACTCCGACCTAACTGTTGTCATCATCCCTGCCCACACTTGCCAGACACTTGCAGCCGTTTCACTGCGGAATGCAGGGCAATAGTGTACGCAGCACACACACACTTCCCATCAAAGGAAATTAAAATGTGGCCAGAGAGAGGCGCCGTGCCTGGGACCCACTCTCACTGTTCCTTGAGTGCAGCGTGTGAGCTATTTTGCAGACATTAAGGCTTTTACCTCCAGAATTGCTTACTACCTACAGGGACTCCCATTCCAGACACTCAGCTGTGGGGTAAAACTGTAGGAAGAGATCATGGAATCCCAAATTCTCCAAAGAAAATCACTTTTTCCCTGGAGTCATTTCTGGGAAATGGAGGATCTAAAACTGTGGTTCTCAACCTTCCCAATGCCATGACCCTTTAATACAGTTCCTCATGTCCTGGTGACCCCCACCCATAAAATTATTTTCGTTGCTACTTCATAACTGTAATGTTGCTACTGCTATGAATTGTCATGTAAATATCTGACATGCAGGATGTATTTTCATTGTTACACATTGAACATAATTAAAGCATAGTGATTAATCACAAAAACAATATGCAATTATATATGTGTTTTACGATGGTCTTAGGCGACCTCTGTGAAAGGGTCATTCGACCCCCAAAGGAGTAGCGATCCACAGGCTGAGAACCGCTGGTCTAAAAGGACGCAGTATTGGTGCCGACCATTCTTTCCTCCCCCTAAGGCTACATGATGCTAACCCATTACTTTGGTACTGTTATGAATCATAATGTAAATATCTGATATGCAGGATGGTCTTAGGCGACCCCTGTGAAAGGGTCATTCGACCACCAAAGAGGTTGCGATCCACAGGTTGAGAACTGCTGGTCTAAAAGGACGCAGTACTGGTGCCAACTATTCTTTCCTCCCCCTGAGGCTACATGATGCTAACCCATTACTTTGGATCAAACAAATTGATAAACTGTTAATGTCAAAACATGTCTTTGCTGCTCTCTGGGAGATGGGCACTGGGCCAGAGCTCAGCTAGATGGGTGGGTGCCAGACAGAGAGGACAGGACAATCCTTCCCCAGCGACATGAGAACCTCAACCTGAACCAAAAGAAAAACCCAAGAGAACAACGTCAGGAACACAGAAAAGCAGCTGCGCACATCTGGAGACAGGGGAGAGCAGATGTTTGGAGGCGTCGGATCAAGGCCATGTGGTTGGACTGAGGTCAAGCAGACAACAGTGCCGGCCGGAGTGGCTCCGTTGGCTGAGTAGAGTCCCATGCACTGAAGGGATGCTGGTTCCATGCCCAGGCAGGGCACGTACCCAAGTTGCAGGTCTGGTCTCCGGTCAGGGAGCATAAAGAAGGCAATTGATTAATGTGTCTCTCTCATGTCAATGTTTCTCTCTCTCTCTCTCCTTCTCTCTGTCTCTTCCTCTCTAAGCATGTCCTTCAGTGAGGATTTAAAAAAAAAAATAAGACAATAGTAAGAAATGAGGTTGGTGAGACAAGCAGAAGCAGAATCCAAGAGGATCTATGAGAACTGACAGGCGGTTCACATTTCACTTCCTCTTCCTCAGGAGGCCTTGTCCCTGCCAGGGGTGTGTCAAGAAACACACTCAGGAACCCACACCACACAGAGGAAACAGAAAGAGAAAAGTCACTGCTCTTCCCTTTTACCCTAAATTCAGACAGAAATTGAATGTTGTGACTTGGACTCTTAGAACACTACCATAAGTACCGTATTTGCCGGCGTATAAGACGACTGGGTGTATAAGACGACCCCCTAACATTTCCACTCAAAATACAGAGTTTGTTATATACTCGCCGTATAAGACTACCCCCTCTTCCGCACACCTTCCACACACCAAATAAAAGGTAAAACAATATCAGATTTGATTTTAACATTTTAATTTATATTCAAATGCTTATGACATGCAGGAAAACTGTCACAAGGCTGTATGTAATCAAACATATACATAAAACAGTGCAAGTTTATTACCGGTAAACATACCGGTAATTCACTAAAGAAAACACACTCTATAGACTGGTACCGTAGATGCTTCTCAGGAACACAGGCAAGCAGCCCACAACCTAGAGGGACTGTCAATGATAGAAGAAAGAT
>NW_006297021.1:3010919-3012649 GCF_000327345.1 Myotis davidii | reverse complement strand
CTTCATAAATAGCTTATATATAAACATTTGCTAAAACCATTTTGGATTGTTTAAATGCCTCTTTCAGAAAAACACATGCTCAAAATATTTCAAATGGTTCCTTAGGGATTGCTTCCTTAGATTTTGGGAGAATTCAGAATGACATTGAGTAAATCTCCTTGGTTGTATCTAAAGCACAAAAATATCTATTTTTTAGCATGTTTCAGTGCATTCAAAATAAAGCCTTTTATATTCCAAATGCATAAGTGAAGGAAACATACTCGTTAGTATACTAAGTCCCAAACTATGAGTTCAACCAATGTGTAGAAACTTTCATGGCCCCAGGATCCTTAAATCCTCTGAAATGTCACCTTGGCCACCAGATAAGAAAACTATAGTGGATTAATTTTAGATTTAAAACACTTACGACTTTTCTGTAATTAAGCAAGAGTAGTGTGTTGCAAAAACCCTAGAGTTCTCTAAGGATGGAAAAAAGGTTTTTAAATGCATCCCAAATTTTGTAACACAAATATTTGTGTATGTGAGAGGAGTTTTAGGATGGAGTATATCTGTAAGTCTTTGAATTTTGTCTTTTGTTAGAGTGTAGAGTAACATATTTTGTTTAAAGAATGAGAATTTATTTTGAAAAAGATCCCAATTTACAACTAATACTATAATTTAAATGAATCCATGTTAAAATACAACTGACCTTTATCTAATAAATTATGAATGAGTGTCTAACTCCTGCTTTGAGTCGAGGTCATTTCAAAAGGACAGAAGAAGGCAGTGCGCAAGGCATGATTATTCACAGGCTACATTGAAAAGGGATTAGTTTCATAATTTGGGTTTTTTCACCAAATCAATTGTTGCCAGGGATCCTCTATATTTTGAATTGTGATATTAAGAACCTCCCTGAAATCTGCTGCCCCGGCACCTGGGCTGATGTCTGGCGTATACTAGTCACTGAGTCTCACCTGTGGAAGGCAGGCTCTCCACTGAACGCAGGAGTATGGGCCGAGTGGTCCTTTTCAGGATGTCCTCTACAAACCAGCACAGGAAGAAGGATGCTCCCTAACCCCCAGCATGTTTCGCCGTGTAGAAAAGGTGTGTGAAGTTCTGTTTGTATTGGCATCCTCCTCCTGCCATCCTCAACCCTCAAAAGGGACGAGAAAAGTATCCTCCACGTTAGCCCCTAGATGGTGAATTATTTTTCCGAATGTTCTTTGTATCTTCCCTTGAGAAAGAGACAAATCATATGAATGCTTTGTCTTATAAGTCAGTGTGTTGAAAGTTAGCGGCAGATCACTCCAAATGATTATCTGCCAATAGGGCATAAGTGTCATGAGGGAAGGAGCCCTGGGAGTTTATAGCATCTGGTCATGGCACCTCACACAGATTAGAAAGTCACTGAATAGCTCTCAAATTACTTAATAAATACTGGATACTGAATGATCAATAAATACCAGATATTAAGAATGTTTTGGTGCCGATATTTATTAAACTAGGGTTTCCTACTTAGGTCAAGGCTCATTATAATTAAATACTCCACTATTCCAAGTGGTATTCTGAGGGACACCATTGAGAAATGATTCCCTCCTCTTGGCTCAGCAGTCTGGAAGCAGAGGGGTCTCTGGATTAGAGAGTAAGAGGAGGGTTGGGAGGTGATGAAGGGAGTCAGTACTTCTCCAGACAGGACTGGCAAGGTTGACAAACTTGCCTGGTTTCATGACAGTGTGAGAAGTAACACAACA
>NW_006297021.1:2984363-3010675 GCF_000327345.1 Myotis davidii | reverse complement strand
CTTCCTTCCTTCCTTCCTTCCTTCCTTCCCCTGTCTTTCCTTTCTTTCCTCTCTTTCTTTTCTTTCTTCTTCCTTCTTTTTATTTTGTTTTTATTTACCACAGTCTCCACTTTACAGGGTAGATGAAAAAAAATATTTAAGATTTCTTCCCTTTCTCAAAAGTTTCATCACACTCTCCATTCCTAAAACAATTAACCCTTTGTTCATATTGAATGTGTATATACCTCTTTAAAAAAAAAAACCACACACAGGAAGTAAGTATTGATGTTGACCCTGTTAATCTAAAAACACATGAGAATAGAACTAAACAACTCTCAGGTATTCTGACTGCTGGATTCTTTGAAACATATTCACTCATTGTAGATACTCTTTCGCCACATGAGGGCTATGAAGTAAGCTTCCTAACCGTCATCAACTTAACACAGAACTTTCTTCAAGGAGTAAGCACCACTTCAGCCTAATTGTGTTGTTTATTGTCATAGGTAGCACTATCACTGCAGTCTTGACTCCTGTGGGTTCTATGAGAAGCAAACATAAGGAGGGGGCTTTAAGCTCTTCGAGAGAAGGAGAGACAGGTAGTAAATCTAAAATACAAAATTAATTAGGAAGTAATTCAGGAAGAGAATACAAGTTGCTGATTTTCTTGCCATCTTCAAAGCAGTTGGGAGATGGTAACATTCCCTTTGTCTAGCCAAGTGAAACAGTCAAAAATAAATTCCATTTTAGTCATTATTTTCTTTCATTTAAAAAAAAACAGCCCTCATTTTAACAGACAGGGGTTTGCAGAACAAATAGCAAATAGAATGAACTTCTAATTAAGTGTTAATGCAGGGGATGTGGGATGGAGAAGACAAAGGGATCAACAGGAACATTCATCTCCTTAGGAGTCACTAGCCTTTGCTCAGGAGTCCAGCTTAGCTTATTGGCACATGAGAGGCATGGGCTGGCCAGCCCGGCAGCTGATTATGCTTGGCGGGCTGACTCTCCTTTGCTGCTGAAAGGGAGCAAAGACAGTAATCCACGATGAAAGGCACTTAAAACCCTCTGGAACACACACACACACAATAGTTCTTTACCGTTATTTGGGATCTGTCTTTTCTCTAACAGGTTTTTCATTTTTTAAACAATTGTTACCCTTACTCAGGGTGTTGACTGATTTTCAGAGCTAGCGGGGGGGGGGGGGGGCAAATGTGAGAAATATCAATCCTTTGCCTCGATGACAGCTTTTTTCTTTTTTAAAACAAAGCTTATCAGTTTGGATTATGAGAAACAGACATGCTAGTATTTAATTTTTTGAGTTAAAAACTTTTTGTAAAAATTGATTTTAAAAGGGAAGAAGGAGAGAGAGAGAGAGAAGACATCAATGAGAGAGAGACACATTGATTGGTTGTCACCCATAGGCCCCTGACTAGGGATGGAACTGAAAGCTGGTCATTAGGCCCTACCAGAACTGAGCCCACCACCTTCCTTGCATAGGACTAACTGCAATGAACTGCGCCACAGCAACCAAGGCAGTTTTTATTTTTTTGAGTTAAAAAAGATGAAGAGCATTTATACTGGAAATCATTCTACACCTTAAAAATAATAAATATTATATCCTATTACAAATAAATGTCAAAAGATTTATGGTGGTGGTGGCCCTTTATAAATCAAAAATTCAAAACAAATAATGTATTATTTTAATGTACACACAGAAAAAAATGAGATACTAGATAGATATAGATAGATGATAGAGATATATACAGATCTCTCTCTCTACACACACACACACACACACACACACACACACACACACACACACACCATTATTTACATTGGCAGAGATATTCTAAGGACATTCAGAATCAGAAAACATTCATGAACTCCATGCTGTGCCTTGCACATCTGGGGCTGTCTCTATTCACCCTGCTCTCTTCACTGTCAAACTAGAGGCTGCATTTGAATCTCAAAAGTTCTCAAAGAACGAACATTCTCTACAATTCACTTTAAGAAATATGTTCTCTTCTTTGAATCTTTCAGCAAGTATGTGCCATGGTCTTCACCAAGATATTGAATACCAATTAAATAAAACAAAACACAACACAAAAAGCACAGCTGTGTATTATTGACATGTATGATTTTAGGCATACAAGTCTAATCCCCAAAACTAGTTTGCCAGTTGGAATGGAATGTTTTTCAATCACTAAGTAAGGTTCTCTCTCTCTCTCTCTCTCTCTCTCTCTCTCTCATCCTGGCCCCTCCTATTCACTCCTGAGCCAGCTCAACCATGGCTTCCTAAGGCAGTCCTCCCACCTCTTCCCAGGGGGAGCCTCCCTACCCTCTCCCAGCCTCCCCAGACCTCACTTGGCATTTACTGATCTGTTCTCCTGTCTACCCATCAGTCCCCATGGAGATCCTCCAAAGCATGAGCATTCATTTCCCTTAAATCCTCCGCAGCTAACATAGTGTTCAATGTACAATGAAGGCAAATACTATTACTTGGTACCAGTATTATGAGAGGGTGCTGGTGAAACTAAACTCCTGTGTAATGCTTCACAGGGCTCTTAATTTTAAAGACAGTGATAAAGGATTATTATCATTTTTGTCCTTCAGTAAAAATAAGTATTCAAATTGGCTAATTAAGAGGACAAAGTTAAGACTGGAGATGAAGGAAGAACAAGGAAGAAACTGAAAAGACATGCTTCAGAAAGAGAATTAAATAAGTTTCTAATAGCACAGATCCCATCCTTAATGACAACTTCCGAAATGTTTCCATTTTCCAATGCTCTGAACAGGATCACTACAATGTTTACCGACACTATCTTTGGTCTATAATAAAGTACTATTTTCCCTGTATGGCATGCAAGGAATAATTAATACCTCAAAAAAGCAATACAATGATAACAATGAAGTTAGTATAGAGCTTACTCCCCAAACACAGAGAATACTGGAGGGTGGATTGTGGTAATCCATCATCTGCATTATAATTCTCAGAGTGAAAGATATGAGAGAGTAACAATTTTTTTTTAATCTGTGATGTTATTACAGGTTTTAACACTTTGGGAAATTTGCTCATTCTATTGGGTTACTATAACATTAAAAAAGTGCTTAAATCTAGCAATATGGTAGGAAATATTCGTTAGGTGACTTGGGTTATTGTACTATTACTATACACGATTCATTTGAGCTAAATTTTAGAGCGGTGTTCTCAAAATGTGTTCCCCAGCCCCATGACAAGAGCATCACCTGGAATCTTGTTAGAAATGCAAATTGAGAGGCCTCTCCTAGGCCTACTCACTCAGTTAGAAGCTCAGGGGTGGGGTGGGGCAGCAGATGTGCTACAACAAGCTCAACAGATGGTGCTGGGGCAGAATAAGTTTGAAAATCCTTGACAGACTTCTTTAGACTAGTAATAGCATCAGTCATTTTGCTCCATTCATTTAGGACTCTTAGGTGAAGTTTTGCTCAGCCCATTTAGGTTCATGACACCCTAATACTTTCTTGTCTGAGTTTTTTCCCTTCTCTCTCTCTCTGACATGTTTATAATCCTTTGTCCACTTTTGATTCCCAAGTTCTGCCTCTGCTGAGATACCTGACAGGCTTACTGATTCGTAGTTCAAGATGCCTTACAGCAATTAAATTTGTCAGGGTCGAGAAAGCTTAGAGGACTTGTTAGTGGAGCCTCATTTTATAAATAATGAAACCGAGACCAGAATATTATTAGCTACAATTAGCAGAATTTTCCCATAACACAACATAATTTACAACTGAAACACACATAGTCATGCACAGTGAAGTTTTCCTTAAGGGGGGTGGGGGAGTTTTTACCATCCTGGTTTAAAACCCAGACTTGAGTTTCAGTCTTGGGTAAAATCCTGGTCTGCAACTTCCAAGTAACCTTTAGCAAGTCAGTTTTCTAAACCTCAGTTCTCTTATGTTACGTGGGGAGATTAGTGTAGGTAGCTAGCTGGTCTTCATAAAGGAAGGGAGCTAATGGCATTGGACATCAAGCCTCACTCACTGGAAAGCAACAGCACTCACAGGCTCCCCAGGGGACCTAATCCCCAGGACAGACAGGAAGCATCTACACAAGTCCTTAGCCAGGTCACCCAGGCAGGGGTAGGACAGCAGGGGAAACTCCTCTTCTGGGCACATGTGCAGTAGGAGCTAAATTGGTGACCATAAAGGGGAGGGACCTAGCCTGGGAAAAGAATAGGATTGGATGAGGGACAGATGCCTGGGAGATCTAAAAAGGGAATGGATGGCAGGGGAAAGGGGGTGTTGGGGGACCCAACACAAGCGCAGGAGGAGCTAGGAAAGAGATTGGTTAATTTGTTGGGGGACCCAACACAAGCGCAGGAGGAGCTAGGAAAGAGATTGGTTAATTTGAAAGGAAGCCTCTCTTTCCCAAGCCTGAGATAATATAATCTGAGCTTAAAGAAGGCCTCTCTGGGTGGTATGGTTAGCCTGTTTATGCTGCATCCTCATTCCATAGCTGCCACATGGCCCCGCAGCCCTGTTGGGGAGGGGAGCAAGCCTGGGTAAGGCAATGTGGCACTGGCTGGAATGCAACAGAAGCAGAGACTACACTGGGGGGATGGGGACAGAAACTGAGCTGGCCTGAGCTTTGGCATGGACTGAACTGAACTACCCCCAGCCAATGCCGGGCCCATGGAACAGAATTTCCGGCCTTTCTTCCGGGCTTGGTGAACACAAGGCCGGACTTCTTCCCCAGCGGGACAAAGCTGAGCCTTCTGACCATGAATGAAGCACCAGGTTCCCACCCTGACTGGTTTGGCTCAGTGGATAGAGCGTCGCCCTGCGGACTCAAGGGTCTCAGGTTCGATTCCGGTCAAGGGCATATACCTTGGTTGCGGGCACATCCCCAGTAGTGGGTGTGCAGGAGGCAGCTGATCGATGTTTCTCTCTCATCAACATTTCTAACACTCTATCCCTTTCCCTTCCTGTCTGAAAAAAAATCAATGAGAATATATATATATATTCAGGTTCCTATAGACAGTCATTGATTTCTACCCCAGAACCTCTTACCACCACACCTCATCCTCCCATGTGTGGGTCCACAGAAATACTTCTCTTGTGACTCTGTGAAAGAACCCCATTCCCACCAGCAACAGGGACAATGATGGTTCTTCCCCCGTATCTCCTCTGAGGACTGAATGGAATGGCACACTTAACACCTTAAGTTCAGTGCTTCACCCTAAAAGCACTCAACTCATGATCTCTAGTAAAGGTACATGCTAGATCTCACCTAGTGAAGGAAGGTGATGCTGGTGATCTCACAATAGATGGACCAAGAGGAGTATAGTTCCCTATTTCAAGACAAATGGGATGATGGTAATGGAAGGCAAGATGAAGTTGAAAGTCTGCACATGTCAGGCTAACTTAAAGCAACAGGCAAGATGGGAAGCAGAGCTGGCATTTTATTTCTTACTTCAGTGCAATTCAAGTAACTTGGTGGAGCTGGCTGGAAGAACAGGTTGTGGAAGATTCTCAAGCTGAGTAATTGTTTGAAATGCACACACATATATCAAATGGGCACCTGATACCTACATGTAAAGCAGGACATATAAGTCTTCCATCTGAATGAGTGAGATTTTCTAGTATTGAGCTTTAGTATAAAAAAGAGATTGTTAAAAAACATATATATATATATCTCCTAAGTGACCAACCGGAATGACCGAAATGACTGGCTGTTAAAATGCACACTCACCACTAGGTGGTAGACATTCGATGCAGGATCTGCCCCCAGCCCTCAGGCCCCAGTTGCTGATGGGACCAGCAGGCCAACCTCCTGGTTCCTCCCTCCTGCTGGCAGGCCCCAATGGGCCCACCAACCACTCGCTGTGGTGGTAGTTGGCTTCTCCGGGGCCTGCTGGAAAAACGTTCAGTCCCTCCCCCCAGCTGGCAGGTCCCGATTGGCCAATCGGGGCTGGGCCCTGTGCTGGAAGGGGGAACCAGGAATGGATGGTGGCAGATGAGGGCAGCGAGGGAAGGAGGAGGTGGGGAGGCAGGGAGGCAGGGAACCTCATCGGCCCTGATTGTGGGTCAGGCCTAGGGACCCCAACCATGCAAGAAATTTGTGCACCGGGTCTCTAGTTTAATATAATTGTTTAAAATTAAGTGGTCCTTCAAAGTACGTTGAAAACAGGAAAACATTTTCTCAAATTTCTAACTTAGCCTGATACATCTTTAGTACAAATAGCAAAGGTCAATTTTTTGATGAATGAGCTCATCCTAGAATGGTTTAAGCAGAAATAAAAGAAACATATGTCTTAGTTTCCTAATAACATGAGACTATTTTTAAAAATATTTTTATAATCTAGCTAAATCCCCTCTATGGTAGAGAATTTTTATGAAAATTTAGAAACTAAAAATTGTGACTAAAGATGAAAAGTCTCCTTGCCAAGGACACACAATTTCAAAAATGTAGGTTTGAATAGAACGTTATTCCGAGTGGAGTCCTGGTGCTTTAAATAAGTCAAATATGTGCATGTAAAAGCATTCCAAGTTTCAGATTTTTAGTTTCAAGTAACTTATTGCAATCCAACGGTACCAATAATTTCCTTAAAAGTTTGTGCCCAGAGTGTCTGTGCACACGGATCGCCCATGATTTACCCTAATTGGCTTCATCTCACAGTGGCACAGTCAAGACCCGTTTCCATAGAGATGCACTCAAGGTGCCAGGAGGAGGCTGAGTTGGTATAATCTCTTTGTATTACTTTGGTAACATATCAGTGTTATTAGCAAATAATGGAATTAACTCTGCTGGCCAAACAATGCTTCACATTCTTGTATCTAAGGGGAAATGTTAATCTTGTATTTTTGCTTACAAGGCCCACAGTAGTTTGCAGTGCTTGACCTGAATTTATTTTTCTATAAGTAAAAGAAAACTCCAAAGACAGATCATATTTTCCAAAACGAATTCTACCCAAACCCAAATCAATACTCTGTAAACTTATAATTATTCATAGGCACTAGAATGCAGACTTGGTTATAAGGCATATTCAGTTTTTCAGTTTTCATCCTCCAAGATGGCTTTGTACCAAAAAAATAAATAAATGAAAAAGGGAGAGAGAGAGAGAGGACTAGGTAGAGGTAGTAGCAGACATTCTAGCACCTCCAAACTCAGGAAGCTTTCTCGTGGTGCAAAAATGAACCACAGGTTGTTGAAAGAACTGAGCATGAGTTCCCTGAAAGCAGGAGATTGTGTCTTAACAATACACTTGGCACACAGATGGGTGCAGGGTGTGTCTGCCGAATCTATGCGGAGATAGAGACACGATCAGGGGAGTGGCTGAACAAAGAATATGTCCACTCTGGGTTGAGCGAGAAAGCCACACGCAGTTCATCAGGCATTGTCCATACACCCACCATCAGCCACAGCGGGATGACACCTCTCTTTTTATTCCCACCATCAGCCACCTCTCTTTGTAAATGACAATGTGAGAACGCCTGGCTCAGACCTCTAACCCTGACCATAACATCCTATCTTCCCGACATACACAAAGAAATTATTCCCCTGACACATAGCTCAGTACACATTTTAGCGACAAGCAGACTATGATTTATGTAGACAAAATTCTATTCGGCATTCTTTGCTTTGAAGAATCATACGAATAGAAATACATAGCAAACCAAATATAAACAGCAAAACATATTTATTATTATATTGTTATTATTATATAATAGGAAAATGTTTCCTTTATCTACGAATCACTGCAGTAGAGCTCATACTTAGCCCCAAATCAACTCATTTGATATATTCCAAATTACCATTTCCCCTTGCTCGAATATTTGGTTACTCCCTCCCCATTTGTTTTTATCTTCCCAGCTACTCAAGCATGTGTCATGGTGCTTTCACTGAAACAATACGACCCCTTCTCTCAAGAGTCTAAAAAATAACCCCCCGTTAGTAAGGGACTGCGATTGTGTCTCCTTTAATTGCTGTGAAGGGATGAACACATTTAGCAGCAATCAAATAAGTACCTAGTTGCTCTTATTGTCCACCAAAGTGAAGTAATACCTTTAAACGGGTGCCTACTCTAGTTAGGGCACTCGATATTGGGCTATAAAACACGCATTGCCTGTCACTTAGTCCTCCTGTATTTAGTGATTCCTGGGGCTACGCTTTTGATGCATGGGATGGCTTGATGGTTACTATTGATCCATTGGGTTCTAGCAGTAAAGTCGCCAGATTGATAGAGTGAAGGTCTGAAAAATTACAGGTTTTTTTGGAGCTACATTTAAACTTCAAGCCGAAGGATGTTCAAAGAAACCTGGGAGTGATAATTCAGGTCTTTTCCTCATGAGTAGCTTGTGCTTTGAAGGGACCTTTTCCGAAGTTGTTACAATGCAGAGCTGGAGAGGGGACTTTGGGGTCTACATTTTGCAGAATGTGAGGGCAGAGACATCTGTTGAAGCAATTTCCCGACACAATTCAGAGCTACCTTCTAGGGACTCCTTTTAAGTTGTTTTTTTTTGTTGTTGTTGTTATTGTTTTTTTTTTCCCGTTGCAAGGTGCAAAAAAGAAAAATAAGTCAGTTCAAGCGGAGGGCCCTACTGGCTCCTTTGTAATTACTATAAAAAAAAGTGGGAATCCTAGAGTGGTTTTCATCCTGCTGATATTTCAAAGTTCTGGAGTGACCATTGTCTATAATATAGGAACGGCTCCTAGAAATGCTCAGTAATTTGATCCTCCCTTCACCACAGCAGGGCCTTGTTACGGTGTTCTGTCTCCTTGCCCAGTTTCTCCAAAGAAATACAATCTGGTCCATATAAGACAGATGACTTCTGCACAGCAAGAGAAACCATCACCAGAATGAAAAGGCCACCGACAGAATGAGCAAAATATTCACCAACCATATATCTGATAAGGTGCTCATGTGGAACTCATATAAAATGAAGTCACACAACTCAAAAGCAAAGAAAAAATAAGTAAATCAATGAAAAAATAGGCAAAGGATCTTAATAGACAGTTTTCTGAAGCAGATACAGGAATGGCTAGCAGGTACCTGAACAGGTGCTCAAAACAACGTCACTAAACATCAGTGAAACGTAAATCAAAACCACAATGTGATATCAGGTCAGACCTGTTAGGATGGCTGTTATTAAAAAGACAGCAGATAACCAATGCAAAGGGAGCCATGGTGCACTGCGGATGGGAGTATAAATTGGGGCTCATAGAAAAGGAGGTCAGATGCTTGGTTCCCAGAGGCAGGAGTGGAGAACTGAGGTGGGTGGTCAGGGGTACACACTTCAAGTTATAAATAAGAACTTGGATGTAATGTGCAACATGGTGACTATAGCTTACTGCTGACAAATATAAAAAGAGATAGCCTGGCTGTTGTGGCTCAGTGGTTGAGTGTCTACCCATGAACCAGGAGGTCATGGTTCAATTCTCGGTCAGGGCACATGCCCAGGTTGCTGGCTAGATCTCCAGTGTAGGGCATTCAGGAGGCAGCTGATCAATGATTCTCTCTCATCATTGATGTTCTTTCCCTCTCTTCCTCTCTCTGAAATCAACAAAAATATTTTATTTAAAAAAATGATACAGAAATGGATGAATCCTGTTCCTACCCTGAAACTGATAGCCAGGAATGGATAGTTTTCACAAGTCTACTCAGTTTCCTTCACTGTAGGCTACATGTGTCCACCTGGGTCAACAGCCATCATTTATCTTCTGTAATGAATTAAATGGCCTCTCTTATGACACATACCGTTACTGCTTCCTCTGGCTTCATATTCCAGCTGAAAAAGTTTAATTTGTTGCCAGTTGCTGGATATACCTACTCTAGCTTCTCCAAACGTCTTCAGTGAGTCCTAGTTTATTTTCCTAAATTTCAGTTTTATTGAGGTATCCTTGACAAAAGTCATAAGATATTTAAAGTGTATATTGTGGCAATTTTATATATGTGTACATTGTAAAATGATTCTCCCCCCTAGTTAATTAACACATTCATCACAGAACACAAGACCTACTGTCTTAAAAAATTATAGAGATACAATGCAGTGTTATCAACTATAGTCACCACGTTTCACATTAAATCCTCAGATAGCATTCATTTTTAAATTATACTCCTTACTAGCCCCCTAGAAAGAGATAACACTCTATATCTTCATAACGTGAATGAAATATATACATAAGATAAGTCAGGAATATGCCCTTTAGGCACACACTTTGAATCACTAGTGTAGCAACAACAATAAAGTATTTTAATTCTACACACAAGCTAGGACTTCTCAAGATGCAGTGAGGTCCAAGCCTACAGGGCAGGATCGATCACACAAAATACGAGGCGATGGCCTTGGTGGGAGGTCGGTGTACAGTGGGACAGTTCTCAGACTCCTTCCCTAAACAGAGATGGCAGAAGAATTAAAGACCTCAGCTCCTAAACCGCCAAGTCCTCGCCAGGTGAGGTAATTGCTTAATGCATTGCTGAGTTGGCCACTTGTGGGATTTGCACGCACAGATTGTCCTACAGGGTCCATTAGGCCTGCTGAGATTCAACATTCATGGACCTCCACTCATTCTTCATTTGTTTGCCCCCATTCAGGAGGGCTTGCCTGAAACCACAAAATTGACTAAAAACTGAGGTAATGTCCATGTGCTCACCTAGCTGAGAGGAATGACTACAGGAATTAGTGTCTGATGGTCAAGAATGTGCAGAGCCCGGCTGGCATGGCTCAGTGGTTTTGCATAGACCTATGAACCAGGAGGTTGTGGTTGGATTCCCAGTCAGGGTGCCTGTCTGGGTTTCTGGCTCGAACCCCAGTGGGGGGTGTTCAGGAGACAACCAATCAATGATATCCTCTCATCATTGATGTTTTTATCTCTGTCTTACACTTATTTCCTCTCTGCAATCAATAAAAAATATATTAAAAAAGAAAGAAATATTTTAGGTATCCCAATCAAGACATGAATAAAAATAAAAGTTAAAATGACAGAGAGCAGGAAAATGGAGGCCAGAGGCCTGGGTAGAAGACACACAAGCTCAGAAGCCCTAACGTAAAAGACGGTGAGTATACGTGATAGCACTGCATTGTATCATTGAAATTCACTAAGAAAGTAGAACTTAAATGTTCTCACTTAAAAACACACAGAAAATGTGTAGTGATGAATGTGATAAATACCTAGATGGGGACATCCTGTCACAGTGTATACATATATCAGATCATCACAATGTACTAAAATTTTATATGTCAATTAGACCTTAATGAAGCTAGAAAGAAAGTTGATTTTATCAGGCAGGGAAAAAATTATGTGATTTTTCTCATGCCAATACTTGTACTACTACAAATAACAGCTATGTACCAGGATGCAATATACATGAACACTCATCCAGGTGAGGTGTAAATAGAATTCTGGGAGTCTCATCCTCATTGACTTTCTGTTTTTATGAGTGTTTTATAAAGCACATGATATATTAGTGTAAAATGCCTGGGAGGGACTTATAAATGAATATATGCATATGTCTTGGGCATGCATCCTTACAATATTTTCACTAATAGAGCTCCAGGAATGCTTGGTGACCACTGTGACATACAGACAGACACTGTGGCTCATGCACACAGTGTGAACCAGCCCTGTGGACCGACTGAGAAATCTACTTATCACGCATGCCAGCGATTATGGGAACAGGGAATGCAAGTAAATCACTAGAATCACGACTTAAATATGAGCTCCTGTTATTAACCAATGTGGATATTAGGAACTCTGAAGGCTCAATAAGAGAGAAAAATGTAAATTCTTACGAATAATCCCTAACTCTTGCTCCCTTTTCTCCCCCAGATCAGCTTCCTGCCATTATCCAGCCGGTGGTGGATGTGTCTCTAGGACTCACCTGCACATCATTTCAGAAGGGCTAGCCAGAAAATTGTGGCCTTCCTTCTAGCGAGCCGCATAATGGTTATATTTCACATTTGTACCTCACCTGGCAGTTTGCACGGCATTTTCATATTTATTATCTCAGACAACCTATCGCTCGCCAGCCCCTGGCTTCCTGAGGTTTTTATTATCTAAGAGTCTCAGCGGGGACTGCAGAGCTCTGAGCTGTTCACAGGGTTGCTGGGCTTACTCGTACTTGCCTTCCTTGGAGGGCCTGGCGCTCCCGGAGGATGGTGACGATCCTCTCTGATCTAAAGCCTTTCCCTCTCCTGCCCGGAGCTCCGGCCTTGCCCAGAGGGGACAGGCCATCTCCTGCAGAAGGCGGCTTCACACGCGTCCAATCTGACTTCCTGCCTGGCAGGCACGGCTGGGCTTGCCCGGGCTACACTCTCTCTTCTACAACTTTCTTACTTGTGTGAAATGGCTCCAGGGACCGCACAGATTTATTTTCCAACTCTTTCTTTCTTATTCTCCCACCCTGTTTGTCGTTTCCACTTTCTAAAACAGGAAATTGTGTTTTATGTTTATCAATATTTGTATTTCCTGCACACACTTGATTCACATCCACCTCGCCAGCTTCTCTGAAAATGTTTGCCTACATTGCCGAGGTCTGGTTAATTTAAAAATCTATTACAGAATTTGTAAGTCCATAGTTTATATTGGTAGTGAATTCTGTTTGACAATAATTACTTATTCCTTCAACCAATATTTATTGGGGGCTTAACAAGACCAGCTAGGCGGTGCAGAGCTGAGGTTGTTGGGGGTTATTCTTTAGGCAAGGTTCCACCCAAATGACTATAATACCAAGCAGGTTGAATGAAATTTCATAAAAAGACACTTTTGTTTTCAAGTTCAAAGAAAGAGAGAGTACATTGCATTAAGGCTGACAAGTTCGATAACAATCAAAATGATTCATAGCGTTCCTACTTGTGCACAATACTTATTAAATATTAAATTAATAAAAATCAGCCCCTGTGTTTTTTATGAGCGTATCATTTTTAACAAAACCATTTAGGGCATAAAAAGGAATGAGTATTCAACACAAATGCAAATTAAACATTACAAGTAGTAGCGGAGCAGGGAAAGTGATGAAAATTTAATATTTCTCCAGCTGCCCCTCATCACTTATGGTGATTTAGAGAAGTGAAGGCCGCAACATCCGGGGCTAGTCAAATGGGGAATATGGGGGAATTACTCTGCATTGAAGCAGCCCTCACACGTTGTCCAAGGAGATCTTGGGGCGTTGAAAATAATGGCATTGGCTCTCTGTAGCGAGTTGTAAGTGCCACAGCCATAGCTCAACTTATCTGTTCACCCAGCTACAGTGATTCTGCGGAGAGCTGTGGCCAACACCTTGTCCACACAGAAACGTCATGACAGCAGCGAGAATGTTCTAAATGACAAAGCTGGACAGCTCTCCACACTCTGTCCCAAAGACTGGTGTCAGAGACACAAGCCATTGTCATTATCACTACTGCCCCCCCACACACACACACACATTTTAAAAAGCCACTTACTCAAAATTTAGGAGACTAAGATGATTAGCACACACTCCTGTATATGTCGACAACTTCACTGAGATAGTGAACCAGAATTTACACCGCTTAGCATCTCATGACTGCACAGCGATGCCCACCTGCAGGGGAGCCTTTGACTAATCAGCTGTGGAAATGCCTCACAGACACTAGTGCCGTTCACACACGTGGCAGGAAAAGGAGGCCAAATGCACGGGGGTAGAAACTCTCTGGTCTATAATATTTATGCCTTTAGGGCGCAGAAAACTTGGCCAAATGCCAGTTCCCAAATAAATATTCATCGTATCTACCCTAAAGGCACTTCCATCCGATTTGACTAATAAGGATGCTGGCCCAATAAAGGTCAGAGCCTAATGAAATAGCACTTTTCTCTGGAAGATGTGAGGGAGAAATTAAGAATGTGCACTTTGTTGCCTAACTGAATTGTCAAAACAAATAAATAAATGTTAATTAGTCTGCGCCTGAATGGCCAGAATGCCCATGATGCTCCCGATTTTTCTGGGAGTCACACTCATTAGAAAGGCCAGCGATACATGGTCTGTTTTAAATGTGATTGTACGATTAATTCATAAAATCTTTCTTGAAAAATGTGTCTTTGAAGACGTTACTTCAAACTGTCATTCTTTCAAAGCCCTGGAATTAATTGCATGTAAAGTTATTATTGTTCTTGCCCATTTCTCTTTTTTTAAAAAATATTTTTAGTGATTTAAGACAGGAAGGGAGAGGGAGAGAGAGGTAGAAACATCAATGATGAGAGATAATCATTGATAGGCTGCATCCTGCACGCCTCCTACTGGGGATGGAGCCCACAACCTGGGCACGTGCCTAGCTGGGAACTGAACTGTAACCTCACGGTTCTGAGGTCCATGCTCAAGCACGGAGCCACACCTGCAGGCTAGCACATTTTATGAACAAAATTGTTCTCATTTAGTTAGACATTCATTTAGTAGGAAACCCTCTGTGGTGCCTGCTTCCATGTGTGCTTGTGTCATAAGAGCTATTATTACTGCTCACAGAAAAGCAGTGTGTGGACGCCCTCTATGGCGTTACACCCCCTGCCTCACTGTTCTCCAGGACCAGGCAAATCAGAGACCCTCTGCAACTGAGACTGGGCTGGTTTTGGTAGAAGAACAAACTCTTCTGAGTTTCAGAGGTTGACATCACAGTGGTCAACCATGCTCTCCTATACAATGGCCTTGTGTACCACCATGAAGGGCAACAACACTCCGGTGGACTCAGGGACCGACTGAACCACAGATCTGAAGCTGTCTGACACGCCCTACATCCCCAGGTCATCCACACATGTGAGGCTGAATGCACTTCATGGAGCCATGAAGGGTGTCCCTCAAAAAGAGAGAGCGATTCTGTGAAAATGTGGAGATGTTGTGTAAAATATCTTTGAAGTTTGCTTGATTTTCATCTACATATAAGAAGATAAATAGTACTCAAAAAAGTTAGTTGTATTAATGATTATATATTAATGTTCCTTTATATAGTCTTTGCATACACACACTCACAGTCAGGTACTTTTAGTTTTGCAAAATGCCCCTTCCATATTTTCTCATTGCATACTAACTGTGATGCTGAGGATTTGGTAGATGAGGTGTGGAGCTTAGCAGTTCTTAGCTCTTAAAGGGGCAGCTTACATATAAGGAGCACCCATAGTCTTAGTCGATGCAGCTAATTTAGAACTCCAGGCTTCTTACCTCTCACCAAAATATTTCGGTGTGGTTGTTTTATTTTATTCCCATGGAGTTAGTGGTTTCATTTCAGAATAGCATTACAGGGCATATGAATAATGCAACAGAGTGATCGGTTCACCATTTTAATAGAATAAATATAGAATCAAACTTAATTTATCAGTTCAGCAAAAGAACTGTTATTGAGTGCAATGGCAGAGTGAAACCATCCTAGGTACCACGTGAAATGCAATTCCACCTCCAAGAAATTTATAATCTCATTGGAGAAGTATGGGAAACATTTTTAAATACTAGAAAATATAAATTCATGAGGCATTAGTGACCTGCGTGTTATCTGAAGTGAGGGTTCAGAGGTGCGACATGCATTTCGACTGTGCAGAGGGGGAGTCACGGAGGCCGGGCTGAAGCGTGCGGGGCGCGACTCAGCATCAGCGCGTACAGCGCGCTCTCTGAGCAGAAGGCCCTGCGGGGGAGGGGACAGTTTGGAAAACCAGGCTCAGGCGGAGGACAGCTGAAAGATTATGTCATCCTTCTGGACAGAAAGACCACGGAAGATTGCTGAGCCAGTGAAAAATATGTCTGGCAAGATTATTTGGGCAGTGGTGAGAAAGATGGCGTGGAGTAGATTGGAGCCAAGGCAACATGGTTAGACATCTGTGGCACTTTGACACACACAACGACAAGAGAGAAGGCCCCTGGATAGCCTCTGCTCTCGGTGTGCTCCGGCCTTAAATCATCACCCACATCCTCACGCTTCCCGGGGAAGTGACACATTTGTTCACTTGGTTTCTTGTGCTCTCTGTAAAGTAACTTCTGGCCCTTGTCTTTCGAGATTTATGTTTTATTGTGAAAGGGCTGTACATACCAGAACCAATACTCACATTTTCTGCAGAAATTCCTGACTTACTTTTGGGGAGACTACAATTAAACCTCCACCCCTTAATGGCTCACTGAGCACATAGGAGAGGTAGAGGTGGGAAAAGCATGGTTCAAGAAGAAATAGAATTCTGTTTCTGGATGATAAGAGAATAACCAACATTAAGCGTGTCTAAAACTTTAGCAATAAATGTAACGTACATCAAGTGAAATTTTCTCACAAATGCCAACTTTTGGTTAAATTACTTTTATTTTAATATTATTCATGTGCATATAAATAGGAAATTAGCCCTTAAATGAGTAAAACCCACCCAAAATCCTATATAATAAACCCTAATGAGCAAATTGACTAAAGAGTGAACTGATCGTTCGCTATGATGTGCACTGACCACCAGGGGGTAGACGACTCTCAATGCAGGAACATCTGCCCCCCTTTGCCCCCGCCCCCCCCAAGAGGGAGGCTGAGGGGGAGCTCTGGGGGGGCAGGGCTGGCTGACAGGCTCCGGATGATGTGCACTGACCACCAGGGGGCAGACGACTCTCAATGCAGGAACATCTGCCCCCCCTCTGCCCCCGCCCCCCAAAAGGGAGGCTGGTGGGGGAAGCTCTGGGGGGGGGGCAGGGCTGGCTGACAGGCTCCGAATCGCCCCGCCCACCAGTCGCCCCACAGATGCCTAGGTACCCTACATTATATATTGGGAACAGTCTCTTAGATTTAAAAATCAAAACCTGCCAAGGCTACTCTAACACTGAAAAAACAGGGTGATGCAGCGATGGCATGCATGGACTCTGGCTTGACATTCCGTGGTCAGCCCTGATTCTGACACTTACAACTGTGTGACAAAGCCAATTACTTAACTTCTCTCTGCTTCAGTTTTTCCACCCATAACATGGGGAAAATGGTTCTACTGCCTCAGAAGGATCATGTTATGTACTACTTCTTATAATCAGGGCAAAAAATGTAGCTGCCCATACAACAGCAAGATGCCTTTCACCTGTATGAAAAGTATGGTCACTGGTGCATGCAGGATCCCGGATTGCGAGAGGGATGTCCAGTTGCTGGTTTAGGCCTGACATCCTCTGAGGGGTCCTGGATTGCAAGAGTATGCAGGCCAGGTTGAGGGACACCCTACCCTGTGCCTGAATTTCATGCACTGGTCCTCTGGTGTACAAATAAAACTGTAAATCCAAAACAGCAGCCTGAATATATTCTCACTGGTGGTGCTGTTCAGATGAAAAGAAGTTACCATTTGCAATGAGTCCATTGCTGAATTTTACAATGGACATTTTTACAAATTCCACATGGCTGTGCTATTACTTGTCATATATTGACTTAATTCTCCCTACAGTTTTCTGAATTCCATCTCCAGTGAAACTTTGGTTAGTAAAGCTTTCTGGGCTTCCAATAGCTTTAACTTAAGAGAATATTTAAGTTAAATCATTTAAGGAATACTTTTCTCTCTCCCTTCCTATGATTTCTTATCTATAATAAAAAAGCATAATATGCTAATTAGACCAGATAGCTGAATGACCTTCTGGATGTCATTCCGAAAGTCCTTCCGGATGAAGCAGTGGCAGCGGGGGCTAAGGCAGAGTCAGGTGACTAGGGGAGATCAGGAAGGCAGTCAGAGGGCTTAAGCGTGATGAGGAAGGCAGGCAGGCGAGCAGTTAGGGGCATCAGACAGACAAGCAAAGTGGTTAGGGGCGATGAGGCAGGCAGGTGAGTGCTTAGGGGTGATGAGACAGGCAGGCAGGCAAGCAGTTAGAAGCCAGTGGTCCTGGATTGCAAGAGGGTGCAGGCCGGGCTAAGAAATCCCCTCCCTCTACCCTCACCCCCCACCCCATGCATGAATTTTGGACACTGGACCTCTAGTCCAGCATGGTAAATCAATTTTAAGTTTCATGGAACCTGATATAAGGTGATTAATCAGAATCTCATTAGCAATAAAATTTTCATTTTTTTAAAATATTATTATAGAATGAAAACTCAAAGACACACACTTATCCATAATAATCTCATAGAAAAATATTGGACACCCCCAAAATAGTTTGAGGAAGTCAAGTCTCTGAACAAACCACTTTTTAAAAATACACACTGAATATGAATGTCAGAAGGAGGAGAGATACTTTCATTGTTTTTATTTGATTTTTAGAAACAATGATGTCTTGATTTTTGGTTAATAAGAGGTAGAAATAATGGGAGAATATTTTCAAGAAAATGATCTGTATTAAAATTTTACATTTTCCTTAGAAAAGTTGCTACCTTCATTACACACTTTCCTCAGTGAGAACAGTGCTTATAATATTTATAAAACCCTCCAGATTCTCATTCTGTAAATCTATCCTTTCCGGGCTTTCAGCCAAAATTTAGAAACATGCTGATAACTCTGGTGACAATTTCTGTATCACGTAGGTCAGGATTATAGTTACAAATTGAGTATTTGAGTTGTATTAAATGTATAATTCTGTAATTTTATCAAAAAGAAAACCAAAAGCCTGAGTTTTTGTTTTATTTATATTTCAACTCTTTCAATCCTTTGAGAGTATAAAAGGGCATTTAAGAGATGGAAATAATGGCCATAATGGTTAGTCTTACATTACTGTGGATGGGTGAGAGAAAAAAGATCAAAAGGACTAATTCAACTCTGAAGTGAACTTGAAGTTGCCAAAGGTGTGTGTGTGTGTGTGTGTGTGTGTGTGTATAAATTTATTTAGAGAGGAAGAAGGAGAGAGAGATAAAAACCTCAATGATGAGAGAGAATCATTGATCAGCTGCCTCTTGCATGCCCCACATTTGGATGGACGGATGGGTGAGAGAAAAAAGATCAAAAGGACTAATTCAACTCTGAAGTGAACTTGAAGTTGCCAAAGGTGTGTGTGTGTGTGTGTGTGTGTGTGTGTATAAATTTATTTAGAGAGGAAGAAGGAGAGAGAGATAAAAACCTCAATGATGAGAGAGAATCATTGATCAGCTGCCTCCTGCATGCCCCACATTTGGATGGAGCCCACAACCCAGGCATACGGCCTGACTGGGAATCAAACAGTGACCTCCTGGTTCATAGGTAGATACTCAACCACTGAGTCACGCCGGCTGGCCAGGGCACTGTCTATTAATTCTGTGAGTACTTCGGTAGATAGCTTTGTCCCCAAGTGTTCTTGGGTGTGTGGGGTTCTCTCCGGTCTTCTGTTACTGCTGCAGGGACACATCCTTCATGTCTGAATGGGGAAGCCTCGGACTGATGGATGAGCGAAGCCTGGCCAGACGCACGCTGAGGGGTGTCCAGCACACTGCCCTGCACAGCCTTTGGGCAGTGGGGCTTATGGGACTCCACTTGACCTCATTTCTAGGCATAAAAGAGCTCCCGCTGCTAATTATAAATAGTGAGCTGGTGACCTAGTGAGTAAACACAACTTAGAATGAATCCTGAGGAAAACTTGGGGCCCTGAGGTCCACTGTCTCACCTTTCCAATCAATAGGGCGTAAGAGTGAGTGTTGGTCTGCTTGAGGTCCATTCAATGGATGATCGATAGAGAGGGTTTCTTTTATAATAACTCTGCAGCACTGATAATAAAATGCCATCTGGGAATGTCTTCTATCAGAGCACTTCTGGGAACTTCTAAGGAAACAACAGAGGGTGTACACATCTAGAGGTGCTCATTACTGCCATGTTAATGGAAATAGGAAACAAGGAAAATGCTCAATGAGGTTATATGTGCAGCATGAAGCTACTGGAATATAGTAAAATAATGCTGAACAACATGCCAGTATGTTCAATTCACATCTCTTAATAAAAAGCAGGCAGGGCATATATGCATTACCTTCAGACCTAGACAATATGGTGGCAAAGGCCTGGTGTGGGGCGGGAACCAGGTGGAGAGGGGCAATGGTGGAGAAAAAGAGGGATATCTGTTATATTCTCAACAGTAAAAATTAAGTAAATAAAAAAAATTTAAAAAAAAAGAACTGAGTCACTACTCCCACTAGAAACAGCACACCCAAAGCAGGATACTTCTCAGATGGTTTAAGAAATGAACCATTTACAAAGATAAAGGTGGGGTATTCACAAAACCCATAGTGCTCCACACAAGAACTTAGCATCCTGCATGCCAGGGACCAGGGGAGAAGTAGTTCCTAGAACCCAGATTTGTCTAAGCAAGTCAACATTGAAAGGAACTGGGAGCCATGGTCAAGGTTGCTTGAAGCAATCTTGGAAGGAGGGAGCCAAGAAAATAAAAACCTGATCTCCCTCTCCTCTCTCCTTTTCATCTTTGAGGCCTTTACACATGTTGAACTAAAAGAAGCCAGAGGGCAAGGGGAGCCTATGTCTACGAAAGGGGATTGGAATATACCTGCACAGGCGCAGTTAAAGTTCTATGTATAAATGAATTCATAAAATATTCCAGTAGAGCATCCTAAATATCAGTGGTAGTTACCTCAAGGGGTGGTCCGACTGGTACACTTTTTACAATGAACATTTCATTATGGAAAATAGAGCTTACCCATGTTTGTGCTATTATATGGTTCAAGTTCTAATAGCAATACTTATTTTGAATCTGAAGGTTTTATACTGGTTATATTCGTTTAAATGAACAAAATGAATCCTTGAGATTTCTTCGGAGAGAAAGATGGTATATGTGTTCCCTAAATCACTCTGTAAATTGAAGGGAGACAAACTTCTATTTAGTTCAAGGTAAATGTATAAAAGCAAATGACAATATGTAGGAGAAAGAAATGAATGTGGGAGTTTGATTTCACATAGAATGAAATTTACTGGAATAAAATAAAACATATCTGCTTTCGTGCTTTAAATATTTAACTGAAATAGGGATATGAACTTAGTTCTCATAAATGTGCTAATAACCAAGTTCCCAGTGAAAATATGTCAAAAGTTGGAAGGTATAAACAAGTGTAAAGTTTGGTTCAGAAATGAAAGAAGTACCATAGCTCAAAAGAACTTGGTACCATGTTTTCCAGACATTTCATGGTTACTGACAATGAATGAGTGTAAAGATAAAAAAAAAAGGAGATTCACCTTTGAACATGGTGAGGAAACCAACAGTGTATGATAAATGTTTTAAAGAATGTGTGTAAGAGAGAACATTCTAGATGGGATGAAAATCACTTTCTGGATGTTTCAGTCTTCTAGGAAAAATTGCATGATGAATAATGAAATTTATTCAAAAAGGTGAAGTTTAGATTTGAGTGCTTCTCATATAGTTACCATCTTCATGATAAGCAGATCCTCCCATCCAACTTCTAACCTACAATCCCAGATAAACTCATTGTGTGGGTAATTTCCTCAAGAAAGAAGAGGGGATGGGGGGACAGGAAGAGATTAACCAAAGAATATACATGCATTTATTTATAACCCATGGACACAGGCGATAGTGTAGCCTGCCTGGGGGCAGGGGTTAGGGGCGGAGAGGATCAAAGAGGGAAAAGAGGAATATAGGTAATACTTTGAACAATAAAGATAAATTTAAAAGCAAGAAGGGTACTACTATCATGATCATTTAGCCTCACTATCTGAATTTATAAAAATTTAGATTTACCATTAAAAAATTTAAGAAACAAATACAAATCAAAACACCCATTTGTCTGGTTGAGGGGGAAAAAACAAAGCTCTATGATGGGGATAATAGGTACGTTTGACTTAAGAAAAGTGAAGCAAACAATTGGGCCTTCACACTCATATATACAAAAGGACTGAGATGGAGGAAGGAATTTTCTAGAAGCAGTACCACCCAACAGTCACTTTTCAGTAATAATAGAAAATAATTCAAATGAAATCTATCTATAATAATAAAAGCATAATATGCTAATTAGACCAGACATCCTTCCAGATGTCCTTCCGTCCTTCCATCCTGCCGGAAGAAGTCGGGGCTGCGAGGGAAGCCCAAGTCCTAGGTGCCTGCAGCAGTTGGAGGGAAGCCCAGGACCCGGGAGCCAGAGGGAAGCCGGTGCTGACAGCCAGGGAAAGGAAGGCCTACTCTTGCACAAATTTCATGCATCGGGCCTCTACTGTTGAGATAAAAATCAGCAAATGTCTAACACAATGGGAACATGCAGGGTCGCCTACCATTTTCTCAAGAATTATCTATAGCAATGTCGTATATACATTTCATCATTCAAGCAGAGTTCTACTTAAAAATGAATATTTCACTTATTATTTGTAAACTGCATTCATTTTTGGCTCTTGCTATATATAGATATTATTTAGTCAAGCTTCTGTCAACACTGAGTCTATCCTGGCAGGTAGCCTGGTTACTCTGGCTTATTGGCAAGCTGAGTCACACTACTGCCTGCAGTACATGGGGTTTGGTTGTCTTCTTTCTCCTTTTTCCATGAGTGCGAATAAATCCATAAAAGGAAGATAGCATACACATTGTGGTAGAGTAATAGCTGCAATACCTGGACGGGCTCAGGTATCAGAAACCCTCATATTAACCCATCTTTGCTTTTCTGACTTTGCCAAGTCACGTCTTCCTCGGCTTCCTGATCAGAAACACAAATGTAATATTCCCTTCTAACCTTAACAGAATTGTGTGATTAAGGTGCATGAAAATTGTGACAAGTAAAACATTATTAAAAATGTAAATTACACTTAAGTTATTGAAAGAAACTAATAAAATGTAAGGGGTTGGAGAACACCATAGAGGGAATTTGAAGTCGATATAGAGGATTAGGGCAAGGCTCAGGGATTGATCACGGACCCATAAGCCAGGAGGTCACCTCCCATTCTCAGTCAGAGCACATACTGATCAATGATTCTCTCTCATCATTGATGTTTCTCTCTCTCTCTCTCTCCCTTCCTCTCTGAAATAAAGAACATATTTAAAAAATAGGTATCAAGGGAAATATGTTACATTTCTCAGAAGAAGCCTGGATATCAATTTATTTCTGGTTAAAGTTTTTTAAAGGCGGTGAGGGAATGGGAGAAGAGGAAGAGAGCATGAATGAGAAGTCTTGCATGTCTCAGTTTTACAGAAAGAATGGAGAGGAAGTAACCCTACATTCATAGGTAACAGGGCTGCTTGGGAAAGGCTCTTGGGTTCAACTGATGCCCATGTCACAGAGATAGTTCCTCATGTGCCCTTGCATTTAGGCTAAGCCATTGCCAATGTAAATACTACCAGGAACACTACTGTACCATCTTCAGCTATTAACTCCCCAATTACCCAGCAGTGTTTGAAGAGAAAGCATTGCAGAAAGGTATTTTCACAAATGAAGAAATAAAAGAAGCAACAACAGGGCCCTAGCTCCAAGCTTCTGTAGAGAGAGAGGAGGAGTGGGTCTCTGGGCAGCAAAGAGCCAAATCAGGAGCTCTGAATGGAGACAGGAAAGGAAAGCGATATTTAAGATGCATAAAGAGCTACTCAAAGGAGAGTTGTTTATATTCACAAATGCCCGGAGGGTGATCCTGTGGGTGTATCCATGGATACCACTGACAGAATGCATAACCTTTTTGCAGAGAAATTAGCATGATACCATGCCTTTATTTTCAAATATCAATATGCTACCAGGCCAGTGCACCGGAGGCAAACTTTAAGTACACAAAAGCAACAGAAAAGCCCACCACAATCTGACAGTTTTGTCAGAGAGAGAGATAAGGAGTCGGTCGGTCGGAGGCTGTGTGCACGCACAAGGGATTCACTCTTAGAAGAAAGCAGGGAGCTGGTAAACCACTTGCAGCATGTTTACAGCAGTTTTGAAATACAGGTCCAGTCGTCGCCCCTTACCCACAGCTTCTCTTTCCTGTGGTTTTAGTTACCCGCAGTCAATGCAGTTCAAAAATATGAAATGGAAAATGCCAGAAATAAACATCATCATTTTCTCACTGCATGCCTTTCTGAGTAGCATGATGAAAGCTCACACCTTCCTCGCCATCTCCTGCCGGGGGCATGGCTCATCCCCTTGTCCAGGGACTCCACACTGCAGAGGTTCCCTGTCCATGGATCACTTAGTGTCTCTGTCTGTTCTCAGATCTTCTATGTCACGTTGTCTGGTGCTTTAGTCCAAGTGGCCCTTCCAGTAGGCTAATGCTGTTACAGTGCCCTCCGCCCCCTCATTCCCTCACGTGTCATCTCACAGCCTCTCAAGAGGGAAGAGTACAGTACCACAAAGATAGTCTGAGAAACCACATTCCCGTAACTTCCGTTACCGTATATTGTTATACTTGTTAACCTTGTTAATATCCCACTGTGTTTAATTTAGAAACAAAACGTTACCATAGGTATGTATATATAGAACAAAACATAGTACATATAGGGCTGGGCGCTACTTGTGGTTTCACGAATTCAATAGAAGTCACAGAACATATCCTCTGTGGATAAGGGGGCCATAGTGTCATTATGCCCATTTTGAAAATGATGAAAAGGTCACAGAGAGGTTAAGTAGCTAGCCTGAGGTCACAGAGAGTCAGAGCTGGAGCTAGGTTTATAAGTGACTTTTAATTGACCCCAAAGCCTATGTTCCTTTCACCACAGCATCTGTATGAGGTCAGGGGAAGAACTGGAAAACGCTTGAACATGTTACTTCACTCGATTGTTTTTGTGAATTGCAGTTTGAACACTGATGACGGACACTGGTCCATCCTAAGCTTATATATTTAAGATTAAATTTATAAAAATAACTTTGTTGCCATTTTATCAGAGTTACTACCCGCTTTGATGTGCAGGAATGTGTGAGCTGTGCTTTAAAAAATACTTTTGGATCACTTATTTAAGTTTTATGGACTCTTACCATAACAGTGCCGGGATTTTAAAAGAAACATTTTTCCCCCCCAAAGGGCATTCCTTACCAACTAAACAACTTGACAATGGTCAATATGCGATAAAGCAGGCTACTAAGCCAACTTCACTTGATCACAGAAATACAGACTCAGTACTGAAACAACTCTCAGGCGAGTAAACTATAACATGAATTTACTGATCTCAACAAACTCATTCAACATACAGCTACTCAGTGATCACCAAACACAGCAGATCCTCATGCCAGAGCCAGCGAGGCTCTCTGGGTACAGCGCCCACAAGGATCAAGGCCACGGAAGGCACAGCCTGCAGTCCACCCACAAATACGAACACGTGAGACCTGGACCCGAGAGGGGTGATCGGGCCGCTGTTTGCCAGGGAGGCTGCTGAGGGCACCTGCAAAGACATGATCCGGGCTCCTTGAGAGAAACAGGGACACGGTGCCAGGCACACCGTGCAGAACAGCTGGTCAGGTATCCTCTGCCCCACCGAATGCTGGGAACTCAAACCGCACTGCTCATTTCTTGTTACACGATACAGAACAAAACACGCTCTACTTAAACAGTTCGTTTACTTTTAAACCTCATAGGATTCTCAAATATTTAAATATTGAGTCAGCAATATTAACTTAATATATCTGTAAATTTGATAATGTAGATGTATTCCGGGAAAGGATATGCATAGTCTACTTTTGTGAAGATAAAACCATTTTTAACTTTCAAAATGACCAAGGCCATTCTCTAATCCTCACTAACCGAACAGGTAACAAAGACCAGTGATAAAAAGCCACGGCTGGTAAATTCCATGACGATTGTCAGAAACCATCCAGAACTGCAACACAGCTCATCCAACGACCAGTGCACTTTGCACTTGACTTCGCCAAGTGTTTCCTTGAACATCACCAGGCTATTTGAAGGTTCTTACTAAAACAGGAAAATGCGCCCGCCCGTCCCTTATACATAATGTGCGCCCCAAGAGCAGTAATCTAGCGCGGGAGGTAATTAATGCTGTATATCCTTACCTCCGCACAGCACAGCTGTCAGGACAGGGCTCCAAAATTAATTGCCTCTCCAAAGCCATGAATCAGAAACCATGATCACTTTGTGTAATATTTCTTAAAAGGCACTTACCTTTTGGAAGAGAAACAGACCCCGCGTAGCAAATCGCCTGTTAAAATAAAACATACATCGATTGGTATTCCATGAATAATACAAAGCATGACGTGTAGTTACAGTATATGTAGCACAGTGACGGGGCAACTTTACTAACTTTCCTGATCTCATTTAGTTTCTTTTTTCCTAAAAATAGAAATCACCTCCTTGGCTGTAATAATCGAAGGCTTCTCTGTTGAATCCCTGTGCACCGTCACCACAAAAATGGATGCCTTTCATGTCCGAGAGCAAAACCAGAGATCACAGGGCACAGCATCCCAGTCATGGGTGTAGACTCCTTCCTGTTCCACTCGTGAACCGTAATGAGAAGCACATGAACTAATGTCTACACCAGCAGCTTTGAGAGGTAGGTATTCTAGAGAACTGTGTTTCTACTAAGCACAGATAAAATGAC
>NW_006297021.1:2974688-2984123 GCF_000327345.1 Myotis davidii | reverse complement strand
TGATACTAGTTATGTGAGCTTCGTATGTGCTTTTCACTGAAAGGCAACCAAGCCTGAGAGATTTTTATTTGTGATGCTGCACAAATGTCACTGAGATAAAATAAGTCGTGGCTTCCCACACGTGCGGCCCAGAGTGCACGTGCAGGGGACGGGCCGGAACCAATATCACCCTTTATCCTCATCAGAGCAAAGGCTTGATGCTGGGACGGAGCAGGGGAGACAGCTGCAGAACACACTCCTCTGTCCACTCTCTTTCCCACAGGACCGAATCCGTTTTCTCAGAACTGAGAGCCCACAGTGTGGAAAGCACTGCCCTCAGGAATTCTGCTTGTTTGCACAGGTGAGATGACACCGACTACACATTCCTCCGCCCTGTCCACAGACTTCACAAATGACCACATTCTGGTGCCTAGAGTTACGGAAAACGTTATTTTCACTGAGTTTTATTGTGTTCTCAAAACAAGTGAGATCCAAAGGCTGGCAAGATGAATTGCATTTAGATACTAATTTATAAAGGGAGGTAGCGCTGCTGTAAATTCATCTGAGCTCACTCAAGTGTTAAATAGTCATGATGCCAAGATGGCTTTTCATTTGGGTCCTAGATCAACAATCCAATCAGGCTGAGAAGGAAAGAGGCACCAGGCCGGTGTGGCTCAGTGGTTGAGTATCAACCTATGAACCAGGAGGTCATGGTTCAATTCCTGGTCTGGGCCATATGTCAGTTTGCCCAGTTGATCCCCAGTGTAGGGCATGCAGGAGGCAGCCAATCAATGATTCTCTCTCATCATTGATATTTCTCTCTCTCTCCCTCTGCTTTCCTCTCTGAAATCAATACAAAAATATATTTTAAAAAAACTTTAGAAGAAAAGAGGTGTTGCTCAGAGATGGATGGAGTGCTGGTGAGAGTGGGTTCCAGGCTCCTCAGGATGGGCTGGGCCCCTGGGAAGAAGTGCTTTCCCTCCTGGTCCCTAATTCTTATGTTGCTCTGGTCTGCCCTGGCCAAATCCCTTCTCTAGAGGTGCCCTCCCAGCAATCAAGGGCAATGCTGATTAAGAGTCAACAAAACAATTAACGTAAATATCCATCAGTCCACAGAGATGATTTCTAGGGGTTTCTTTGGTGTGATATAATAGAATCATTTAGGACAAAAATGTTTTCCTCAAGTTGTAGTCCTGTTAATTCTTGAAAAGAAACAGTTCTCTTTCTCCCACAGCCACCCCTGGCGCTCATTTCCACACCCCCCTCCTCGTGGCCATCACTGTAGCTAAGTGGACCCCACAGTCCCAATGCTGCCCATGTCCTTCAACCCACCTCTAATCCATTGTCCGCGCTGATGTCAGAGTGAATTCTATTTTTACATGAAGTGAATACAATCAAAATGTAACACTACTCAAATATGTCATTTAAATATTTTTGTCATCGCTCATAGGATAACTGTGAAATTCCTTGACCTGGCTCCGAAGGCTTGTGGTTCAGAACCTTGCTGACTTCTCTGGTCTCATTTCTCACAACGCCCTTCCCCTCTCATGTACAGCAGGCACTGGCTTTTTTTTTCCTGTTCATCAAATTAGCCAACCCTCTTTTTCAGTCTGAGGGTTAGCACCCAAGCCCATGCAGAAGCCTGGAAAGCCATTTCACCGGCGTAACTCCTGACCTGATTGATAGATCTCAAACATTCTTTCCTCCAAGAGTCTTCCCACAGGTCCCTATCTGGTTTCCTGCTGCAATCTAGTATCTGTGTTTGGCTCAGTCTTCCCTTTTCAAGGGAGAAGTTTTAATCTCTGTTTAGGTCCCCTTTGGATAGAGTGGGCATAGCATTTATTGTCTAAACTGGAAGACTTTTGAGACAGAAAGAAGGTTTTAAGCAAATATGATGCAGGTACACCCTATGAGATCCAGGACTGGTGGGAGCAAACCTGGGCATGTGGTCAGCTGCCCTGTGGAAAGGTAGCATTTACGTGGATGCTGGCAAGTTCAAAGCTGTCCAACTTTAACTGACGAGACTACATGCAAGCAGTTGATGAGCTTTTAAAGCTGGTGTTTACTCATGGGACATGTTACACAAGCAGAGTGTGAAATATCCTCAGTATCCTTTTTCTCTACAAAACAATTACAATAAAAAAATTCCGAAACATAAAGCAAAACCAAAACAGTAAACAATGAACTGTTAAAGTCTTCAATAGCTGGCCACAGCCCACCAATTTCTGGGCAAGCCAGAAGCTATAATTTCTCAGCCTTTTTATCATCTCTCTCTCTGCCGTCAACACATTCATGTTCATCAGCTTATGTCCATCCCAGGACCACAGCAAGTGACATTACTCCTCCACTCGAGTGCACGGATGATGGTCTGGATATGAGGATATTGAAAGAGAAGCAGGCCAGAAGAGAGTGGCAAGAAATATTCAAAGTGATGAATAGCAAGAACCTGCAACCAAGATTACTTTATCCAGCAAAGCTATCATTCAGAATAGAAGGTCAGATAAAGAGCTTCACGGATAAGAAAAAGCTAAAGGAGGTCATCACCACCAAACGCCTAACCAATGGACATGGACAAGGAGGGGGGGCACGAAGGGGGGGTAGAGGGTAACGTGGGGACAAGGACACATATGTAATATCTTAATCAATAAAAAAAATATTTTTTTTTAAAAAAGAGAAGCAGATATTTGGTCCTTCTAAGTGCTTCCCAGCTTCCTTGTAAGCAGATCATCATGAAGTCCTCTTGGAGAACACCTTAGTGTGAAGAAAGAGCACAATTTTCGGGAAGAGCAGTAGATTTCCCTTCAGATAATTAGCTTTCAAATTAATGCTCCACGAGATGAGTAAAGACGAAATGGATATGTGAACATCAGGGGCCTTTGAATGTTTACTGCTCTGGATAAGTTCATGTTACTTTGTGAATGGCTGTGTGCGTGTGTGTATGTTGCACATGAGCTATTAGGTGAGCAAGGTAATTGATTTTTCCTTCTTTGGAGATTGAAATGAAAGTGTAAATCTTTTATAAAATTTTTTAAAATATATTTTTACTAATTTCAGAGAGAGGAAGGGAGGGCGGTGACATCGAAACATCAATGATGAGAGAAAATCATTGGTTGGCTGCCTTCTGTATACCTCCTACTGGGTATCTAGCCTGCAACCTGGCCATGTGTCTTGACCCAAATCAAACCTTGACCTCCTGGTTCATGATTTGATGCTCAATCACTGAGCCACAGTGGGCAGGTGAAAGTGTGAATCTTGGAGAGTGAGTGGGGTTTAACCAGACAGTGGCAAAGGAGTACAGACCAAAAGCATGAGGAAACCTGTCAGCCCTGAGTGTTACTAGGTAGAGTCTTTGGCAGAAGACTTTGGTGGAAGACAGCGAATAACGCTGAAGGGTCCAGATCATTATGAGCTGTAAGATGTTTTCACTTTTTAAAACTGAAGAGATTGGGCATCTTAAAGGAAGCCTGGTGACATGTGTTTTATTATGATAGTCAGATGAGCAGTGTGGTGGATACTTAGAGTGGATGAAGCAGGCCCGTTAAGACTTTTGCAGTAATCCATAAGGAAAGGAAGAGAATCGTAAGGTATTTTAGAGGTGTAGTGGACACCTAGTTTTGACCATCTGACAAGTTTAGAGAATATCTTTCCAACTCAGACATGAGTGACTAAGTCACTAGTTAGCAAATTAGTGATCATAAGAGAGAAAAAAAGGAGAGAGATAAATAGGAACGATGGAGAATGACAGGAGGAGATGATGTTGTGTTTGTTCTCAAATATCTAAAATATCAAATACTTGAAATACAGCAAAAAATTCAGTAGTCTGAGCTCAACACTTTGTTGTACATTACTCTAATTTCATAATTAATGAAAGTAAAACTAAGAGATGTTATATTTGCTGTCTCAAGACCACACAGCTACTATGTGGTAGAAGAATAATTTTATTTCAATGTCCTTGATGCCAAATTCCATTCAGTTATAGATCTGGCTCTCCGGCTTTATAAATCCATGCCTAAATACCACAATTTCTTTATCTGTAATTCAATGATGGTACCTATCCCTTTAATTATCAGAGATGGATATTGTGAATTAAGATTCATTAAGTAAAAGCAGGAATCTCTCAAGTGAATATTTTTGTTCCCATGGTGCAAGATGCTTTAGGAACTTAATTTTTGATGGGAAACAAACCAAAAAGTAAATGGTTGTGCTGCTCAGCCTTATCATTCCTCATTGATTCCACTTAATTAGGGGACCAAAAACCATGTCCATGTCCACCTTAGTGGATACAGAGCATGAAAAGAGACCAGATGGCCCTTAATGTTGACTGAGCTACCTAGCGAGACATTTACACTGCATTGCCTTCACTTCTCTCCGTTTTAGGCTGACCTCTAACATGATTTTTTAAAAAATCTTTATTGTTGAAAGTATTACATAGGTCCTCCTTTTCCCCCCATTAACCTCTTTCAGTCTGCTCCCATTCCCGCCTTCCCCCGAGACCAGTGGTCGGCAAACTGCGACCCCTTGAGTGTGGCTCTTCCACATAATACCACATGTGGGAGCGCATGTACAGTGCGATTGAAACTTCGTGGCACACTCAAGGGGCCAAAGAGCCGCATGTGGCTCGCGAGCCAGTTTGCCAACCACTGCCCCAGACCCTCACCAACCCACTACCTGTGTCCAGAGGTTATGCACATATGCATACAAGTTCATTGGTTGATCTCTTCCCACCACCCACCCCTGCCTTCCCTCTGATGTTCAGCAGTCTGTTCATTCATTCTTCTGTCTCTGGGTCTATTCTCTTTAATCTAATACGTTTTTAATGTAGATTTTTATTTCTGCATGTCATGGTTGTTATGTGAATCTGTTGCTGCTGAATATGTTTAATCTTAAGTCTTCTGTGAAAATTAGTATGGTTCTTTGTGGTTATAAATAACAAATGAATTCTTTTATATTGAACAATGAAAGGACTTTTTGTTTTCTTTTTATTCTTAAACTTTGCTCTTATTGATTTAATTGGTTTGTTAATAGTCACTAAAAGATTATTTCAAGTGCATGTCTTGTAATGTCTATTTCGCTCTTTGTCAGAAATGGAGCAGTACACTACAAAGATACATTGTTGGGGTAATTTATTTTCCTCATGCTCACCCTCCCCCATTCTATTATGCAGAGATATGTTAGAGTTTTCATCTCAAGTCTTGCATTTCCATAGAGGATAAAAAATAATTTCTCATGCATATCATAAAGCAGAAATATTATTTATCACTGAAGTTAGTGAAGGGTTTACAATCACATGTTTAGTTGTGTAGTGTATACAGCAATAAATCCACTTGCAGAATTTTAAAAAGTTGCATTTAGAAAAGATTTAGTTACCTTAAAGGTATAAAGCCCTTTAAAAACTTAATTACATAGTATTTATAAAAAATGAATAAACAGAGGTAAAGGGTATTGACCGGGGAGTCACACTGCCAGGGCTCAAGGGGCAGCTCAATACTTATTACAGTGTGACATTTGGCAAGTTACTTATCTGTCTCTGCCACTATTTTTTTCAATGAAATAATCACTGTCTCATAGGGCTATTATGAAGATTAAAGGAGTTAGTATATGTAAAGCACTATGGCTTGGCATGTAATTAGACCTCAGTATATGCTAAATTTAAAAGGGATTTATAATGATTGTTCTACTCATTGGTATAGTAAATACAAAAATATACTACATAAGTTTAGGCTTTGTTAATTATGAAATGCCATAATGCCTCAATTATTCTGTGCTCAGCAGAAAACCACATAGTAAGAAAACATCATAGTATCTGCAGAAAATCTGAAGTATATGGACCATACAGAAAAACCTCATCTTGTTTCAGGTCTGGCACTATGCTAAAATTATACAGAAATAAATAAAAATCTTTATCCTAAAGCAAGACCCCAACTTGCACCTGGCCAATCGGCAGGGCTCCACAGTCCTCTCTCCTCCCCTTACTCCATTACTTTCCAGTGTAGTTGGGAAGTAAGTGGGAATAAATACAAATTTGAGTAAGAAAGGATTATTTCTATGGAAAGATTACAAGAGGAAGTCATGTAACTTTTGGCAGAAAGGCAAACTTCTTGAAAGAACTTCTACGCTTTATCATCTTAATTGCACCCATATTGTGGGTTGGCAATCTTTTTATTCAATTCTAGAAAGATTAGCTCTTGCCTGTCTAATAAGCTTTACTATCAGGCTTTCTAATAGCTAATGTTTCATTTCTAATTATTTGTATTGCTAAAAATCAGCATTAATGTAACCAATATTTACTGAGTACCAACTAAGTTGAAGTACAGGAAGATGCCATTGTGGAGTCTTTCATGAGTGCCCTGAACTGATAAAAGAATGAACAAACTATAGAAGACCCAGAATAGACAAAACAATCTCGAGAAAGAAGAACAAAGCTGGAAGCATCATACTGATTTCAAACTGTATTTGAAAGCTGCAGTCTTCAAAACAGTATGGTAATGGCATAAAACAGACTCACAGATCAATGAAACAGAATAGAGAGCTCAGAAATAAATGCATGCATATATGGTTAATTAATTTACAACAAAGCAGCCAACAATATGTAATGGGAAATGGCAAACTTTTCAGTAAATGACATTGGAAAATGAACAGCCATGTGCAAAAAAAATGAAACTGAACCCCTACCTTACACCAGACCTAAAAGTTACCTCAAAATGAATAAAATATTTGAATGCACAACCTGGAATCAAAAAACTGTTAGATGAGAACATACACAGTAAGCTCCTTGCCATAGATCTTTGAGATATCTTTTGGATTTGACACCAAAAGATAACGCTACAAAAGTAAAAATAAACAAGTGGAAATACAGCAAACTAAAAACATCTATACAGCAAAGGAAACCAATAATAATATTAAAGGGAAACCAACTGAGTGGGAGAAGATATTTGGAAAGAATGTATCTGATAAAGAGTTAATATCCAAAATGTATTACAAACTCATACAACTCAATTGCAAAAATAGCAAAGAATATGATTAGAAAATGAGAGAAAATGGGCAGAGAACATGAATAGACATTTTCCCAATGAAGACATGCAGATGGCCAACAGATAGATATACAGAAAGATATGCAACTTTACTAATCAGCAGGGAAATGCAAATTAAATACAAAATGAGATATAACCTCACACCTGTTAGAATAGCTTATATTAAAAAACACAAGAAATAACAAGTGTTGGTGAGGATGTGGATCAAAAAGCACCCTTGTGCACTGTTGGTGGGAATGCAAATTGCCGCAACCACTATGAGAAATGAAAGGGCGAGGGCTATGCCCTCCATCTTACCCTGGATCCTCCTTTTGGGGCAGCAGCCATTAGCCATGTGCTCAGCAAGGAGCTTCTTCCCGGAAGCCCAATCCTCTGCTAGCCACACCTAGGATTTCTTTAAACTAACCAATGACAATCAAGGGAAGGGCGCACCATAGACACAACCACATCCTGTGTAACAAGACCCCGACTTGCACCTGGCCAATCGGCAGGGCCCACAGTCCTCTCTCCTCCCCTTACTCCAACCCCCCTATAAAGCCCCTCTTCCCACAGGGCTATCTCTCTATTCCCCCTGCTGCTATGTCGGCGAGTGTGGTTGGGGAGCTCGAGCTAGCTCGAATAAAGACTCTTTCTGCTTTTGCATTGGACTCGGCTGGCTCCCTGGTGGTCTATTGGGAGTCCTGAAATCTGGGCTTAACAAGGAACAGTATGAAGACTGTTTAATAAATTAAACAATAGAAATGTCATTTAATGGGTAATGTTGTGTATGTGATTCTAGAACACAACACGTTTGTGCTACAGAGTTTTCATTTACAGCTAGAGTTCATGATATAACAATTTTATGCATGCTGACCTGAAAATACCTAGATGCGCCCTTGCAAACAAGTGACTTTTGTTGTGTATTTGCCTTAGCAATGCCATCTTGGGACCACAAATCTCTCAGAAAAAAACAGAAAATATTAAATTACTAGTTAACAATTTTTGAAACGATACATAAATTCAACACAGGTTTGAGGTGAGTTGGAAGAACCTAAATCTAGTTGGAAGTTCTGGGGTGTGTGTGTACCATTATGTCCATGAAGGTTTTGAAAAGGGGTCACTCTTTTACTCAAAGACTGTGGAATGGAGCCAAAGTAGTTTTGTAGTTGTGAGTATGCAAAACACAAAGTTTATACTTGTATTATTATTTATTACTTATTTTGCATATGAACAACTGTAAACCTTCTTTTGTCCCCCCCCCCCAGTATATGAAGTAATATGTATTCAAAGATGAGAAGTTAATTTTTTGAGAAGTCTAAATAGGTAGAAAACAGAATAATTATAATCTTTAAAAATATTTTTAGTATTGCTTTCCTTATATTTCATATGGATTTCATTTTTATTTAAAAGTGTGTAAGCTTTTTATTTTTACAAATGTATTCGTTGTCACTTTCAGGATCTACCCTGAATTCATTTGTAAAGTCTCTAAATATAATGATTAAATTTAGTTTTACTTTTGCCCAATTAAATTCACATTTATGAAGAGATTAGGTAAAATTATAAGGCACTAACATGATGGAGAGAATTATCCTCAGCCACCTGTATTGACAGGATTTGTTCATTGTCCATTTAAGTAGCAGCTTCTATTGAAGAAACATAAGTAGATCATGGGTAATTATTCACTTCTGGGCTCCTACCCTTGCCCTTTTACCTGTAGCTCTCAGTAATTACTGGTTGCTTCACTCTGGGCACATAGGGACATTCTTCTAAAGAGCAGATTATGCATTGCCTATTAAAGCTATTCCCAGCTTCTCAGAAACTGAAGAAAATGCTTCCACAAAAGCATTTCCAATGAATAATGCTGAAATCAGACTTTTTTTTTTTTCATGGCGAATGCCTGGAGTCCTTGGCTCCTTTCCAATCGGTGGCTTTGTGACTGGGAGTATGACAACATGACAATGACTCGCAGGTGCCAGCAGATGACGAGCAGAGCAAATCTGTGCTCCACATGTGATAAGGTGAGCACGGCGGGCGCCTGGGCCCCAGGTGATTTCCACGGAGACACCTCCATGCAGCGCGGCCCGCTATCTGTACCAGGCAGCCGCCAGCTCCAATAAGCGGAGCCGGAGAGAAACACATCAAAAAATGCTAATGGGAGGAAAAATAAAACCGGGCTGCATAGTAATGTCTTAAGCAGATTTGAGAGCTGTATGTTGGAAAATCATAAACTTCAGCCTCGGAGAATGCTGTCTGTTATATTTAACACATATTGGGCTAGCCTGGGGAAAATATATCAAAAATATGAATGCTTTAAAAAAAATGCCTTCTCCAACCCACCAGCCTTACAGACAATGCAAGAGTAAGTGAAGTCACAACTTGTTTGTTGTTTTCACCATAAAAGTGAGAAGCTTTAGCAAATGCACAGCTGCTCCATAGAGCATATGCT
>NW_006297021.1:2970728-2974532 GCF_000327345.1 Myotis davidii | reverse complement strand
CTTTTGGGTTGTTTGTTTGTTTGTTGATGTTTTCTTACCATTACATAAAGCCTGATACTAGGGGTTATACAGGTTTACCTTCACTGCCTTTAACCTCTCTAGAAACATTCTACTTTCTACATAGAAAATTAAATAAAATTGTTTGTATATAAAGAAACTATCAGAAAGTGTGTTGGGCCCTGACCAGTTTGGCTCAGTAGATAGAGCATCAGCCTGCAGACTCAAGTGTCCCAGGTTTGATTCTGGTCAAGGGCATGTTCCTTGGTTGCGGGCACATTCCCAGTAGTGGGTATGCAGGAGGCAGCTGATGGATGTTTCTCTCTCATGGATGTTTCTAACTCTCTATCCCTCTCCCTTCTTCTCTGTAAAGAAAATCAATAAAATATATTTTAAAAAAGAAATGTTCTGTGTCAGTGTTTATGGTGGATATAGATATAGATGTAGAAATAGATAGAGATGGTAAGCTCTCTAAGAGAAAGGACCATGTTTGTTTATCTTTGTATTTTAAGCAGCTGGCACAATGCCAAATACACAGTACATGTTTAGTAAGTATTTGTGAAATGAATCAATGAATAAACAAATAATGGAAGTCAATTTTTAAAATAGAAATGTGGCCTAAATTTTTTTTCCAAATATTTGAGCTCAGCAATTCATAAAAACATAAACTATCATATGCCTAATTATATAAATTAAGTTAAAATTGGGCATTTTTGGAAAGAAATTACAAAAATATTTATAATTTTTTCCCTTTTTAGAGTGGCATGCAGGGAAAGGGTCAGCATTACCACATAGAAACCGTATTTCTAAAAGCAGTTTCAAAATACTTGAATTTCTAAAATGCAATGCTATTTATTCACAGCAGTTGTATGAAGAAAGACTCATTCACCACCCAACTCCATCTCTTCTCAGCCAATGTGCCATCCAGAGCTGAGACCAGGGCCACGCGATCCCTCACAGTAAGATGTTCCATGAAACCTCCCCGCCACACACTCTCTCCATGTGTCTGACAGCGGTGCCTATTGTTCTTATTGTTTCCCACACTCAAGCACACACCCAGTTCTGTACATGTATGGTCTCATAGATGTAAGCACTGTTATTATCCTCACTACACAGACAAGGAAATATAGATTCAGATAGGTAAAGAAGTTACCCAAGGTCATATACTAAGAAGCAGGTGTAACAGGGCAGGTAATGAACAGGCAGAACAACACAATTCCATCAGTCTCTCACCAAGACGGCAGAAGAATCCTTATAAGGGGGGGCGGGGGGCTACTAGAAATTAAAGAGATACACATAGAGAGAGAGACCAATAAAGATAAAGACTAAAAGAATATTGCTGGGTTTGGGGTTAGGAGTGAAAAATAGTTTCAAAGGAGTATTTGGAAGAAGCCACTGAGAAGTTAATAAAACATCACAAAGTAGAGATACTAGTTCAATTAGCATCCTAGGAGAGGAAGGAGATACATTTGATTACATGTAGAGGGGAACAGGGGACATAGATTTGATAGTAGGATGAATGATCTAGGCATGTTTTTATGTGAGAGGAAATGGTCACTAGCTAGAGAGAGATGGATTTGAGAGACAGCAGCTTCCTAAGATTGGGGGTAAGGAGCAAACCAGAGACTCAACTGAAAGCCTGCTATCAACCCTTTGTCAACTCAGAATGGCAAGTAGATTTTCATATTTTTTTCATATAAAATACCAGTATCATCTAAAGTCATTGCATAAGAGTTGTCTATAGTCATTGCATACATAAATGTTCATTATGTAACATAGGACTGCTAAGACTTATGGACAATTTACCCAGTAATGTCAGTGAACACACATTTTTCTTGTAGCCGGGCCCAGAGATGACAGACTGAGTCTAATAGACCAGACGGGGAAGGTTTGCTTCAACGCAAGATGGACCCAGCACTCTGAGATCATGTAGACAGGAGACCAAAGTCAGTAGGTGGGAAGGGAAGGTTTCAAAGAGAAGTTTTAGGAACTGAATACTGAAGTTAAATTTTGACACTTAACTAAACGTATGCATATGTTAGAGCGTGGGCATACTTCTATGATATGTGTCCTCTATCAATACTGTTTCAGAACCAGGGTCTCTCAGAGCACATTGTCAGACTATTCGAAACCATGATCTAAAGTGATGGGAAGGTTTATAAAATATCAGAGTAAAGTTTGCTTCATTTTCAAACTCTAGACATTGACTTGTTGGAAACTTTATTTTTCAAATAGAATTACTGATAAATTATTACATTAAAATCATTATGCTTAATTTCTGGTTTGTTCTTTCATCTTTGAGAATCACATTTATAAGAAATAAAATTCAACATACATACAATGAAATTAAGGTCATTTGGGGCAAATGATTTACCAGGTACATGTAAAATAATTACAACGGCAGGAACCATGTCACTTTTATTCATCACAAGATCTCTGAGTTGGATGGTATTATTATTATTAACATTTTATAGATGAAGAAACTGAAGCACAAATAAGTTAATGCACCGGCCTCTCTACTCCAACAGAAGTATAATGGGAACTGTTTTAAAGACGACACTGAGAATACATTCTTAGAAGATGGGTAAGGTTAAGAAGAGTGTTATAAAATATCAATGGATGAACAAAAGAAATCTTGACACTAGTAATGTGATTAGCATTTTGATATTACAAAAATGGCATCAAATCAACTAATTCTAGATATAAACAAACTGTAAAAGCAATTAGATTAATTTCCATAGATCAGAATGAAGGGACCAAAATGTACATGGGAGCACAGAGTCATGGGAGCACTGTATTAGTCAGTACAGTGTAGAAACAGATTCGTATTGATTTGCTCTGCTTGAGGTATTGGTTCTTACTATGATCTGCTTCACCTTTACAAACTTTTAACATTAGTATAATGGATTTTATAATTTAATATGGCAAAGGGATATCATTAATATTTGAAGCCCTTCATATTTGATAGAAGTTACTATGCTAAAGTCGCCCAAAGGAGAAAAGGACAGTACAGGTGAGAAATGAAGTCTATATCCAAAAATCACACTCAGAAAAACCTCTCATTTGATTGGATTTGCTGTATAATTACTTGGAAAGTAAATAAAAGGGTTGCTTTATCTTTAGGGCTCTTTCTCTTTCTCTCTCCACCTCCCTCTTTCCTTCTTCCTTACTTCCCTCCTCCTCTCCTTTCCCATAAAAGCATGTGTACCTTAAATGAATCGAAAAAGAACGTCTGAAATATTGAGAGCTTTGGACACTACTTCATATTTAAAACTGCTCCTAAGAGATACTTCTGTTAAATTTCACTTTTGGCTACCTTTATGCGTCTAATATTAAAATCCTTGCTAGTGTACTCTGCACGGAAATAATTAGGATGCACATACTGGGGTGGTCTAGAGTATCCTGAATGTCAGTCTAAAAATTTTCTACTTTATTCAAAAAACAGTAGGAAACTCTGAAGGTTTCTGAGCTGGGTGACAATGGCCAATATCAAGGATTACGGGGAAAGCCTTTCAGCGGTGCTGGGATCCTTCAGGAAAAGGAAACTTAAGGAACTCAGAGACTATTTAGGAAGGTCATTAAGTTGTGCACAAAATAGCGCATGTGTTCGAATTGTTCAAAATTAGATTTAAGGCATTTATATTGTTTTGAAAAATAACCATTTAAAAATTCTGCCTAATATCACAGATTCTGAGGCATTAACTATGCTTCATATGTCATATGCTTATCTAAACAGGTTTTAAGGAGCAATCATGTTGAAACATATTTTGAACAAAAACATGCTTTCGAGGGGGAGAGATAAAGTGG
>NW_006297021.1:2945071-2968805 GCF_000327345.1 Myotis davidii | reverse complement strand
GTGTACTCTGCACGGAAATAATTAGGATGCACATACTGGGGTGGTCTAGAGTATCCTGAATGTCAGTCTAAAAATTTTCTACTTTATTCAAAAAACAGTAGGAAACTCTGAAGGTTTCTGAGCTGGGTGACAATGGCCAATATCAAGGATTACGGGGAAAGCCTTTCAGCGGTGCTGGGATCCTTCAGGAAAAGGAAACTTAAGGAACTCAGAGACTATTTAGGAAGGTCATTAAGTTGTGCACAAAATAGCGCATGTGTTCGAATTGTTCAAAATTAGATTTAAGGCATTTATATTGTTTTGAAAAATAACCATTTAAAAATTCTGCCTAATATCACAGATTCTGAGGCATTAACTATGCTTCATATGTCATATGCTTATCTAAACAGGTTTTAAGGAGCAATCATGTTGAAACATATTTTGAACAAAAACATGCTTTCGAGGGGGAGAGATAAAGTAGAGGCATAGAGAGAGAGAGAGAGGGAGGAAGAAGGAAGAGAGAGAAGAGCGGAGAGCGAGCCTGTCAGCATTCTGTGAAAACTTGTCCACTGTGCTGAAAAATTGCCCTCTAGTGAACTGCCTCCAGGCAGAATTTTCAGAAATTATATTCAAGTGGTGGTCAATTTTTCAAACCAAAGGGTGATATTTCTCTCCATAAATTTTATTTCCAGTCAATATTTCTTATACATAATATTATTTAGGTATTTCACAGTTAAAAATCAGCAGGATTCAAGTGTCTCATAAAGGCCTGGTTCCTTTAAGCATCAGCCACATAAGGTGAGTGCTGGAAGCCAGTTGTTGAAGCCCAGTGTGTTCCAGGCCTACTGATCACTCTTTCTCCTTAGACAAGTTCAACAAATAAACAGGGAAGAATTTATTTACACTTCCCACCCCCACTTCTATTCTCATCAAAAGAAGAGAATATATTAGTTATATCTGTAAGGAGACAAGGTGGGGCTACTTTTTATAAGGCAAAACAAACACAGATAGATTATCAAGATGCTAGTGACTGAGTTTAGCTTCATTTAAAAATATATATTTAGTTATTGAGATTATATCCCTAATGTTTAATAAACCTGTATACTTGCTTTTCCCCTCTCTGATCATTCACATTGGCTCAAGCTGGATGCCAGCACCCAGCTCTGCAGTGTATGTGCACATCAAAGTTGTGTAAGAAGATCGGTATCTGACAGTGGTCCATTCTCCCTCTAACTCACTCATTCAACGCCGGGGCCATCTTGTGTTCGACTGACTTGTGTCACTGCCTCTCTGCTACCAAGAAAAGTCATGTCAATCTCCAATACTTGCTCTTCATCTAAGTTCTTTATTTACAAATTAATGCAAAGCATTTGACTTGTTGGTCTTGCTTTGCACTGAAACTACTGCCTAATACTGAATTCATTACTTTTCCCCACAAACAGCTTCCTCCTCATCGCAGCCCATCTGTCACTGGACTTACTGATGCTGACCATAAACTTAGACTCATTTGTGACTCTGCTCTTTTTATCAACACCTAAGTCCAGAACATCATTTCAGGAGTCCTCCCTTAGCAGATTCCCTTTGACTTGCTTCTTCCTTCCTTCCCATTTCAATAGTGGAATACTTCACCCCAAACCACTGCAGGAGCCTCCAGCTGTCTTTTCTGCAGCCAGTCTCTCCCCGCCTGTCCACCCTGCTTGCTGCTCTACCTTGAATCATGTGAGAGCACTACCTCTACCATGGCTTCCCTGCTCAAGAGCGTGACACGGCTGCCCTTGTCCCCACTTAGTTGTCACTGATACCCATGAAGTGTCTTACCCAAGAAGACAGACCTGTGTGAATTGGCAATATTAAATGTGCTACGCATCACAGTTTCTTATTAACATTCTATTTGGGGTCAAAGAGAAAAGTAGCATTATTGGACATTTCCTAATGAATTTGCAGCTTTCTTGTACCTGTTGTTTGTCACTGTTAAAGGTATTTTCCCAGTTATAATTGATTCTATCTACTAGATCTACCTCATATATTATTCCACTTGGAAATTCTTTTCAGAACTGGAAAATCATCTTGTCTTTATTAAGGGAGAAATATTTGTGGGGGTGGTAGAAAATATTTATCCATTTCTTGAACTTAATTATTGATTTTCTTTTCATCTCAATGCCTTATTTTCAATCAACATGGTAAACAAGGTCCAACTCAGGGGCTCAATTCAGCCAATAATTTTATTTATGAACAGGATGTAAATGCATATGTGATAGAACCATCAGCCATAACGTTTTTCTGAATCAATAACTCTTCTGTCTTCTAAGGACACCTTCTCCATATAGTAATAATGATCAACTTTCACTGAACATGTAATTATGTGCTCTGTGATTTATCCTATAGTATCTCATAAAAACCTCACCATAATCAGATACATTTCAATCGATAAAAAATTGAGGCTTTAAAAAGACACCTGAGCAAATTTCCAAGTGAGAATTTTGATAGATTCTTCTCTGACTTCAAAGCCCATGAATATAATTATGCAATACTGTCTTACTACTCTGCCAGTGAAATACCATTTATCATACTCAATTATAGAAAAAAATATGTATTTGTCCATTCCCTTGCCATATATGAACTTCTTGAGGCAGAGGTTTTGCCTACTGATCTTTAGTTTCAAGAATACAATCTAAGACCTTCTTAGCAACCCATAAAAGATTGATGACCTGAACTAATTATATTTTCTGAATCAGGATAGAGAATACATGTTCTTATAGGCAGAGATATAATATCCCATAGGTTAAATATAGTATATTTTAAGTAAGTTTTCATAAAAACATATTTCAATAGACTGGATTTACACAATACCAAAAATTGTTTTCTGAAGAGAGCTGACTGTTTGGTTTTGCTTTGATGTGTTTCCCCTTTCTGAGAAGCAGTGGTTAACATGCAGAATGAAGCATGTAGCCTGTGTGGCATGGCAGAAATTCCTGCAATCACTGTATGCCTCATTTGCTTCATGTATAAAATAGGGCTGACAATAGTAAAATGTTTCATACGAGAATTAGCTCAATATGTAAAAAGGCACTTAGTTTAGTGCATGATATACTGTTCACACTGAATAAATGTTAGCTATTATCATGACTTATACAAAACAAATGACAGTTTTCAAACATTGTCATATAATATGGCTCCATTTTAAACTTCATTTTAAAAAAATTATAGATAACCACAGAGTTGCTATTACCTACAACTGTTTATTATATCTATTGTATTTTCCATATTAGAAATGGAAAATCAGAACATTGACTAATATTCATTAATCTATAATAATAAAAGAGTAATGTGCTAATTAGACTGGACAGATGAACGACCTTCCAGACATCCTTCCGGATGACCTTCCTGATGAAGCCGGGGCCGCAAAGGCCGAGGGCAGCCGCCGCAGCTGTGAGGGCCGAGCCCCTTGTGAGTTTTGTGCATCAGGCCTCTAGTCTAATAATAATATTAATAATCCCGTAGATGTTGACATAAAATGTTTATAAAAATCACTTTTTTTTCAAAACTAAATTAGTGAGGAGGATGCTATTGGGTTATCTTTTTTCAAGAAGCTTTCCATTTGTGATGTCACATGGGATGTAGTCTCTGGAAAACTCATTGTATACCCAGGAATGAACAAGGCAAATCAGAAGGGTCCCAGGTTCGATTCCCATCAAGGGCACATACCTTGGTTGCAGGCTCCTCCAGGACTGGGCTCTGGTCAGGGTGCATGCAGGAGGCAACCAATCGATGTCTCTCTCTCACATCAATATTTCTCTCTGCCTTTCCCTCTCTCTTCCACTCTCTCTAAAAATCAATGTAAAAATATCCTCGGGTGAGGATTTTAAAAAAAGGCAAATCATGTTTTAGCATTATTATTGGAGGTACTTTTGCGCTTAAGGACTCCCTGAAATAAGACTGAGGAACCCTAGAGATCACCAGACCGCACACTGAGAAGTGAGGGTTTATAGAAAAGCTTCTACATGTGGGTTGTCTGGACTAAAATTGTAAAGTTTACATAAATCTGATTGCTTTTTACATGAATAGTTATGGCTTAGTTCTTATTTCAGTATATACCCAATTTTGCATTCTCCACGGTTTTGTGGAGCAATATTGTTTACTTTGGAAAGAAAAGATGTTTTCTACCCATTGGGTTAAGAAAATTCTAAGGTGAGCAACCTTTTCCTCTAAACAGCTACTGTGCTATTCTGGAAAGTAACCTTTGCCCTATTTCACTCATTGAACTGTTTGGAACTAGTTTTGAAAGCGCAGAGTTTAAAATTGAATGGAAGAAAATCAGATTTCTATTTACCTAGTTTACTAGGACACATTCTCAGGAGATACATAGTCACTTAAATGTGAAGGAGGAATAAAGGAAGGAAGGAAAGAAGGAAGGAAGGAAGGAAGGAAGGGAAGAAGGAAGGGAGGAAGGGTGGAAGGAAGGAAGCCATTTCATATAGTATTTTGTTTAGATATTTGGCTAAATGTGTTTTGAAAACTTTAGGCTTTAAAAACTGATGATACAAAGTAAAATAGATTAAACTATTTTAATAAAAAATAAGTGGTTCCCAGAAGTTGTTTTTAAATTACATTTTTAAAAGAAGAGAAAAGCATTTTGATGTCTTATCTACCAGACTCGGGTGAATTTGTTCAGTTTTCAACATTATTTTCCCCTTAAGTACTATGATTTTCCATGAAATAAGGGAATAATTTCTTGTTTTAAAAAATCTAAATATAGAAAACAGCATTATAGTTTTAAAATTTACACAGAAAAGGACACATGAGCTCTCTAGTGCTGAACACATCTGATGTGTCAACAACAAAAAATGGTCAATGGGGAAGCATAGGGGACATATGTAATATTTGCAATAATAAAGATAAATTTTAAAAAATCGACCTGGCTGGTATGGCTCAGTAGTTGAGCTTTGACTCATGAACCAGGAGGTCACAGATTGATTTCTGATCAGGACACATGCCTGGGTTACAGGCTTGATCACCAGTAGGGGACATGCAAGAGACAGCCAGTCAATGATTCTCTCTCATCCCTGATGTTTCTATCTCTCTCTCCCTCTCCCTTCCTCTCTCTGAAATCAATAAAAATATATTTTAAAAAATGTTTCACTGCATAATATAATAGTGTTCAAAGCCTCTAAAACAGGATTTAGCACAGGAGGGACAATAATGCTATTGATTTTTTTTGTGTGTGATTACTCTGTGCTGGACACTGATCCAAGCACATTATACACAGTTACCAATGTGTTCCTTACAACACTTTATGGTAGGTGTCACTGACCCCATTAAACAGTCACATTAACTGAAGAACAGAGAAGTGAAGTCATTTTTCTAAAGTTACAGAGACTATAGGCTTGGAGTCAGAATTTGATCCCAGGTAGCCCCTGCTGAGAACGGTTCTCTTTACCACTAGACTGTATAGCCAAACCTGGAAAAGAATGAATGCATCAAAAAGACACTTGAGTTCATGTTGTTTTTCTTAAAATTTTAATGTAACCTTGTTTTCTCTGTATAATTTACACACACACACACACACACACACACACACACACAAAACAACAACCACCACAAAAGTTGCCTGGCTGATGTTGCTCAGTGATTGAGTATCAACCCATGAGCCAGGAGGTCATGGTTCAATTCCTGGTCAGGGCACATGCAGAGGTTTCAGGCTCCATCCCCATTAGGGGGCGTGTGGGAGGCAGCCAACTGATGATTTTCTCTCATCACTGATGTTTCTATCTCTCTCCCTCTCTTTTCCACTCTTTCTAAAAACAAAAAAAATCAATAAGTATATTAAAAATAAACAAGCAAACAAACAAAAAAAAAACAGTTGATTCAGTAGCAGTAATTAGAACTGACCAACAAAAAAATGTAACAACGAATTCCTCAAGCTAGTATAGCTCATGGCTAATCACATGAATAGAGAGCCAGGGAATAGTTTATGTCTAGCCCACCAACTAGCCACATATCTATAATACAACTTTACACATAATTTCAAAATAAATATCTCCAGACTTTCCTCTTATTTCCTTTCTTTGCTTAGTAAAATAGGTTCTAACAACAACAACAAAAAAGGTTAAAACCAAAAAAGTAGGCTGTAACCAAAGATTGTCTTGAGTCTATGGGTATTTCAAATTAAATTGATTAGTAATTCAATAGGATTGTCTAAAACCATAACCATTGAAATCTCAAGAGTTCTTAGTTCATTGAATTTTTAACAACAAAAAGTGTCTTTATTGTTTACTAGACAACTCCACATGACTTTTCCTCTAACTACTTTTATTTTTTCAAAATTTCCACAGTGCAATGAATCATTTTGTTCACCAACATCCCCCTCCTTCTCTATGTCAGTCTCTAGGAATAGCACCAACTTCAAAAGAGACAGTCTTGCCAGAAATATGGGACTCTTCTGAAATGTGTTTCTACCACTAATTTCCCAACTGTTAGCTGCCAAGTCCTCAGTTCCACCTGTTAAACAGCTGTAAATATGTGATACCTGCTGCATCCCTCTGCCTTATGCATGGCTCAGATCCCATCATCATCCCTCCCAGGGCTCAAGCAGCCTCTTAGTAAGTATCCTCCTCAGGTTCTGCCTTCCCTCCAACACTTCTCCAGGATGTCTTTCTATCACCAGTGATGTTCTCAAATTATAAATCTAATCATGCCCTTCCCTGCTTAAAATCTTCAGTGACTTCCATTTTCACAGAATAAAACAAAAATTATTTTATAGCAGTGTTACTTACAATAACTAAGATATGGAAATAGCCCAAGTACCCATCAGTAGATGAGCTGATAAAAAAGTTGAGGTACATTTACACCATGAACTACTATGTAGGTTCCAAAAAAGGACCTCTTACCCCTTGAGACAGCATGTATGGACCTGGAGAGTATTATGCTAAGTGAAATAAGGCAATTAGAGAAAGATAAATATCACATGATCTCTCTTATATGTGGAATCTAATGAATGAAATAAACTGATGAACAAAATGGGTCAAGAGGTATGGATGCATGGAATGGAATAACAGACTCAGTGTGTGTGTGGGGGGTAGAAGGGGACAAGAAGAGATTAACCAAAGAACATATATGCATACATGCATAACCCATGGACACAGATAATAGTATGGGGAAGGCCAGAGTAGGGCATGGTTTGGGTGGAAGGGAACAAAAATGGAGAAAATGGGAGACATCTGTCATACTTTCAATAATACAATAAAAAAATTCTTTAACATGATATACAGTGTGAAATGCCATGTACTCTACTCCCCCTTTCCCTTTTCAGTTTCAACATGAAGCAGATTATTATTTTAGGTCACACAGGGAGAACAAAGGGTAAAATATTTAACTGCAGCAGTATTTGACTGTATTCTGTGCAGTGACAAAACCTGAAGTCATTTTCACGGTCCACCATTTCTTACTTCTTTTCAGTCAGGTCAAGTTTCTAAGCTTTCTAAATATCCATTTTCTGGCTAATGAAAAGAAAACAGGATTCCACCAAGTCTCCTGTCTACCTACTCCAGGACTTCTGTGAAGATCAAATGAGATGAGGCACGGGAAAATGCTTCACAGACATTTGGTGAAAGTGCAAAATGCTTGCACCTGGCTATAAAGAAAGTTGAGTTCCTGGGCTGAAGAGACTCCAAGGAGGCTAGGGAGAGGAAGTCGGGCATTACTATGTGACATCATTACCTGGTGCCCACAGTGACTGTTTCTGGGCTGGGCGGGGCTGTCTATGGGGTCTTGGCAGCATTAGCTGTGATTTGGTGGTGTGTCACTCTGGGGTGGTGGGGGCCTGTGTCCCACTTGGGGGAAGTCGAGTGTTGGTTTGTCGGTGCCAGGTCCACAGTGCCATTTACTTTTAAATGGCCAGTGCACTTCATGGCAGCTTCTGAGTGTCTGCCCCCTGGTGGTCAGTGTGTGCCATAGTTACCAGTCGGAGAGTTGGACGGATACTTAGGTTTTTATATAGGCTTTTATATATATAGACTAGAGGCACGGTGCATGAAATTCATGCACTGAGGGGAGGGAGTTCCTCAGCCCAGCCTGCGCCCTCTCATAGTCTGGAACCCCTCGGGGCATGTCCACCCAAGCCAGCAGTCAGACATCCCCTCACAGTCTGGGGCTCTCACAGTCTGGGACCCCTCACTCCTTACCACCCGCCTGCGGAAGAGGCAGAAGAGGCTCCCACCACTGTGCTTACAAGGCCTGAGCCCAGCTTCTGGCTGAGCAGTGCTCCCCCTGTGGGAGCACACTGACACCAGGGGGCAGCTCCTGCATTAAGCGTCTGCCCCGTGGTGATCAGTGCATGTCATAGCAACCAGTCGTTCCACAGGTCATTCCATTGTTTGGTCAATTTGCATATTAGAGTTTTATTATATAGGATAGCTAGTACTCTCTTTTATTACCTTAATTAGTGACTCTTTGAATCTTAAAGAGTTGTAAATAATTATTTGAATAAGAAGTCAATCAGGTTATGTGTTTCATATTGCATAAGCTAAAAACATTATTTTTAAATAGTAGCTTTACTGTAATAAGCTAAACAACAATATAGTTGAATCTCACTTCTAGGTTCAAATAAAAGGGTTAGAGTTGCTGATTTTTTTAATGCAGTACCCTCTGCTCCCTTAACAGAATTCTGAATTGAGTTTGCCATGATTTAAAAATGTTTGAAACAGCATGAATTCACATATCTTAAACTCTAGCTGCAGATGTTGAAAAACATCAACATCCCTGTCTGTGCCCCTTAACATAGTGCTCAGACCACGGTTCCGGAGTTCACCTTGTCTGGATTTAAATTTTAGTTCTCTGTGATTTCCTTACTGCAATGTGGGGAAAAGTTACTTAACCTCAATAAGCTTAGCATGTTTGTTCTTTTCAACCTCAATCTTTTCTTCTTAGGTTACCGGCAGACCGATAGAAGATAAAGAATGACTAGAACTAAATGTATTGCCAGACATAACAAGGCTCTACAGGTGATTCATTTTCTGGAGTTTACTTTTGTTCTATTGCAACTTTAATATTGTGTTTTAAACTGACACTTCTTTGGAACATATCCCACCAAGTTTTGCTTTATTCATAGCCCACGTGTTGCTGGCAGCACGCCTGAGCTGCAGCATCGTCAGCCATGTCTTAAGAGGCAGGGACGTTTTGATAACATCTGCCTCTTCAAAACCAGCTGGCCTGCCTCATAAACCTGCCTCCTGGTGTCCAAATTTCCAAAGTCAGCATGAAGCTCACAGGGGATTCGAGGAGAAGACACTGCCGGCACTGAGTAAACAATGGTTTATGATTCTACAGGGTCACAAGTCAGTGCCTTTCTCAAGATGGTAAACTCTTGATTTAACAATAACTGCTTTTGCCTAAATTACTCTATCAAGACTTTCGGAGATGAGTTCTGTACTTAATAATGGTGTCGGAGCATATGGTGAGCAGTGCCCGCATGAGGAGGGAACTGACTTATTTTGGAGATAAGGGCATGCAAATCATCTGGATAAAGTCCAGAAGGGGATAATGAGGAGGACTGCCAACCAGGCACACTGCAACTAGAATCACACACGACTCTTGATTCTCAATAACTTGTGTCAGAACTAAAGACAAGGACTAAAAGGAACAATGTATGGAGGGAAGATAATGTGCTATTCCTTATCTCTTGACACCTCTCTTACCGTCCGTGTCACATTTCTCCTTCTATTAAACTATTTGTGCAACTATTTTCTAAGCTCTACTTGGTTGTGAATTCATAAAAGCTGGGTTTATGCCCAATTTTCCAAAGGAAGATGAATAAATCAATTACTAATACGATGTCCACACTCAAAACACATCTCAAAATAGAATGTTAAACTCAGATACATGCATTAGCTATTAGACAGTAAGCGGAATAAATATGAATGTCAATTGCATAACCACCCCAGGAGAAGCCATTTCAATAATAAAAAAGGATTGTTACAATCAGTGCTTCATATTCAAGTAAGAGGAAGAAGGGTTTTAAAATAGTGTTCTGGAGTAATTGATCACTAGTCTTCAGTATTCGATCTGAGTGGGAGAAAACAGTCTCTTGAATGGATCTAATACTGATTCTGTCCCTAGGACTCCATGTAAGATACTAGAAGGGATATGGTCTAATCAAAATGAGATAAAATGGGAAATAAAATGGGAGGCAGGATAGAAACTGATTTGCAGATAACTCACCACAGCCGAAGAGCGTGTGTGAAAAACCCAATGCTAGTTTTTGTTTTTGTTTTGGTAGCATTGATTGACTAGGTGTCTCTAGAGAAGAGAAGAGAGAAGTGAAATGTGTGCAAAATGCAATGAGGTCTATAAAATCCCTAAAGACTAACTGGCTTTATAATTTAAATTAAATGACAAGGTCTACACTCAATGGAAGATTCAATTAGGCAAGATCAATTATAACAACTGTATATTTTCAACAAGTTAAAAAAGGGACAAAAGGATATTATATCTATATTACATGTAAACTACAATTAATTTGTATTTTGTGACAAGATTCCTGGGAAAAATAAAAATCAGACAGCAGTTAAGATTTAATTTGGGATTTCATGGACACTATTTTTTATCAGTGTACCTGAGTTCCTAACAGACATTTATCTATATAAAATATAGAGCTCAATTATAATTAATTTTTCAGCTTAGAGCAGCTACCTAAGAGAGCTGGCAAATTATATGGCTTGGTTAATCATCTCTTTATGCTTTGCTGAAAAAATTAATGGGAATTACATTTTTTTAAATAGGCAGAAAACTGTCTTCCACTTTATTTTTTATTCTCTCTATATGTAACAATCTATAACATATAGAAAACCATAAAGTTTCCACAAAAAAGCTTTTAGAAACAATTAACAGACACAGCAACGTTACAGGAAACAAAATCACTGTACAAACATGCACTGCCTTCCTATATACCAACTATGTAATTTCAGAAAAAGAAAAAAGAAAATACCTAGGAATAAATGTAACAAAGGATGTGAAAGTCATATATACTGAAAACTACAAAGCATTATTAAGAGGGATTGAAAATGACACAAGAAAATTTTTGTGTTCATGGATTGGAAGAATCAACATATTTAAAGTGCCCACATTACCCAAAGAAATATACAGATTTAATTTAATCTCCATCAAAATCACAATGACATTTCTTAAAGAAATAGAACAAAAAATTCATCATATTTGTATGGAACCACAAAAGAGCCTGAATAGACAAAATAATCCTGAGAAAAAAGAACAAAGCCAGAGATATCACAGTTCCTGCCTTCAAACTATACTACAGAGCTATGATAATCAAAACAGCATGGCATTGGAAGGAAAACAGACATGCAGAACAATGGAACAGAATTGAGAGCCCAGAAATAAATGCACACGTATGTGGGCATATATTTATTTTTACAAAGGAGGAAAAAAACACAATGGGAATAACAGCAACTCACATGCAGAAGAATGAAACTAGACTACAGTTTGTCCCCAAGTACAAAATTAATTCAAAATGTATCAAAGAGTTAAATATAAGATCTGAAACAATAAATTATATAAAAGAAAACATAGGTATTAAACTCATAGATCTTGGTCATAGGAAAATTTTATCCCAAAGACAAGAGAAGTAAAGGCAAAAATAAATGAATGGGACGATATCAAACTAAAAGCTTCGGCACAGCAAATGAAACAGCCAACTGGCCAGTGTGGGTCAGTTGGTTGGGGTATCGTCCTGAACACCAACAGGTTGCACGCTCAATTCCTGGTCAGGGCACACACCTAGTTTGTGGGTTTGATCCAAGTTAGGGCATGTATGAAAGGTAACTGATCAATGTTTCTTTCATACATTGGTGTTTTTCTTTCTCTCTTTCTCTCCCCTTCCCCTCTCTGTAAAGTCAGTAAAATTATCCTTGGTTAAGGATTAAATGAAAACAAAACTGCCAATAAATAGCTAACAACAGACCAAATCATAGATGGCATTTGCAAACAACAGCTCCAAAAACAGGTTACAACAGGTTAATATCCAAAATATATAAAGAACTTTTAAACTCAAACCAAACAAACAACTGATCCAATTAAAAAATGGGCACAGAACCTGAACAGGAACTTCTCTTAAGAAGAAATACAAATAGCCAACAGATATATGAAAAGATGCTCAACTTCATTAGCTATTAGGTAAATGCAAATAAAAACTACAGTGATATAACTCACCTGTCAGAATGGCTATTTTCAACAAGACAAGTAATAGCAAGTGCTGGGGAGAGAGAGTATCAAGAAAAAGGAACTCTCATTCATTGCTGGTGGTAATGTAAACTGGTATAACCACTATGGAGAACAGCATGGTAATTCCTCAAAACATTAAGAGAGGGCTCCTGGGTATCTATGCAAGAAACTCAAAACATTTATTTCCAAGGATATAAGCACCTCTATGTTCATTGCAGCATTATTCATGAGGCTAAGACATAGGAAACAACTGAACTATCTTTTTTATAGAAGATTGGGTAAAGAAGATATGGTATCACAATGGAATATTACTTAATCATAGGAAAAGATGAAATAATGCCATTTGTGACAACATGGATGGACCTTGAGAAGATTATGCTAAGCAAAATGAGTCAGTCAGAAAAAGCTAAGAACCATATGATTTCACTCATATGTGAGATATAGAGAAGAAACTCAAAGACACAGACAATAGTATGACATATACCAGAGAGAAGGGGGTTTTAGTAAAGGGTTAAGAGGGTCAAATATATGGTGACAGAAGCAAATTTGACTCTGGGTGATGGGCATACAATGCAATATACAGATCATATATAACAGAAATGTACACTTGAAAACGATCTTATTAACCAACATCACCCCAATAAATCTAAATAAAAAATTTTAAAGTAATAATCTCTAAAAATAGCCAGTGGATTCTCCTATACTTAGAGAAACGTAGAATATATGTTCAATCACATGTGAATATTTTTTACAATTGATTCTCTAATTCCAATAAAATTTCAATAAGCTATTCAATATTTATTCTTCTCCAACTAATTAGAGAAGAACATATTTCATTTCCTGAGAATGAGGAAGAAAGAAAGAAAGAAAGAAAGAAAAAAAGAAAGAGAGAAAGAAAGAAAGAAAGGGAAGAAAAGGAAAGAATAAGGAAGATATAAGAGAAAGTAATAAAGAAAAAACTATGTAAGTTAAACTTTAAAACATTTCTAATTGCTTCATGTGTCTTCTACACACAAATCTGGGGAAAGATATTAGCTTAGCTGAAGAAAAGGGACATGATAGAAATAATAAATATTTTTAAGATTTTTATGTATTTATTTTTTAAATCAGAACCTCTGACATATCTATTTTATTGAACTTAAATTAAAAGGCCAGTTTGACAAGGGCTGAGGTAGGGGGATATTGCTATCCAAAGAACTATCAATGGAAGCTAAGCTAGCAAATAGGGTATTTGTAATAAGGATGGTTAATCACACAGAAATCCAGGTAAGGCCTAGAAAATCTAGACACTGGCAAGTACAGAATTATAGGAATATATCATAGATTAACTCAGGTATGAGTTTGGGATTCATGTAGTCATCTATTTGACATTAACCTTATTACTGAAGATAACGGGTGCCAACAATAATGACAGTAAGGATGGTTAATGTCTTCAACTGATTTCAAAGACTGTCCTGGAGAGCCAAAAGATTTAAGTTTAAAATTCTACTGTGTACACTGACCATAAAAATATGGTATAATAAAAACAGACACATAAATCAATGCAACAAAACAGATAGCCAGAAATAAACTCACACATATATGGCCAATTAATTAATGACCAAGGAGATAAGAGTATATAAGGAAGGGCAAGTTATCAGAGAGGAAGGCTGAGGGGGTGGAAGTTAGAAAAGGGTATAGGAAGGATAAATAGTGATGGAAGAGACTTGGCTTGGGGTTGTGAACACACAATAGAATATACAGGGGATATATGATAGAATTGTATACCTGAAACCACTATCATTTTATTAACCCAATGTCTCCACAATAAATTCAATAAGAAAAATTTCCCATATAAATTGGGTACAAAAAATTATATTGGGGAAACTTGATAGCTACATGCAAAAGAATGAAATTGAACCAGCATCTTATACCATACACTGAAGTTAACTGAAAATGGATTACAGAAGAGTAGACTGTAAGAACTGAAACTATAAAACTCCTACAAGAAAGCCTAGGCAGAAAGCTCTTTGAACCCGGCACAAAAAGCAAAGGCAGTAAAAGCAAAACTAAGGCAGTGTGAATACCTCAGATCAAAATCTTCTACACAGCAAAAGAAACTATCAACTATAGATAAAGGCAACCTACTAAGTAGGAGAAAATATTTACTACAAATCATATATCTGACAACAGATTACTATACAAAATACATAAATAATACTCTGAATAGCAAACAAATGAACAATTTTTTAAATCTGATTTTGAAAATTGGCAGAAGTAGACATTTTTTTTCCAAAGATGACATAGAAATGGCCAACGGGTACATGAAAAGATGCCAGCATCACTTCTTATTTAAGAAATGCAAATCAAAACCACAATGTGATATCACTTCACATCTGTTAGAATGGCTATTCTCAAAAAGACAAAAGATAAGCATCGGTGAGGCTATGGAGAAAAGGGAACATTTGTGGTCTGGCTGGTGTAGCTCAGTGGTTGAGCATCGACCTATGAACCAAGAGGTCATGATTTGATTCCAAGTCAGAGCACATGCCCAGGTTGCAGGCTTGATCGCCAGTAGGGGGCATGCAAGAGGCAGCCAATTAATGATTCTCTCTCATCATTGATGTTTCTATGTCTCCATCTCCCTTCCTCTCTCTGAAATCAATAAAAAAATATATATTTAGGGAAAAAAACGGAACACTTGTGCATCAAAGAATAATAGAGCATTAAAAAAAGATATACTCAAGTTAAGGTACCCATAGCTTAGGTGTGTCACCCAATGGCAGCTCCTATGAAGGTTTCTGATTCCTTCTCCTGTTTTGTTCAAGGTGGGAGGCTGCTTATGTGGAAAGGAAGGGGATCTTTTATTTTTCCAGAAACAAAAAGATTAGGGATCCTTTTATCTTAAAGTAGAGAGCAAAACTGACAGAAACAAGCAATGGCATCAAAACCAGACCTACATCTCGACCACTAAGGCTTTTTTTTTTTAATGGAAAACTCTTTTTAATAGAAACTTCTATGTCAGGTGTGGTCTCTGTGTAGGATTTTACTCATTAAAAGTGAATTTTAAAAATTCAGGGAGCAAGAACATAAAACTTGAGATTATTGAAACAACAACCACAAAACCATTTTTAAAATCTACTAACCAAATGGCAAATTACCAAACACTTCAGGAAGTGAACTCCTGTAGACTTAAAGTGACCTAGGCATCCTTTTCAGCCTGGATATTTCCCGGGTTTAGTGCTGAAATGCCTGCATCCCAGGAAATTCCAATCTATGCCAACTAGCACAGTTGGTTACTGTACAATTAGGCTCTGCTAACTAGCAAGGACTATTCTAACATTTTGAGAATGATATTGCTACCTTTAGCTATGAGGGGTAAGAGCCTAGTGGAAACAAGATTTTCCAAAGAGCATATGGTGCAGGGTTTATCCAAGGGTAAGTGGAAATGTTCCATCCCTAACACTCAGGCATGTGACGCTCTTGATTAATGATTGTCTTCTGTGCCCAATATGTTCACCAGGTCTGTGGTGAGGGCCAGATGCCAGCCACTACTCATGCTCCAAAAAGAGTAAAAAACCTGAAAATCTAAGCCAGACCATCTGCTATGGGATACAACTCAGTATTAACTCTCAATCTAAACATATCATTGGATGTGGGAGACTTCTTAAGAATAGCCCTCTGTTATCATATTTATTTTCAAATATTTATTTAGTAAATATTGAGATATGTTCCTGCAGTAAGAACTGGCTGGTATTTAGCATAAAACAGAGCCCATAGCTATTGGAAGGAGGTTTATTGGTACTTTTGACCATCAAAATTTCCATGACCTGTGCAAAATGATCAAAATAGGCATCAGAGCATTTAATTACACTAGAGGCCCAGTGCACAAAATTTGTGCATGGGTAGGGTCCCTAGGCCTGGTCAGAGATCAGGGCCATCTGTGGGGCGATCAGGGGGACCCCCCCAGCACCTGCCTTGGCTGGCTTGGCGCCACTCACTCACCGGCCCTGCTCCCTGATACCGCCACTGCTCACCTCCCTCTGTGGTGACCCGCACCCACCTTGACTGGCCTGGGGCCTGCGGGCTGGAGACAGCTCCTATGTTGACCTGGTGGTCAGTGCACATCATAGCAACTGGTTGTTCCTCCATTCGGTCTATTTGCATATTAGGCTTTTATTATATAGGATAGGGACAAAATGTGCATCCTACTTAAGGCAGGCATTTCCAAAAGTGAATTCGTTACTCTATAGTTGTGTTATATAATGCCATGCACTGATGTGTTATACCAATAGCATTTTATCTGAGTATTTCTTGATTATGTCAATTATATTTCCCAAGTTTATATAATAAAACATGTGTGATATTACTCTACTAATTTACAAGCTAGATAAGTAACTCTACTTAAATCAATAGCGTATCCCCAAAACTATAAATTAGGAAAAATGTTCAATCGCTAAACCCTAAGTATAAAATAATGACAAATTATTAAATTAATTAATCAAGGGCTGGATAAATATGACAATGTAAGTCTGTGCCGTATAGAAAAACATATGTTCTTGCCAAAATGTAAAGAATCAATTAGTCCTTCCATATATTTTAGTAATATTCATATGTTCAGTTGCACAGGAGTTTAAATTCACCATGTAGACAAAATATCTGAAAGACTGCTTAAACTGATTAAATTATTTCAGCTCACTAGTACCATGTGGGCAGTCTAAATATTCAACAGTTTGCCAAAACCGGTTTGGCTCAGTGGATAGAGCGTCGGCCTGCAGACTAGGGGGTCCCAGGTTTGATTCTGGTCAAGGGCATGTACATGGGTTGTGGGCACATCCCCAGTGGGAGATGTGAGGCAGGCGGCTGATCGATGTTTCTCTCCCATCGATATTTCTGACTCTCTATCTCTCTCCCTTCCTCTCTGTAAAAAATCAATAAAATATATTTTTTTAAAAAAATAAATAAATAAATATTCAACAGTTGGTCTAAAGACATCTTGAAAAAATAAAAGAACAAAAACTTCTCTAGAAGTGATTTTTCTAAAAAGACTGATGCTTCCAGTTCCAGGAATCTTCAGTTGCCAAATGTGTTTTTCTCTTCTTTTCTTGTATGAGAAAAATGAGTAAGAGGTTGATGCAGAACAATCAATTATCCTAGGCTATCTGTATATAGATGTGAGATCTTGGCATAATTTAATTTTGTAACACAGAGTCTAGTTAAATGAAGATCATGGATTTTATTAAATACATTTTTTTCTGTTCAATGGCAACACCCTGAGTAACCTTTTCAATCATGTTCAACATTGAAATAACCATATTGTAAAAAGCCTTCACATGGGTGCAATTTCAGGACCACGTTTCCCTGTACTTTTGGATGGAGTACAGGCCCTCTCAGCCACATGTCTATTTCGGCCAGTGTTCAGATTGGACTTCACACTAGTAGTGCTGCTTATGTTGAAAGTCAATTTCAGAAATCACTTTTTTATGAATATTTCCAAATACCCAATGAAGTGGCCTCAAATGCAATATAAGAAAGTTTAGAATATTCTATTTTACTAGTGTTATAAATGTTCTACTCTAATTGACCGCTTTCCATCCCCTCACCTGTCTAACTCCATTGTTCATTTATAAAAATCACGGAATCCTCTCAGTTTGTGACATTAAGTAAGCTCTTTCCTTATTTTCTTAACACACATTTGGGGAACAAAATGAGTCCTATCTTACCTCAATCCAACTGCCATTCACCTTGTTGCTTAAAGTGCCCAGTTGGAAAGGCAAGTCTATTTGCCTGGGAACACCATATCGGAAAAAGAAAGAAAATTACCATTTATTGAAAAATCTCTAGATTCTAGATCATGCCCTCAGGTTTATATCTTTTATTATCGCAGAGGCACAAGATCTTTTTTACTAATGAGCAAACAAAAACTATGAGAGGAAATATTTAGGAACTTACTCCAAGGCACATGGTGGCATGGCTGATATTCAAACAGATTTCTTTGTTCCTTTCATCTCACCTAACGAATCGTCAATCTAGGAAGTATACATAAGGTTCTTTAGATGAGAAAAATATACATAAGGACATTAGATGACAAAAATTGCTTAGTTCTTTAAACTAAATAGCAGATCCCTGAAATTCTCACTCAACTTAAATATTTTATGACCCTATTGAACTATAAGATACCATGATTCCCACCCGGGTCTCTTGCTAATAAGTTATGTTATCCTGAAAAAGTCATTCCATTTTTTTAAAACATAGCTACACATCTTTTTAATTTAAAGAGAGCTCTTTAAACATGAAACTCCTATAATGACATCTGTGACACGTTATTTTATTCATATTCTTCTACTAATCGCAAAGTAGTATTTTAGTGAATTTGTGTTGATTGCATCATTTTCAATATTTTTCTGCTTTCGAACACAAGGGGATATAATACTTAACACTTATTATTTGAGGGTTCTTTTATATAACTCAAAATAATATAAAATTTTAAATCACTCAAAGAATGACAATTTGGGTATATACATTAAATATGCAAGGCCTCAGCAGAAACTAGTAATTAAAACATTAAGAGAATAATTACATATCCACAAATTGTAAAGACAGAAACTCAAAGTAAACGTAGAATTCTGAAATAATTGCCAGAGTGTAATTCATATCATTTTTATCAAAAAAATATAACCTTTCTGTAATATGGCTATACAGGAAAATGATAAACGGGCAGAACATATAAATGAAAGTTATCTGGCTAGGTGTAGGTTTCAAGCATGTTCAGTACTTTATTAAACATAGATAGAAAGATAACTAGACAGATACATGCCTGAGGAAAACATGTGATACACCAAGGGTGGATCAACTTAGTGTAATTCAATTGTGAACAAAATGCAAACAAACCAAATGGAAACTTATGTGTGATTAGTTTTGTTTACCTTACAATTTTGAGCTAGGTGAAAATTATATTTTTTAAAAATCATGAGCTTTTTAAATTATAGTAAATAATGATAAAATTTCATTTTAGTGAGTAAGAGAAAAGGTTTAAGTACATTTGTGCAACTACTACAGATTAAAATATATATTTTCCATATTGGCATCACATTAACATGCATAACTTAAATATTAAATATACTGATATTATAATTGAGTAAGCATTTAGTATAGTATTGACAATTCTAGTCCTTGTGTATAATGTTTAGTTAATTCACAATGAATAGAAATAAGGGTATTTATTGGGAAGCAGGTGAAAAATTTTAATAAATAACTAAGCACCTTAGAGATGAGTCTTTTGACCAAAGGAAATCCAGAATTTGAGAGCTGGATATGCTCTGATCCGCCTTTAAATATATTACTAATAAAAAGAGGCATCGCCCTGAAGAGGTGGCTCAGTTGGTTGCAGCATCGTCCCATACACTTAAAGGTTGCAGGTTCAATTCCTGGTCAAGGCACATAACTGGGTTGCAGGTGCAATCTCGGCAACCTATCACTGTTTCTCTCTCACATCATTGCTTATCTATCTATCTATCTATCTATCTATCTATCTATCTTTCTCTCCCTTCCTCTCCTTTAAAAAAAATCAATAAAGAACATATCCTTCAGTGAGGATAAAAAAAAGAGGCATTTATCTCTTACTTTGATTAATTAAGCAGGTGCTAATTAATGTCATCCAAATAGCATAATCTCCATGTTTATAATATGGACAGATAATTTAGAGATTCTTGATTTATCACTGTCATCATCAACATCATCAAATTCTTCATCAGCATTGTTGTCACTGAAATTACTACATTTCAAAAACTCTTATAACAAGAATTGTAATGTTAGGTGCACGAGTAAATTCATTCGTCTGAATTGTGGAGGGGAAACAATGTTGAAATACAACATTAAAGAAGACAGCACATGCTATTTATGGCTGGGGGATGGCGGCATCTTGTAGCAGGCAGTAATCTAAGGGGCCATCATTCAATGGCAACAAAAATAGAGCATAGCTTCTATGGGGAAGAGACAGAAATATGAACAGCAATTGCCCCTGCAGGCCACAGCCACAGCTGCTGTACCAGAAGACATACTACAAGTGAGCTCTCAATGCAAACTATCTGACAATAAATCACACAAATAGGAACTAAACTCTCTTTACATTTTGAATGAAATTCTATTAAATCAGTGCCATGTACAAGACCAGTGACTATATGTTTTTCATCAAAACAAACGTGATTACTTGCAATATGATTTATAAACACAGTAGAGGCCTGGTGCATGAATTCATGCATAGGTGGAGTCCATGCCTGCCCCGCCATGGGGGCTGATTGGGGCCAGGCCGATGGGGGAAAGGGGACATTGGAGGTTGGTCGGCAAGCCCCACACCTGATCAGTGTGGGGAGGCTGATCAGGGGCTGAAACAGCCAGGAGGAGGGGCTGCGGGAGGTTGGCAGGCAAGCCCTGCTCCCAATCGGGGTGGGGGGGCTGATCAGGGCCAGGCCGGCCAGGGGGAGGGGCCACAGGAGGGTCAATCCAGGCCCTAATCAGGCTGGTTGGCCACCAGAGTGCCTGTCATAGTGACTGGTCGTTCCATTCGTTCCAGTGGTTCTGGTTGCTTGGCATATATATATATAATATTTATATAAATATATGAATGTATCCCAGGTTATTCTAAGATTTTAAATCACTTAAAACCTGATATACATTTATAAGTTACACACATTTAGGCTTCATGCCCTCATTCATTTAGCAGATGCCCAAAATACCTATACAATATGGTCTACTAAAGACAATCTCATCAAATTTAGCATATAACTCCTGGTATTCAAATATGTCCCATTTAGTTATTTTACTGACACTGTTTCATAACTATTTACTGGACAAAAACACAACCTTATACCTCATTGGTATCAGGTACTATTGTAGGGACCACACTTACAATTTTGCACAAGACAATGTTCCTGCCCCAAGGAAATAACATTTTGGAGGGCAGGAAAGATAATAAGAAAGTAGCCAGTAAGTACCTCAATAAATGTTATGAAAATATAGTGCATTAAAACAAAAACAAAAGGCATGCTTTGTGTGTATATTGGCCAAGATAGACATTCAGAGGAGATACTATTTAGATAAAAACCTGGATAATGGAAAGGAAGGCAATTACGTAAAGAGCCAAGAAAAGAATCATCATGGGAAAGCAACTTTGAAGGCCTTGAGGCAGAACAGAACTCCCTTTGTATCCCACAAAATGCATCATCAGGATAATGCACCAGGAGGGTTGGGAGCGAGGGTGGAGGGACTCTAAGTGAAGCTAATGGGTGGACTGGGGGTTCATGCAGGGCCTGGAAGAAAAGGAGCAGATTCCACATCACGTGACGGTTAGTAGGAAGCAGGGGGAGGGGGGGATTTAAGCAGGGGATCAACATAATCTGATTCATAATTTCCCAAAGGTGATTTCAGTTTCTGGATCGATAATAGAACTTAGGTTAGAGCAGGGGAAAGAAAAGGTGATTGAAACAGAAAGATCGATTGAGCGGGTATTGAAGTTCAAGACAGAAATGATACTGCCTTAGACTAAGACAGCGTTTGGCAAACCGCGGCTCGCGAGCCACGTGTGGCTCTTTGGCCCCTTGAGTGTGGCTCTTCCACAAAATACCACGTGTGGGCGCATGTACAGTGCGATTGAAACTTCATGGCCCATGCGCAGTAGTCGGTTTTTGGCCTGGGCGAGTCTATTTTGAAGAAGTGGCGTTAGAAAAGGGGGGGTGTCGGCCGGGTTGCGGGAAACACAGTGCCGGGGAGGTACATTGTTTTGAGGTACATTCGCTGAGGTTGACTCCTTCCAACTCTCCCACCCACACTCGTCTATCTGAAACAAGTATACAAGACGAGTGTGGATGGGAGAGTTGGAAGGGGTCAACCTCAGCAAATGTACCTCAATCAGATTGAGGGCATTTTTAGCAAAGGCCAGTTTAGGAGTCCCCTAATTAAGTTAACAGCAATGTACCTACCTATATAGTTTAAGTTTAAAAGATTTGGCTCTCAAAAGAAATTTCAATCGTTGCACTGTTGATATTTGGCTCTGTTGACTAATGAGTTTGCCGACCACTGGCCTAAGACATGAGTGAAGATGGAGAAGAGTGGCTCCTGGAAGGTAGTTTGGAGACAGAAACTTCATACTTACTGCATGCATATTCAATGTAGAGGGTAAATAAAAGGGGCCTCAAAATTACAACTTCCTGATAACTGGTTTGTACTGCTGTTGACTGCATGATTCTATTTACTAAGATGGGGAAGAAACTATATATTTTAGGAGCTTGAAGACATGCTGTATTTCAGATTCCTGAAGGACATCCAAGGAAAACGAGTTGTATATACACATCTAAAAAAAAATCAGAAGAGGGGTCTAGGCTGGCCTATTAAGTCAAGAATTGTGGACAAGTGGATGGCATTTAAAACCTTGGACAAGGAGCCACAAATTGAAGGATTTCAACTTGCCAAAATAGGTAAAGGAAAGGCAGGAAAGGCAGGAAAGGAGTGGAAGCAGCCAGCAAAGTCAAAAGGATGGTGTAGCTCCATGGAAGTGTGTCAAGGAGGAGGAAGAGATTGACTGTGTTGAAATATGCTGGGGGGAAATGCAAATTAAATCAGGATAATGCAGAATCCACTGTCATTGCTGGTGAGAGATGTTTCAGTGGATTGTTGAGGAAGAATTCAGTTTGGGATGGAAGGGAGGTTTTTAATGAATAGGGAGTAACAAAGGACAGAGGAAATCTAGAATGCACTTTCAAGACAAGTAAGAGACAGATAAGCAAGGAAGAGAACTCCTTAAATAAGGTGGGGAAATGGGGTCCAGATCATTTGAGAGGAACTTGAAAAGAAAGAAGATAGAAAATTGATAGAAATGAAAATTGTATTGACTTCCATTTCTTCATTACAGGAGGACAGGGCACTAAGGAGAGGAGAGGTGAGGGGAGGGGAGGGGAGGGGAGGGAAGGGAAGGGGAGGGGAGGCTCTCTGAAAGATTTTAGGAGAAAAGATAAAGCTGGTGATCTCAATGTGTAGGAAAGGAAAATGCTAGAAAAACAGTGTGAGTATAAATAAGTGTTGATTATCTACATTGAATGGGCTGCAAATTTAAAGGAAACTAAGTCAATCCGTTTTGTGTGTGTATTTTTTTTTTCTTCTCCAGAAACATGAAGCTGCTTCTGTGCTAGGCATGCAGAACCTCTTTCGGACTCAACAAAACACTCCAGCTCCAGTCCTGGCGCTTCCCTCTACTTTTCCAAATATCTGTTTCTTCTTCTTTCCCTTCCTGATGCCCTGTACAGATTTGTAATTTTCTAATTCCTTCTGTGGCTTTTTTAGGCCTGTGTACTTTGTTTCCTTTAAAATGTTATGTTTCGGACTTCAGAAGATGGCGGCGATATAGGCAGACGCGTCCCAGGTCGTGTCCCGGAGCAAATGGAGTGAGCAGCTGAAACTAAAAGCACCCACCCCGAGTTGGCGAAAGGGCTCAGCTGGTGAGACGGTTTGCAGCCGGGAAGAGCAGAATTCCCCTGGAAAGTGCTGGTACGTG